>NC_134541.1:3592500-3892500 GCF_050624435.1 Tenrec ecaudatus | reverse complement strand
AGGGAGGGATGGAAGGAGAGAGAGAGAGAGAGAGAGAGAAGAAAATTAAAAAGAGATCATGGATAGAATTAGTCCAATGGAGCCCATGAGTATCGGTGTCCATGACTGACACCAGAGGAACTAGATGGTGCCTGACTACAACTACCGGCTTCTCGGAAAGGGACCCCATCTGAAGCTCCTGGGTAGAGTGAGAGAAATCTGTGGAACAAACTTGGAATCATGGAAGATACCAGGTTTCTTGGTCCTATAGACTGCAGGAGGACCCCCCGGGACAATGGAAAAGAACTCACCCAAGGTCTAATTTTCAGCCCAACCGTAGGCAGGTGTAAAGGTTGGGGGGGCAGGGGGAGACAATGATACTAGTGAGGAACACACACCTTAGAAGAACCACTGGGATGAAGCAGACGGCAGGCACCAAACACATAGCGCAGACGGGTTGAGCGGAAAGGAGGCGTGGATCACCGGGAGGAGGGGGGATGTAGGTGTGACCCCGAGGGGACCGTGAGGGCTGCAGTGGTGCTCAGTGTGTACGGGTTGTTGCATGCGAAACTGATGGTCTGCTCTGTTAACATGGACTCTTTCCGCAATAAGAAGTTTAAAAAACAAAAAAAGGCTGGGGATAAATGGACTGAAAGGATTGTGGCCTCTTTTCACACCCTTTTTGAAGCCTCCCCCAACACGACGTTATAACAATAAAAAACATGCGTGGCTACACGGGTAGTTAGGTATCCACATAGGCATACAGAAAGTTCTATGCATGGATGCCTGGACACGCGCACGTGTGCTTGTTCATGGAAGCCAAGCCCCTCGTCGTCTCGCTGACTCTGACTCGGTGACGCTGCAGGGCAGAGGATGCCCCACTGAGTGCCCACGGCTGCACTCCTTACTGAAACTGACTGCTGCTTCCTTTTTCTGCAGGGGCTGCTGGCTCGAACTGCTGACCTTTGAGTTAGCAAGTGAGCACTTAGGTTACACCATGAAGGTCTCCTTTGTGCATGGCGGTATGCGTGTGCACGTGCATGCGTGTGTACACTGCATGCATGCATTCCTACGTATAGTAAAGCACCCCTTGTCTGTCAGTTGGGCATCCTGTGATGCTGGAAGCTGTGTCCCTGGGATTTCAAGTGCCAGCAGGCTCCCCCACAGTGAACAGGTGTCAGCAGAGTTTCCAGACGAAGAAGAGACAGCGAAGAACGACCCCCACGCCGCTCACCTCGGAGGAAGTAGCTGCTGGCAACCTCCTGCGCAGCCCTGCACCGCCGTCAGCACTGCGAGCCTGCGCCTGGGAGCAGCGCATGTCGAAGCCAGCGCGGGGACGGGCCCTCCGCTCGGAAGGCACTCCAAAGATGACGGACAGGAGCTGACTTCTTGGAGCGGAGTCGCCATGGTCACGTGAGTTGGGTCAAGCCTGTAGAAATGGCGCCGGGAGGGGGGATCTTCATTTGCTGCTGGGACACGGCTCAAGGTCAGGAGAAGCAGCCACAAAAATCTGCTAAGGATCAGAACTTGGAGCTGTGGCGTATGAATCTCCAAAACTGGAGGTCTTCAAAAATGAAATGGAAGGCATAGAGGTCGGTGTCATAGGTATTAGTGAGCTGAAATGGGCTGATACTGTCCATTTTGAATCAGAAAATCCTAGGATTACCTGTGCTGGGGATAACACAAGCAAGACTAATGGCATTGCACTCTATGTCAGAAAAGATATTTCAAGATCTATTCTGAAGTACAGTGCTGTCTCTGACAGAATTGTATCTATTCACCTTCAAGGAAACCCAATCAATACAACTCTTATTCAAATGTATGCACCAACCACAAAAGCGAGTAATGAAGAAGCTGAAGACTTGTAGCCATGTCTTCAGTCTGAAATTGATCAAACGGGCAATCGAGATGTCTTGGTAATTACTGGTGACTGGAATGCTGAAGTCAAAAAACAAAGAGGAATAAACATTCATCGGGAAACATGGGCTTGGTGACAGAAGCAAAGCTGGAGACTGCATGATAGAATTTAGCAAGACCACCGGCTTGTTCATAGAAAATGCATTTTTTTAAAAAACCTCAAAAGGTAACTATACTCATGGACTTATCCAGATGAAATCCACAGAAACCAAATTGACAATACCTGCAGGAAGAGACCATGGAGAATCTCAATATCAGCACCTGAAACCAGGCCAGGGGCTGACTGTGAAACAAATTATCAATTGCTAACATGTACGTTCAAGTTGAAGCTGAATTTAAACCAGTCCAAGAGAGCCAAAATATGACTGTGAGTCTCTCCCACCTGAATTCCAAGTGAACTTCTCAAGAGCAGTGTTGACGCACTGAACACTGAGGACCAAAGACTAGATGAGCGGCGGGAGGGCATCAAGCACATCATTCCCGAAGAAAGCAAAGGGTTATTAAAAAGGCATGAGCTAAAATTTCAAAGTGGATGTCAGAGGAGACTCTGAAATTTGCTCTTGATCATAGAGCAGTTTAAGTACATGGAAAAAATGAAGCCAAAGAGTTGAACTGAAAATGTTTAAAGGCAGCTTGAGAAATATTAATTAAAATATTATAATGATACATGCAGAGGCCTGGAGTCGGAAAGCCGAGAGGGAGGAGCACACTCAGCATAACTCAAATGGGAAGAACTAAAGAAAACAGCGTCAAGCCTTAAGTTGCAATTCTGAACGATCCGCTGGGCAAAATATCAAATGAGGCAGGTAGCATCCAAAGAAGACGGAAAGAACACGGGCGGTCACTCGCCGACAAAGAGCCAGTGGGCACTCCACCACTTAGAGAACGTCCCGTCGTGTCAGGAAATGGCATGTGAGTAAGAGCCAATGGGAAGGAAGGATTAAATTCGAGCTGCACTCAAAGCGTACCCCAAAGCAAGGCCCAGGAATCGACGAGATACCAACGGAAAGGTTTCGACAAGCGGTAGAAGCCCTGGAAACACTTAATCGCTTATGGAAGGACATTTGGAAGGCAACTACTTGGCCAACTGCCTGGAAGAGCTCCGTGTATGGACACATTTCAAAGAAAGGAGGAGAGGTGACTCAACAGAAATCGTTGCTATCACAGCCAAGTGCAGTTTTGCTGTAGCTCATCAGCAATATTGCAGCGGTGCCTGGCAAGGAGCGACCGGAGGTTGAAGCCAGATTCAGAAGAGGACACCGTAACAAGGGATATCACTGCTGATGTCAGACGTGGTTTGCTGGCGCTTTCTGGACTCTACGGAGGCATTTAATTGTGCGAATCGTACGTAATAAACAATGGTCAGCCTGGAGAAGCGCGCCACAAGACGTGACTGTGTTCGTGCAGAGCTAGTAGACTGAACACGAGGTGGTAGTGTAAACGAACAAGGGGATACAGCCAGGTTTAAAATCAGGAAAAGCAGGGAGCAGGGAGTGAGGGGGAAAATGAGGAGCTGATCCCAATGGCTCAAGCAGAAAGCAAATGTTTTGAGAATGATGAGCGCAACACATGTACAAATGTGCTCGATGCACAATGGATGGATGGATGGATGGTGATAAGGGTTGTACATGCCCCCAATCAAATGATTTTTTTTAAAAATCAGGAAAAGTGTACATCAGGGCCATATCCTTTTAGCCTATTTCTTGACCAGAGAAGCTGGATTATATGGAAAATAATGAGACATCAGATTGAAGGAACGCTTATTAACAACCTGCAATGTGCAGGTGACAACCTTGCCTGCTGACACTGAGGACTCAAGGCACTTGATGAAGGTCAAGGGTTGTAGCCTTCGGTGTGGATGACAACTCAGTGCAAAGAGGAACAGACTCCTCACCACTGGACCAACCGGTGACATCATGATAGATGGAGAAAAGGTTGAAGTTGTGAAGGATGCTGTGCTTAGATCCACAGCCAATGCTCAAGGATGCGGCAGTCAAGAGATAAAAAGACTTATTGGGGTGGGGGTGGAGACGTATTGAGTAAACCTGCTACACAAGACCTCTTTAAAGTGCTGAAAAGCAAGGATGTTACTTTGAGGTGTCAGGTTCACCTGCCCCACGCCTGGGTGTTCTCCATCACCTCATATGCATGTGAACGTAGGGCAGTGAATCCGGAGGAGCAAAGAAGAGTTAAAGCATTTGAACGGCGGTGCTGGCGAAGAATACTGAAAGTCCCACGGACTGCTGAAGGGACAAATGAATCTGTCTTGGAGGAAGGATGGCCAGAGTGCTCCTTAGAAGCCAGGATTGAGAGACTTTGTCTCACGGACTTTGGACGTGTCAGGAACGAACAGTCCCAGAGAAGGACATCATGCTTGGCGAAGCAGAGGACGAGCAGCGGAGAGGAAGGCAGTCAATGAGGGGGCTGCCCCAGTGGCTCGATCGTGGGAGTAATTGTGAGGCTGCCATAGGACTGGGCAGATTTTTGTTCTGTGGCACACAGGAACGTTATGAGTTGGAGTTGACTCGCTGACACTGAACAACACTAATATCATAAACCACACAGCTACAGGTACTTTCTAGATAGAACTAAGCACGCATGGACTTGGTTTACTAGGATCAAAGACAGGGCCACAGTCTTGTGAGACAAGCTGGTCCATGGTCATCACAAGGTTCAAGAGTTTAAGGTTCATATCCTAGTGTGCTTACTGCTTAGGGTCTCAAGTCGTAAAAGCTTGTGAGCAGAAATCTAGGATACGACTATTGATCTCCACTCACGTGGAACGAAAGAAAGAAGAAACCTAAATGCTCAAAGGAGAAATTAATTCACAGGGCTGATAACCTCTACTTAATACAGCTTCTTCGGTCCCGGGACCAGAAGATCCGTGGCAGGCAGGTACTGCTGCCGCCCACTTTGGCCACGGTCTCAGTGACTGCCCAGACAGCACGGGAGAGACAAGCAGAGCGAGACTCAGAGTCTTTTTAAAAAGGCAGATCTCCTGGATCAGGAGAGAATTCCCAGCACCCCTGAAATGGTCACCCTGAGACATGCCTTAGCTTCTGAACTGGTACCTCTCCGGAGAGCCAGACAGATTGGCTCATAAAATAAACACTATCACTCATGAATGCGGTGTCCTTCTAAACAAGAGACCAAATGGTCAATATTTACTCTAAAACCGAGATGAGAAGGCAAGAGGGGGCAAGGAATTTAGATTACTGGAATTGAAACAAGGAGAATGTTGACATAGTGTGGAAAATGTAATCAATGTTACTGACCAATGTGTATAGAAATGGCTAAATGGGGATCACATTTGCTGTGTGAATCTTCACCCAAAACACAACAAAATATATTCGAATCACAAGTAAGAATTAAGCCAAACAGTACTCAGAGAGAAATTTATAGCAATAAATGCCAAATGAATAGGCTCAGTCTATGTCTGACCCAAGTCATGGTATTTTCAATTGCCTCATAGGCATGTGAAAGTCGGACGTTGAATAAGGAAGACCGAAGAAAAACCGATATTGGTGTTGGTAAAATCAACTCTGGGTATCGGTGAGGAATATTGCAAACGCCCAGACTGCCCAGAGAACGTACACATCTGTCTTGGAAGATGCACAGCCAGAATGTCCCGCAGGGACAAGGATGGGGAGACTTGTCTGGCATACCTTGAACATCTGCTTAGGCGAGACCAGTCCCTGGAGAAGGACCTCGTGTAAAGTGAAGGGGCGTGAGAAGAAGAAAGCCATTGATAAGACCAACGCCGTGGGTGCAACACTGGGCTCAACAAGGAGGAGGAGGGCGCTCTGTTCTGTGACGCCTTGGGTCACCATGAGTTCGAACTGGCTTGACGGCACCTAAGAACAACAACAACAGCAGCAACAACAAGCTAAGCCCAGAGCTACCTGAAATAAATGACATAGACACCGGAAGAAAGCAAAGAAGGATGCACAGAACTGAGGATCATGGGAGGTGCCCCATCCAGGGACCCCCCACTTCCTAATCCCTGCTTCCTGCAATCCCACGCCGCTTCCTCAGCCATTAGGAATCAGTACGTGACCACACTAAATGCCTTCTTACATGCCACAGAGAGATGAGAAAACATCACTCCATCATAATCCTTCAGAGGAGGGAAAAGGGATACGTATGTTTTCCGTTTTCTGTCTTTCTCCCCACCCAGCCTGTCCAGATATTGACAAAAATAAATCTTTATTGAAAAATACATAACTCAGTATTAATATAATAAGCCATCCTCCCCTCGTGAGGATAAATAAGACCAAATGTTCAAAAAGAGAGAAAGAGAAACCAGAAAAACACTAGATAGGCAATCAAACCAGAAGTTCATTTTTTGGGGGAAAATGTCAATAAAATCAACCAGCAAAAAGAAAGAGGAGGCGCAAATCTCTAAAAATAGAAACCCGAGTGAGGAAGCCGACACCACAGACGTGCCCAGAGTTGTGAAGGAGCTCCGTGAACAGTCGTGCACCAACAAATTAGATCACGGAGCGGCAATGGGCAGATTCCCCGAAACACGCCAATTCCCTACGCCGACTCAGGAGGAAATAGCGGCTCTGCACAGACCCATGACAAGTGATGAGGTTAAGACAGGAATCAAAAACCCTCCTCAAGAAGGAGAGGTGCTGGACCAGACGGCGTCACCAGAGAACCCCAGCACAGGTACAGGGAAACAGACTGAGCTGCGGAAGCTCCTCCAGAAAGCGGAAAGGACAGTAGCCTTCCTGTCTCCCCTTAGGAAGTGAGTATCATGCCGGGACCAAGGGCAGACCCCACCAGGAACGAGAACTATAAACCAAGTACTTCTAATGGACAAAGATGCAAATAAACTCTAGAAATTCGCATCCCGAAAGACACCAAAAGGATTATAAAACAAGACCAAGTAGGGATCGTTGATACCAGGACAGCAAGGGTGAGTTGAACATTAGAAAACCAATCCATGGAAGACACCAAATTAACAAAACCAAACAGAGAGAAGAAAAGACACCCCAAACCCCATAATCATCTCAACCGAAGCAGACAAGGCACTGGACACAATGATCACCTTCAACACCATTTAATTCTTTTAAAATTCCACAAGATGTGAATAGGACAGAAATTCCTTCTCTCAGCAAGTCTTTGACCAGGAGCCAGTTCATCAAAGCAGCTGCGCCCTGCTTTCCCAAGCCCAGTACCCCATCTTTAATCTGAGGAAGATGCTGACGCCCTCCCTCCTGCATACCTGGGAGCTTGAGCCTGCCCGGTGGGGGGAAGGCCAACCTGCCTGAAACCAAGGGGAAATGAGCATCAGAGGAGGTGAAGCTGTGAAGACCTCCCATGCCCAGGGTTGCCTAAGACACAGCACACACGTCCCCTACACGGCTGCTGTGTTTGAGGCCCTTTACTGCACTCACGGTGCCAATTCCTGTTTTTGACCTTTATGTGTCCACTGACCTTCGGCTTTGCCGATCATGATGTCCCTTTCCGGAGATCGGTCTCTTCCAATAATATGCTCCCACCATGAGTCTGTCCAACAGAAATGGCAGCAGTCCATTGACAGGGAGCTGCCAGGGCTTCAGGACGGATTCGGAAGAGGAAATGGACCAAGGGCTCTCATTGCTGACATCAGATGCCCCTTGGCTCACAGCAGAGAGTGTCAGAGAGATGTTAGCTTGTGTTTATTGACTGTGCCAAGGCATGTGACTGTGTGGGTCCTAACAAACCCTCGATAACCTTCAGAAGAATGAGAATTCCGGAACACTCGCTTGTGTCCATGCAGAACTCGTACACGGATCAAGAGGCAGGAGTGTGAACGAAACCGGGGCATGCTGCCTGGTTTGAAACCTGGAAAGGTGTGTGTCAGGGTTGGACACGCTCACTATGTGTTTAATCTACATACTGAACACATCATCACAGAAGCTGGGTTGTCCGGCCTAAAGATTGGGGGAAAGATTATTCACAATCTTTGGGTCGCAGATGGCACATCCTTGCTTGTTGAAAGTGAGGAGGGGTCGAAACGCTTGCTAAGGATCCAGCCTTCAGTACAGATCACAGCTCAATGTAAAAACCCAAATCCTCGCCACCGGAACCAATAGGTCACATCATAATCAGTGGAGAAAAGGTTGAAGTTGTCAAGGATTTCTTCTTGCTTGGCCCCACAATCAATGCTCATGGAAGCAGCAGACGAGAGATCATAGGATGCATCGCAGTGGGTAATCTGCTGCGCAGGGCTTTAAAATGTTGAACAGCAAGGATGTTCGTGACTTTGAGGACGAAGGTGCCAGGGTCCGCTCAGTTGCCTCGTATGCACGTGAAGGGCTGGGCGTTGACTAAGGAAGACTGAAGGACACGTGATTCATCTAAATTATGACACTGGCGGGGGACGTTGGCAGTCCTGTGGACGACCGAAGGAACAGTGTCTTAGAAAAAGTAGACTCAGAGTGCTGAGGCAGGGGTGGTAAGGCTCAGTCTTACCCATTTTTGGACAGGTCACAGAAGAGACCAGTCCCTGGAGAAGGAGAGACCTGCAGAAGGACATCGTGCTTGGTAAAGTGGAAGGGCAGTGACAAAGAGGAAGGCCCTCCAGGAGACGGACTGACCCCCGAGGCTGCCAGGCTGGGCTCCCGCGCAGGAACGATGGCGAGGACAGCGCAGGTCTGCCTTCAATCTGTCGTGCATGAGGTCGCTATGGGCAGAGCCAGCTCAGTGGCACTTACCAACAACAACAAGAACATGCTCCAAGTGCATGAGACGGAGTCTCACCCTCCTGCTTTCCAAGGAGCATCCTGGCTGTACTGCTTCCAAGAGGGGCGTGCACTTTCTTTCGGAAGTGCCTGGTACTCCCAACATTCTTCGCCAGCACATAATCCAAATGCACGGACTCTCTGCCCACGTGTGCAACTTCGCATGCACGTGAGACCACTGAAATTACCATGACATGAGTCAGCAGCACTTTTTCTACCTCAAAGCAACGACCTTGCTCTTTAATCCTCGAAAGAGGTCTTGTGAGCCTATTATCCCAATGCAATGTGCCACTTGATCTCTTTGCTTGTTTGTTTGAATAAACTTCTTTGTCTCAAAAAACTTTAAATCCATTAAAAGTTTTACTCCGCTTTTTTTTTCCACCACTCAGATCAATACTCATGTTTCAGGGATAAGAAATCTGGAGGGTTTTTTTTAAAAAAAAACACCCTGTATATATGAGCACATCTCACCATCTCAAGAGAGGAAATAACAATAAGATCCTGTAAAACCTTCCACCTGTGTATATACTTGTATTTTCCCCCAGTCTATGGTTCTTTTAAGACTTTTGATTTGCATATGTATCATGTTTTTTGTTAAGCTCCAGCTCTCTATTTTGTTCTCCATAGTGCGGATATTCTTCATTATGTTCAGTTGTGCGTTTATGCCTTGTGTCGGGTCCTTAAGTTCATGCCTATTATTTTATTGATAGTCATTACAATTATGTTGTTTATACTTCGGCCATCGCTCCATCTTGAGTCACTTATTGTACGTGGTGTGAAGTATGGGTCCCATTTCATTCTCTTGCAGGAGAAGATGCAGTTTTTCCATTACCATTTGTTGAGAAGGTGATCTCTTCCCCACTTAATGTGTTTTAGCCCTTTATGAAAAAATTAAGGGGAAAAAAAGAAAAATTAAGTATCGTACTTGGTTGCATTTGAGTTCTCAATTCTAACCTACGGTCTTCAAATCTATCATTATACAAACACCAAGTTGGTTTTCATCACCATGAAGTTTTTAAGTCTCGGAATTGAAGTGTTTTATTTACCTCGGGTTTCTTTCCTTTCTGAATAAAGTCGGTGATTCATTTCCCCTACCTTTGAAGAACTGTGGTGGGATTGGGATCAGAGTAGTATTGAATTTTTAAAGTGTTTCAGATAATATTGACATTTTCAAAGTGTTTGCCTATACAGGAAATGGTAGCTTGTTCCCTTTGTGTAAGTTTCTTTGGCTTCTTGTAGAAGTGTTTTGTATAAACACTTGTCTAAATCCTTGTTTCTCTGGTAAGAATTATTATTAAATATTTTATCTTTTGTGTAATTATTATAAGTGGTATTGGCCTTTTTGGGCATCATCATCTTTACAAGAATCCAACTGATTTCTGTGTGTTGATCTGATAGCCTGCTATACTGCCAAAATTGTCAATTAGTTTGAGCAATTTTAAAAATTGCATGGGAGCCATCTGTAGGCAATTGGACATCCCCTTGCAGAAGGGTCAGGGGGAAGAGACGAGCCAGTCAGGGTGCAGTGTAGCAACGATAAAACATACAATTTTCCTCTAGTTCTTTAATGCTTCCCCCCACCCCACTACTGTGACCCCAACTCTACCTTACAAATCCAGCTAGACCAGAGCACGTGCACTGGTACAGATAAGAGCTGGAAGCACAGGGAATCCAGGACAGGTAAACCCCTCAGGACCAATAATGAGAGTTGCAATACCAGGAGGGAAAGGGGGAGGTGGGAGAGGAAGGGGGAACTAATCACAATGAACTACATATAACCCCCTCCCAGGGGGACAGACAACAGAAAAGTGGGTGAAGGGAAACACTGGTCAATGTAAGAAATGAAAAGATAATAATAATTTATAAATTATCAAGGGTTCATGAGGGAGAGAGAGGGTGGGAGGGAGGGGAAAAAATGAAAAGCTGATACCAAGGACTCAAGTAGAAAGAAAATGTTTTGAAAATGATGATGGCAAGAAATGTACAAATGTTCTTGACACGATGGATGGATGCATGAATTGTGGTAAGAGCTGTATGAGCCCCCAATAAAAGGATTAAAAATAATAATAAAAAATAAAGTAAATCTCACGGAAGGTTTCTATATATAGGATTCCGTCACCTGCAAGTAAAGAGATTTTTATTGCTTGTTGCCTATGTAGATACCTTCCTATCTTCTTTGGTCTTTTATGGCTCTGGCTAAAACGTCCAGGACGGTAGTGATGAAAGTAGTGGTAAAGGGCAACCCTGTCTGGTTCCCAGTCAACGAAGGGATGCTTTCAATTCCCGGCCAATAAGTGAGATGCAGGCCAATTGTTTTATAGGTGTGGCTTTTATGATGTTGAGAACCTTCCCTTTGGTACCTATTTCATGGCGTGTTCTTATCAGGAATGGATGCTGAATTTTATCAAATGCCTTTTCTGGATCGTTGATAAACTCATGTGATTCTTTCCCTTTAGTTTGTTTACATAGCTAGCCTATTACATTGATTGTTTTTCTAATCTTAAACTATCCTGACATATTTGGTATGAATTCCACTTGCTTGTGATGTGTTATTTTTTGATGCTTATTGGAATTCTGCTGGCTAGAATGTTATTGAAAATGTTGGCATCTATAGCATTAGAAATATTGGCCTGTGATTTTCAATTCTGGTGATGATGTCCTTGCCTGGTTGAGCTATCAGAGTTGGCATTGTTCATAAAATGAGTTTAGAAGTACATTGTCCATTGGCATATTGTCAAGCGGTTTATGTTAAGTTGCTGTTAAGTCTTCTAGAAATATTGGATCGAATTCCCCAGGGAAGCAGTTTAGACCCAGGCCTTTTGATTTGGGGAGGTTTTTTATGAGTAGATCTATTTCTTCTCATGTTTTAGGTTTGTTGGGATTTTCTACATCGTTCTGTGGTAATTTTGTTAAATAATACATTTCTAGATAATTATCCATTTCTTCGAGATTTTTGAATTTTGGGACGTATAATTGGGGGGGGTGATATTTTAAAATCTCATTTGGGCTACTGTGATATCACACGCTTCATTTCTTATTTGTAGAATCTTTTTTCATTCTTTCCTTTGCTAGGTGTGTCAGTAGTTTATCAATGTCATTAAACTTTAAAAATACAAATTCTTGTCTGACGGATTTATTCTATAATTTAAAATTTTTGATTCATTTATTTCTGCTCTAGTCTTCATTATATCTTTTCTTCTTTATATAATGGTTTGACTACATTTTTTCCAGTTGTAGTTGGTGTGCTTATTTTCCATTCTTTCTGCTTTATCGATGCGCGCCGTTATTGCTATAAATCGCCCTCTGAATACTGTTTTTGCCACATCCCAAAGGGATTTGATACATGGTATATTTTCAGTCTCGATTTTTTTTCAGTCTCAATTTTCAAGCAATCATTTAATTATGCTCTTTATTTCTTCACTTACTCAGCAGTTCTGAAGTAAAGCATTGTTCGATTTCCATCTATTTGATTTGGGGGGACTTTAATCACTCTATGGTTGATTTCCAATTTTATGGCTTTGTGATCTGAGAAGGTGGCTTGTATTCTCTTAATGCTTTAAAATTTATTGACGCTTGCTTTATGACCTAAAATATAATCTATTCCAGAAGGTAGCATGGGTACTAGACAAGAAAGCGAAAGGAACTTTTGTTGGATGGAGTGTTCTATCGATATCTCTGAAATCAAGTTGATTGATCAAGTTATTTAATTTTTCTGTATTTTGTCGGTTTTCTTTCTAGTGGACCGATCTTTAGTTGGAAGTGATGTATGGACGTCTCCTACCATTATCCTGAAACGGTCCATTTGTCTCTTCATTTCTGTAAGCATTCGATTAATGTCTTTTGATGGTCTTTCATTTGATGCATGCTTATTTAATATGTTTATAGTTTCTTGTTCAATTAAAGTTTTAATAATTTTACAGGGATCTCCTTTATCTCTCATTAACTTTGATGTCTATTTTGTTTGAAGTAAATATTGCTACCCTAGCTTTCTTTTGACTGCTGTTTGCTCGATACATTTATTACATCCTTTGATTTTTAGTCTATGTTTTTCTTTGTATCCAAGATGAGCTTCTTGTAAGCAGCCTATCGAAGGTCATGTTTTAAATCCATTCTGTAAGTCTTTCCTTCCCTTTACATTCAGTGCTTGTGTTAGTCCAGGCTGACTAGATGAACAGACCCAAGGACACTCATGTATACATACGAAAGAAAGAGCTTATTTCAAAGAGTAATTGTATATTAAGAAAACATCCCAGCTCAGTTCAGATCAAGTCCTTGAGTCCGATCAAGTCCTTGAGCCCGTAAGCCCAATACTAGTCCATAAATCCTTCTTCAGACTCACGCAATCACATGCGATGATGCAAAATGCAGGAAGATCACAACCGACCAGTGCAGAGTCTTGTGGATCCAATGGCAGTGAAAGCATCTCAGCGGAGGCGTGGGTCTCCACTTGGCTCCTCCAGCTCTCCAACTATGCTTCAACAGAAAGATGACACAGAGAGAGAGAGAGAGGAAGTTCCCAGAATCCTCCTCATGAGAAGGTCATGCCTTCAAGGAAGCGTCATCAGGCTGTGACCTGATTGACAGGCTAAACTCCACCCCTCCACTTTCTTTGTCAAGTTGACATGAAATTATGTAACTACCACAGTGTCATTATAGATAAATATGGTTTGCTTGGTTGGTGCTCTTTTGTCGTGTATTTTTAGTGTGCTACCAGTTTCCATTTTCATCATGATTTTGTGTGTGTGTGTTCCCTTTATTTTCTATTGTCTTGTCGATACTCTTTATTTTAATCTATGTTTGTCTTCCTTATATGATTTTTATCTTGTTTGTTTTGATGTTTTTTCTTGGTAGGCTGTTTGCTTTTGCTGTTTCTTTTTTAATTTTAAACAGTTGTATTTTGTGAATGGTTCAATATCATCTCAGTTTAGCTATGTATTGATTACTCTGTTCCCACTGCTGTTATTTATTTGCTCATTTTTAATTCATAGAGGAATGTTGTCTATGCTTCCTTGTTTTAATTAGTTCATTTCCATTTCACTTTGAGTATTGCGTAAATAGAATGTTTTCTCCGTAATAATTTTTCTAATAGTTTTAGGTTACTGTCTGTTCTAGATTTTCTGTCCATGTATTTACTTTTAATATTTTTTGTAAGGGGTCATGTTTTAATGAATTCCTTTGTTTGTTGTTAGGTCCCATCAAGTCGGTCCCACCCATAGTGACCCTATGCACAGCAGAAGGAAACACAAGTAAACATCTTTCTGGTATTCCCTGCTTCCAGGAAAGGTCCATCTGACATCAGCACTGATATCCCTTGTTCCACACCCCCTTCTGGATCTGGTCTGAACCTCTGGTGGTAGCTCTCTGTCAGTCTACTGCTGCAACAGCTGTTAGGTAATGTTCAGCAACATTTTACTTGCATGTGATTTGAGGGCATTGTTCTACAATTTGAGAATTCTGCTGAATCACCTCTTTGGTATTGGTACAAATATGGATCTCTTTCCGTTGGTTAGCCAGCTACCTGCTTTCCAACTTTCTTGAAGTGGATTAGCGAGTGCTTCATCAACTTGTTAAAACATTTCGATTTGTATGCCATCGGTTCCTGGAATGTTGTTTTTCAGTCTTGGCTTCAGTGCAGGTATACCTCCGTACCTTCCGTCAGTGCCATTGGTTCTTAATTGTACGCTACTTGCCCAAATGGCTGAATGTTGATGAGTTCTTCTTGGTTCAATGTTTCTGTACTCCTGCCATCTTTTCATCATTCTTTCTGATGGCGATGAGTTTGGTTTGGATTTAAAAGTGTTTGTTTGTTTGTTTGTTTTTAAAAAAGAAAGAAAGAAAACATTGAGCAGCAACAATGAAACATACAACTTTCCTCTAATTCTTAAATGCTTCCTTCTCCCATAATCATGATCCCAATTCTACCTTACAAATCCAGCTAGACCAGAGGGTGCACACTGGTACAGGTAGGAACTGGAAACACAGGGAATCCAGGACAGATGATCCCTTCAGGACCAGTGGTGAGAGTAGTGATATCTGGAGGATGGAGGGAAGGTGGGGTAGAAAGGGGGAACCAACGACAAGGATCTCCATTTAACCTCCTCCCTGGGGGACGGACAACAGAAAAGTAGGTCAAGGGAGGGAGACGTCAGACAGTGGAAGACATGACAAAATAATAATAATTTATAAATTATCAAGTGTTCATGAGGGAGGAGGGAGTGGGGAGGGAGGGGAAAATGAGGAGCTGATACAAAGGGCTCAAGTAGAAAGAAAATGTTTTGAGAATAATGAGGGCCACGAATGCACAAATGTGCTTGACACAATGGATGGATGGATGGATGGATGGTGATAACAGTTGTATGAGCCCCCAATAAAATGATTAAAAAACTCAAGTATTGAATGGATGGTGACTGCATAACTCATCTTGGGGGTGATTTAACCCTGGGAGGGGGACCGATCTAAAAACAATGGATGTGGGGGTGATTGTACAATTCTCCTTGATATGACTGAATGATTGAACTATTGAATTATATGACATGCAAACGACTTGCCAATAAAACTGTTGAAAAACAAAACTAAAAAAAACCCAGGTAGAGTAACAATATTATTTTTGATAAAACAGACATCAAATAAAAGCCATCATGAAAGGCAAAGAAAGCCATTATATGATTATTAAAACCACAAACAAAATACATTGCCATAATAAACATCTATGTTCCCAAGGAGAAGCAGAAAATATTACTAATAAGAAATAAAATGAGCGACATCACAGCCAAACCAACCAAAATAAAAAAAGGAAATGCCACATTATGAAGGACTGCACCTCAATAAACTGGAAAACCTAGAAGAAATGTACAAATGCCTAGCACACATTACCTGCCTAGAGGAACACAGGCTGATGTAGAAAGTCCATTAGCAGACCTGTGACACAAGTAGCAATAGACCAAGTCATTAAATAACTCCCGACAAAATAAGTCTGGTATCACATGGCTTTGCTGGCGAGTTCTACAAAGCATTCAGAGAAAAGTTAAAGCCAATAGAACCCAAACTATTCTAGAATTTAGAAAAGCACAAGAGACTACCAAACTGATTTATGAAGCAGATGTGCCCTTAATACTAAATCCACAGATATTACCAGAATAGAAAACTGCAAACCAATATCACTTATGAGCAGAGATGCCAAAAGCTTCAACAAAATTCTCGGTAATAAAATTCAACAAAGCATTTTAAAATGACATCATGGTGAAGTAGGATTTATACAAGATATTTAGAGATGGTTCAATATTAGAAAAACAACTGACATAATCCACCATATAAATAAAACAAAAGAACCATATAACAATAGATGCAGAGGATGCATTTGACAAAATCCATCATCAATTTTTGATAAAAACACTCAATAAAATAAGAATTGAAGAGAAATTTCTCAGTATAATAAAGACCATAGATGCAAAAGCAACAGCCAGCATTTTGATGAATGGAAAGATACTGAAAACATTCCCACTCCCAGTGAAACCAAGCGGGATGTCCTTTATCACCACCCTCATTTCATATGGTCCCGAAGTCTCAGTCAGAGCTGCAAGACATCAAAAAGAAACTCTAGGCCTCCAAATTGGCAAACACGAAGTAAAACTCTGCCTGGCCAAAAAGGATATGATTTTATATAATAAAACCCCCAAAGATTCAATAAGAAAACTGCTGGAGCTAATTGAAAATTTCACCAACATAGCAGGCTAAGGTCAATGTACAAAAATCAATCGTTTTTCTATATATCAAGAGAGAAACCACTAGAACAAAAAAAATTTAAATACCATTTATAATAGCCACCCAAATGATTAAATACTTAGAAACAGCCCTAATCAGAGAAGCAAATATTTGAACAAAGAAACGACAAAACAATACCACAAGAGAGGTACATAAATATGGAGGAATGTTCCATATTCATGGATAGGAAACTTAATATTGCAAACATGTCAATGTTGCCTAAAGCAGTCTAGAAATAGAACTAATTCTGATTCAAGCCCTGGCACTATTTTTCAGAGAAATTGAAAAATTAATCACTAACTTTAAATGAACAGGAAAGAAACTCAGAATAAGTAAAACACTACAAACAAAACAAAATAGCTGGCCTTTCACTCCCTGCTTCCAAACATATTACCTAGCCATCGCGGAAACAACTTGGTACTGGTACAGTGATAATGATGGAGACCAAGGATCAGAGTAGAGAACCCATAAGCAAAACAAAGCAGTCACAGACACCTGAGTGCAGATGACAGATGAAAACAATTACCTGGGCAAGAGCCAGCTGGTCAAACTGGATGCTCATCTAAATTAAGACCTAAGACCTATGCCAAATTAAAAAAACTAACTCAAGCTGGATTAATGATTTAGATACAAACCCTAGAACTCTTATGATCATCAATGACAAAATAAGGACAAACTAAAGGCTCCTCCCACAGGGCATGAGCATCCTACCAAACAATGGAAGCACACACTACAAAAGACAAAACAGGACTGAGACCCCCGTAAAGCGTGACGTTTATGTAGAGGGCGGGGGAGTTAAGAGGGACACAATGTGCAGGAGTCCAAGAAGGAAAAGTATGTTTGGAGACTGATAGTGGAAGCAATTGTGCAATTCTGCTTGCTGGGGTGATTGAGCTATGATCTGACATATGTATTAACTCCCAATTTACAGCAAATTAAAAAAAAAAAAAAGCATAGTTCCAGGAATGGGTTTTGGGCTCACGCTAAATCCTACCTCCAACTTAAGAACAATGATTTCTTACATCACGGCCCTGCACAATCCTCACCCTCGGGAAGGGAAGACAGAAGATGCAGGGGATACGGCCAAATGTGGAGAAGAATCTCGATAGTGCCTGGCTAGCAGATGAAAGTAGCGTAGTGGACCTTAAAGGCTTGTCTCTAAACAAGGGGCCATCTGAGTGAGAAGTCAACTAAGTCCACGTGGAAGAAGCGCGCCCTGAGCAATCCCTGAAGGGTTGGAATCCGTATAATCCAAAGTCAAAGGAGGGATCGGTATCAGAGCCTCCACTAGGAGAATCCGGTGTGCAGACGGCGATGGAGGGCAGTGGGAGTCCATGGACTGTCACTGGATCAGTACCAAGTCGTTCTGATTCCTCTGTGGATTCCTGTCTGGAACTACCTGGGAAATAAGCCTCCGGAGAGCTCGCTTACCTAAAACTGAGGGGTGGGAGGAAGCAGTGACTGAACAGAGAGCTTGGGAGAGAGGAGGACAGAAGGCCAAAGGCATACATCCGACTTGAACAGTTAAAACCTTGTCAGTGGATCCCCCTGCGATGCAGGCTGGACCTGATCTGGTTTCCACACTTTTTTGTACCTTTGGTTTACATTGTTTGGTTCGATTTTTGTTTGTTCATATTATCATGTATCTCAGGGGAGTTCTGTCAGTGGAGGCCGCCCTCTTGAAGCTGAGTTATATGCTTTCCCGTTTTTCAGTGTATGAAACTCAGGACTGATGGAACTATAGGAACAGCAAGTAGGAGAAGGGGTTCAGGGGAAGGGGGATACGGTGGTGGTGGTGTAGAGGGAGGCAATGTCAAGGAGTCCATGTAGAAAAATAATGTTTGGAAATTGATTGTGGTGACAATTGTACAATTTTACTTGACATGATTGAAATATGGAATGATATGATATATGTATTGGATACATGGAATGATATGGATATTGGATATATGGATATATGGAATAATATGATGTATGTATTAAATCCTAATAAAATATGGCATTTATGAACATTGAAATACTTCATTAAAAGAGTGAAAAGATTTCCCCCTTCAAACAGAAACCAGAGAGAATGACCCTTTATCACCACTTTTATTTAATTTGGTCCTAGAAGTTTCAGCTAGAGCTACATGACATCAAATGACATTAAAGACATCTACATAGATACAGAAGAAACAAAACTATTTGCAGGTGACATAAATCCCATATACAGAAAACCCCAAACACACAATTTTTAAAATTGCTTGAATTAATCAAAAAACATAAGAATTCAGCAGGATCCTTTTATATTAAAGAAGATGATACCAAAAATATATATTAAAAGAACAACATCACTTGCAATAACTATACAAAAGATAAAATATTTAGGGATAAATCTTACCAGAGAAACAAAAGACTTATACTAGGAAACCGACAAAGCATTTCTGTGAGAAACCAAAAGAAACCTACACAGATGGAGTCGGCTGCCATGTCCCTGGGTAGGTAAACACGGTGAAAATGTCAACAGTACAAAAAACACTTCACAAATTCAACACAATTCCAATCCAAATCCCACCACAATTCTTCAAAGAAATGGAAAAATGAATCACCAACTTTATATAGAAGGGACAGAAACCCAGGATAAATAAAACACTATTTAAAAAGAAGAAACCGCCTAGGAGGCCTTTCGCTCCTAGATTTTAAAACGTATTACATAGCCAGAGGAATCAGAACGACTCGGTACTGATACAGTGATAGATAGGAAGACCAGTGGATTAGAATTGGGAACCCAGAAATACAACCAAGAATCTAAAGAGACCTAATTTTGGGTAAAAGACTGAAACACATTATGTGAGAAGAGAGAGCCTTTAAGTACATGATCCTGCAGAAACTGGATTTTCCCCTGCAAAAGAATGAAACAGCACCCATGCCTCCCACCATGCACAAAAATGAACTCAAGCTGGATCAGAGACCTAAATATAAACCACACAATTATAATGACCATCAAATAAAAAATAGGGACAAACTTAGGACGCTAATATAAAGCAAAAGTACAGTATAGAATAGAATCAAAGATAGACACACTTGTACAAAGATGACAAGTAGGCATCAAAAGACTTCATTAAAGACGTTTCTAAAAACCCCACAGACTGGGGAAAAATTAGTAACAATATATCAGATATAGGGATAATCTCCAAAATGCATAGAAAACTACAACATCTTAACAAGATAAATACCCATAACCCAATTAAAACATGAACACATGTCATGAACAGAGAGTTTACCAAAGACGAGGTCCAGATGGCCAACAGTCGTAGGGAGAAATGTTTGTGTTCGTTAGCGTAAGAGAAATATACATGGAAACAATAATGAAATATCACCTCAAACCGAAACTTTTAGCAAAAATCAATAGAACACAAAATAATAAATGCTGGAGGGAGGGCAGGTGGAAAGATTGGAACGCTCATGCGTTGCTGGTGGGGCGGCAGAGTGGTGCATTTACTGTGGAATTACTACAGCACTCCCTTAAACACATTCAAGTGTAAATACCTTATGACCCAGCAATCTCTCTCCCAGGTGCATATCCTTAAGAAATAGAGAATAAAGTATGAACAGACATATGCTTTTTGCAGCAATGTCTATAACAGCAAAAACATGGGAACAACCAAAAACTCCTATTGCAGAGGGATGGATAAATGAACTCTGGTACCTTCATCCATACAGTGGAATATATGCATAAATAAAAAATAATTGACAACTCTTGAACACTGAAGGCACGGACAAAACCCGAGAACATTGAGCTTAGCAAAGTTAGTCAACCTTATAAAAATATGACACCATGATTTTAAGGAAAAACAAAGAAAAAGAAAAGTGTCTCCCACGCCAAAAGAAAAGAATACAGGGAGGACAAGGACAGGGGCATGGACAAGGACAGGGGCATGAACAAGGAGAGGGGCATGGACAAGGAGAGGGGCATGGACAAGGAGAGGGGAATGGACAAGGAGAGGGGCATGGACAAGGAGAGGGGCATGGACAAGGAGAGGGGCATGGACAAGGAGAGGGGCATGGACAAGGAGAGGGGCATGGACAAGGACAGGGGCATGGACAAGGACAGGGGCATGGACAAGGAGAGGGAGGCACAGGGCATTGCAGGGGGAGGGAGGGAGGGAGGAAGGGAGACAAAGAAAGAGAGAGCACTTGGTGGGGGCGGGGGGGTCAACAGGGTTTCATTACTGACCTCGTTTGTTGAGACAAGCTGTGCAGCTGTATAGACAACAACAACCACGACAACAACGACGACTAGAGTGAAGTCTCGTGGCCTTAATAAAACCCCCAGACCCCGAACCCCGCAGATCTAAATATGGGTCTAAGTCGCTGGAAGTAACAATGAAGCAGACTTGGAGTCTTTAATGACACACAAATTCATATGAAGAAAGCAGAACGCACCAATGGGGGATAAATGAGCAATGATATATCAGATAAAATACCAATCTCTAAATCTACAGAAAATGGTGACAATTTAAGGAGAAAAACACAAACGATCCAATTAAAAATGGGCAGAAGACGTGAAGAGACAAGTCACCAAAAATGACATCTAGCTGACCAAAGAAGACACGCTTGAGATCATTAGGGAAATACAGATTAAAACAACAATGATGTAGCGCCTCACACCAGCACAATTAAAACTAAAATGCTGGGGGAATGTGGAGAGATTGGACCCATCACCATCGCGGATGGAATTTTACAATGGTACAGCCACTACGCAGAGCAAAGCAACGCGGCACTTCCTTAAACAAATGGAAATAGAAGACCGTGTAACTGAGGTGATGTCCTGCGCTATCAGCCACCGCCCTGTTCAGTAAACACCCCAGAGAAATACAGAACAACACACTAACAGCTATATGTGGATCGATGCTTCCACAACCCTTTGTCTGTCATGCTGTCCTACTGTGGTGGCTTGCGTTTTGCTCTAAGATGGGAAGCTATGTCATTCGTATGTTCAAATGCCAGGGGCCACCCAAAGTGAACAGGTCTCAGCAGCACTCACAGACTGAGAACAGACAACGAGGAAGAACTAGGTTATCCACTTCAGAGGAACCAGCCCCTGGACGCCTTGTGGACGGCAACAGCTCGTAAGATACTAAAAACCTCCAGAACAGCAGCAGAACATCGTCAGAGGCAGGGCCAGAAGATCAGTCCCTCAGGTCAGAGGCTACTTAAAACACGACTAAGGAAGAGCTGCCGTCTCAAAGTAGAGTGTACTGTACTACGTGACTGGAGGAAGCCATTCAGGAGGAAAGCCTTTGGGACCTGCAGTTGCTGATGGGGTGTGGCAGTTACATAATTTCATGTCAACTTAAAGATAGATAGTAAGTGCAGGAGTGGGACCCAACCTGTCAATCAGGGCACAGCCTGATGGTGATTCCTTGTGGGCATGACCTGCTCATAAACAAGGTGGGGGCAGAGGTCCGGGGAAGCTCTCCCTCTCTCTGCGTTCAGCTTCCTGGGAAGGAGCCACTCTGGGACCTCCACCACCCTGTGGTGTTTCTAGCACCATTGGATCCACACGTCTTTTCACGCACTGGCCTGTGATCCTCCTGCGTGAGTCTGAAGAGGGACTGGTGGACTAGTATCAGACTTATGCCTTGAGTGGGACTGGGCTGGGACGTTTTCCTGATACATAGCTACTTCTTGATAGAAAGCTCTTCCTTACACAGACACGAATGTCACTGGATTTGTTTCTCTCGTCCGACCAGCCTATCACATGGGGCATGACTCACATGAGAAGCCACCGTTGCAAGCATCTAATAATAGTAGCAACTTGGAATGCATGAAGTATGAATCTAGGAAAATTGGTAGTCATCAGAGTGAAATGAAACTCATAAAGATCTGTATCATGGGCATTAGTGAGGTGAACTAGATATTGGCCGTTTTGAATCAGAAAATCGTGTGGTTGGCTATGTCAGGAATGACAGATTCAAGGGGAATGGTGCTGCATTCATCATCAAAAAGGACATTTCAAGATCTATCCTAAGCACAGTGCTGTCTGTGATAAAATAATATCTATCCTCATACAAGGAAATTCAGTCCCTGCAACTATTATTCAATTCAAGCACCAACGACTAACGCTGGTGATTCAGAAAGTGAAAAACGTACCAGCATCTTCAGTCTGAAATTGTTGGCGATCGGAATGCAGAGGATGGAAACAAAGAGGCAGCCACAGTAGCTGGAAAATATGACCTTGATGGCAGAAACAAAGCTGCCGAGCACATGATAGAATTTCGCAAAACCAATAACTTCACTGTAAATACCTTTTCTCAACAACACAAAAGGTGAGTACACATGTCCAGATGGAATACGCAGGAAACAAATTGAATAAACCTGTGGGAAGAGAGGATGGGGCAGAGAAGCTCAATGCCAGCCGCTAAAATGAGGCCGGACCATCATTTGCTCACATTCGAGTTCAAGTGGAAGTGGAAGAGAATTAAAACAAGGCCACGAGACTTGGATCCACCCCACCTGAATCTCAAGAACAGATTTGGCATATTGAACACTAATAACAGAAGACCTGGTGAGCTGCGGGAGGGAATGAAGATCATCATGCATGAAGAAAGCGAATGTTCATTAACAAGTCATGAAGGAAGAGAAAGATCAAAGTGGATGTCAGAGGAGACTCTGAAATTTGCTCTTAAGCGCGGGGTATGTGAGGAACATGAAAAAAAACGATGAAGCCAAAGAGCTGAACAGAAAATTTCAAAGGGCAGCTCAAGAAGTACAATCTTATAATGGAATTTGAAAAGACCTAGCATTAGAAAACCAAAAGGGGACACGCTCAGCATATTTTAAATGGAAAGAACTAAAGGGAAAATATTCAAGCCTGGAGTTGTAATATCGAAAGATTCTGTGAGCAAAGTATTCAGTGATGTAAGAATCACCGGAAGAAGATGGAAAGAAGACACAGGCACTGTATCAAAAAGAACTGGTTGACATTCTACCATTTCAAGAGGCAGCATGTTTTCATGCTGAAGGGAGAAGGGTAAGCTGTGTGAGGGCATAGCTAAAAAGAGAGTCCAGGAATTGATGGGAGGCGCGTTGGAAGGATTCAACAAGCTGATGAAGGTCCTCTGTACCAAGACATTTGAAAGGCAGCCACTTGATGAGCTGATTGCAAGAGGTCTATATTCCAAAGAAAGATGACCCAACAGACTGTCCAAATTAGAGGTCAATTATAATTACTATCACATGCACGTGACGGTGACGAAGAGCAGCAGACAGCTGTGGCAGCGGGATACTGACCGAGTTCCAGAGGGGAAGGTCAGTTCAGTAGAGGACATGGAACAAGGGATATCATTGTTGATGTCAGCTAGGTCTTGGCTCAAACCAGAAAGATGTTCACTTGTGTTTTATGGACAATGCAAGTACCTTTGTCTGAATGTGCCATAACAAATTATGGACAGCCTTGGGAACAATGGGAATCCGGGAACACTGGATTGTGCTCAGATAGAGCCTAGACTGTCAGAGGAAACCAGCCTCTAACCACCGAAGGGTCTGTAGGAACAATTGTACAGTGATAATCTATAAAGGTTATAGTAAGTCATAGAAGATAAGGGAGATAGGAGAAAGAATAAAATAAAGGAGTCAGACACATTTTGTGGTAGCATGCTCACCTCTGGGATGGCCAAGATCTCAGTAGCCAGGTCCAAGCAGAGAGAGAGAGAGAGAGAGAGAGAGAGAGAAAGAAAGAGAATATATTTCTATTCTAATCACACCTTACAGATATTTAGGGGACCTGCAAGCCCCCCTGATTACAGGTAACCACGTATGTAACAGGGAGGGGCTGTCCAATAGGCATGTGCAGGACAGGAAGGGGATGAGGTAGGGGTGTTCGTGGAATAGGAAGGGGAGGGACTAGGGGTGTACATGTGACAAGATGGGCGGGCCCTAGATTCAAGATGGCAGTCCAAGTCCAGTCCTCCTTGAGTTGGCTTGACCTTGAGCTCTCCTTCAGGGATGCAATCCACTATCCTTATCAGCAGGGAGGGGGCCCCACCTAGGGTGGGACAGACCATAGGGTGTGACTGCTCTAAATGCCTGATACCCTCAGGGAGGTGACCTCTAAGCAACTGACCTCCGAGTGCACAGTCAGGAAACCCATTTACATCCCACACTATACAAGGCTGGAGAAGCAGCTGTGGGAACACAACAGGGAAATGCTGCACCATTTAAAATCAGGGGAAAGATATGCATCAGGATCGACTCTCTCAGGCGCCATCCGTATGTAAATAATCAGAGAAGCTGGTTTATGCAAAGAAGAATGGAACCTCAGGACTGGAGGAAGGCTTAGTAACAACTTGGGATCTACAGGTGACACAAGCTGCTTGCTGAAAGCCAGGAGGATTTGCAACCGTTGTTGATGAAGACCAACGATTTTCCAGTCTGGATGACAACTCAACGTAAGGAGAACCAAAATCCTCCCAGCTGGACCAAGATGCAACATCATGGTAAATGGAGAAAACATCGAGGTTGTCAAGGATTGGATCTTGCTTGGATCCACAGTCAGTCAAGAGACCAGATGACGTGTTGCATTGAGCAAATCTGCTGTATTAAGATCTCTGCAGAGCAGTGGTGCTCAACCTTCCTAATGCCGCGACCCTTGAATACAGTTCCTCGTGTGGTGGTGACCCCCCCAATCATAAAATTACTTTCTTTGCTACTTCATCACTGTCATTTTGCTACCGTTCTGAATCGGGCGACCCCTGTGAAAGGGTTGTTCGACCCCAAAGGGGTCGCGACCCACAGGTTGAGAACCGCTGCTTTAAGATATTGCCAAGTAAGGATGTTACTTTGAGGACCAAGGTGCGCCTGACCCGAGCCGTGGCATTTTCAAACACCTCCCCTGCGTGTGAAAGCAGGAGACTGAATAAGGAAGATGGAGGAAGACTGGGCGCTGGAGCACTGAAAGTTCCACGGACTGCCAGAGAGCCAGCACGTGTGTCCTGGGAGAAGTACAGTCGGGATGCTCCTCGGAAGCAAGGATGGAAAGGCTTCATCTCACGGGCTTTGGACACGTTTGTCAGGAGGGACTGGTGCCTGGAGAAGGACACCATGCTTGGTAACGGAGAGGGGCAGTAAGAAAGAGGAAGACCCTTGACAACACGGGTTGACGCCGGGGCTGCCTCGATGGGCTCCAACATAAGAACATTTGTGAGGATGACACGGAGCAGGGCAGTGTTTTGTTCTGTTGTGCATCGGATCGCAATGAATCAGGACCAGCTTGATGGCACCTAACAACAACAACACAACAAATAACTCCGTAATCAAAGACACAAGAGGCCTGTACACAGAAAATTGCAGATCACTATGCCAAGAAACCAAAAGATGCCTACACAGATGGAAGAATAGTCTACATTTAGGATAAAACACTCCAAAGTCGGTGTCACTCCTGGCAGCCCCGAAGGGCAGAGTAGACCGGCCCCGTGGGCTTCTGCGCTTGCGCCTCTTTCGAGAGTAGAAAGCCTTGCCTTGTCCAGCAGAGCAGCGGGGGGTTTCAAAGGGCTGACTGCAGTTAGCAGTCCAACCGTAGCCAGGGATGCCCCCTGAGCTCCTTTGTTATGGGTAGGACGGCTTATTATTGTGGAAATGCCAATACTTGCCCAAATCAATCTATAAATGCGATGCCATTCCGTTCCCAATCCCAATTTCACTCTCTGAAGAAATGAAAATAAAATTAACAACCAGGTTCATATGGAGAAGAAAGAGGCTCGCAATAAGCACATAACTCCATAAGAGGAAGGACAAAGCGGAAGGCCTTGAACTGCTCAGCCTCCGGGCACAGCCACCGTCGGCCAAGTGGCCTGAGACCGGTGTAATGAGAGACGCGTCGTAGCGCAATAGAACGGGACAGAAAACCCAGAAATCACTCCTCCATCCACCTATCTGTGACAAAAGACCAGAAAGCATTCAGTGGGAACGAGAAAGACTCTCCAAGAAATTGGGCCGGCAAAATTGAATGGCCATCTGCCAAAGAAAGAAGCAGGACCCATACTTTATGCACAGACACGAGCTTAAGATGGACCCAGGACCTCAAGGCAGATCGCAGAGCTCTAGAGATCCGCAATGAGAGCGCAGGACAAACAGTGCGGCCGCGCAGAAAATAGACTTCGTACCAAATAGAGTGAGGGAAGCGCAAACAGAAGCAAAAATGATGACGGAAACCTTCTAAAAATAAAGCACTCACTGCATCAGGAGCCCTGCAGGCAGGGCGCTTACACACTGGGCTGCTCACCACCCCAGCCTCTGCTGGGGGCAGACACAATTTTCTACTCCCTTGGCGAGTTACAGTCGAGGAAACTCAGGGGAAGTGCCACCCTGTCCCCTGGGGACCCTGTGAGTCAGCATTGCCTCGATGGCGTTGCTGTTGTATTGTAGCGTTAGGTGCCATCGAGTTGGTTTCCACCCTGTTGAGAACCAGTGCACACCAGAGCAAAACACTGCACGGTCCAGTATTGTCCTCACCAGTTTTCCTCTGCCTGAGCCTGTGGATGCAGCCACTGTGTCAATCCATCGCCTCGCGGGCCTTCCCCTTCTTCGATGACCCTCGACTTTAGCACACCTGAGGACCTTCTCCAGGGACTGGTCTCTGCTGAAAATATGCCCAACGTACGGAAGACAGAGTCTGCTATCCTTGTCTCTAAGGAGCACTCTGGCCTTCCTTCTTCCAACACAGATCAGGTTGTGCTTTTAATCTACTATGCTTCTCCAGCACCACAATTTAAATGCACCTATCTTGCTTCTGGCTTTCTTATTCAATGTCTAACGTGCATGTGCGTAGGCTTGGGTCGGGCCGCCTCAGTCCTCAAAGTAACGCCCTGCCCTTCAATACTCTAAAGCAGTGCTTCTCAGCCTGTGGGTCACGACCCTTTTGGGGAGCGAACAAGCCTTTCACAGGAGCCGCCTAAGACTATCAGAAAACACATAAATATTTCACACTATGGAATGCCATATTGTTTTCACAGTATATGATTCCATATTGTTTTGTGATCCATCACCATGCTTTAATTATGTTCAATTTGTAACTATGAAAATACATCCTGCCTATCAGATATTGACATGATGATTCATCACAGTAGCAAAACGACAGTGATGAAGTAGCAACGACAATAGTGTTATGGTTGGGGGGGGTGGGTCACCACCACACGAGGGCCCGTATTCAAGGGTCACGGCATTCGGTAGGTTGAGCACCACTGCTCTGCAGATGCCTCGTGTTACCTGTGCAATAATGCACCTTTGGATCTCTTGACTGCAGCTTCCATAAAGCATTGATTCCGAATCCAAGCAAGACAAAAATCCTTCACAGCCTCAACCTTTCCCCCAGTTGTCATGATGTTACCTATCGGTCCAGGTGTGAAGATTTGGGTCCTCTTTACATTGAGTTGTCATCTGTGCTGAAGGCTGCCATCCTGGAGTTTCATCAGCAAGGGCTTCATGTCCTCCTCACTGTCAGCGAGCCAGGTATATCATCTGCAGATCACAGGCTGTTAATAAACCTTCCTCCATTCTTGATCGCAAGTTCTTCAGAGACTCCAACTTCCCTGATGATTTGCTCAGCACACAGATGGAACACGTGTGGTGAGAGGGGACAGCCCTGACACACACCTTTCCTGATGTTAAACCACGCGACGCTCCCTCGTTCCGTCCCAGCAACCTGGTCCATGGAGAAGTTCCTCGTGAGCACAAGGAAGTGTTCTGGAATTCTCATTCTTCTCAGAGTTTCCCATAGTCTATTGCGGCGCACCTAGTCGAATGTCTTTGGCTAGCCAATGAAACACAAGTAAGCATCTTTCTGGCACTCTCTACTTTGAACCAAGATCCATCTGCTATGAGCAGTGAAGTCTTTTGCTGCACATCTTCTTCTGAATCTGGCCAGCACCACTGGCAGCTTCTTTCCGATGTGTTGCTGCAACCGTTGTCGGTTGATCTTAAGAAACTTGACGGCAGCGAGTGCTTTGCTTTGCTTTTTAATGTGCATCAAAAGATAGCATCAAAAATTAATTTAAAAGAGCTTGCAGACTGGGAAAAAAGTCCTTAGCAACAACACAATGGACAAGGGACTACTAAAAATCGATAGAATTCTGCAATCCTTCAATAAGGAGGAAAAAAAAACCCAACAGCCCTGATAATCCAATTAAAAGGTGGGGAAAAGACATGGAAAGTTCACCAAAAATGACATTCAAATGACAAACAAACATATGAAAAAAATCTTCCCGGTCAGCAGCCGTCCAGAAGATACAAATCAAAACAATGATGAGATACTACCTTATACTAATAAAGATAGTCCAATACAAAACAAACAAACAACCCACACACCAGCAAACAATAAATACTAAAGCTAGTGGGGAGAGAAATTGAAACTCTTATACACTGCCGATGGATCTATAAACATGTGCACACCGATGGAAAGCAAGATGGTGCTACTGAAAGAACTGAAAATAGAAATCTCATATGATCCAGCAATACCTTTGTTGAGCATCTACCCCAAAGAAATAAGAGACACAACACAAAGAGATGTATGCTTTTCCGTGCTCCGCAGAGCACAATTCACAATAACAAGAGACTGGAGAGGCCCAAATGTCCTGGATAAAGTAACTCTGGTACAGACACAATGGAATAGCACACGTTTCTGAAAACCAGTGATGAAACCATGAAGCACTTCATGACGTGGATGGACCAGGAAACCATTATGCTGCGTGAAGTTCGTTGCTTACAAAAGGACAAAGGCTGGATGAGACCACCAGTCTAAAGATAAACCCCAGGATGAAGGCAGGCATCTGTTCTTAGGTCGTGCAATCTTCTCCTCCGGTCTCCCAAGCAACGAGAGGATGTGCTCGCCGAATGCTCTCATGACTCATTATCAGGCCCTTGTTTGTACCGCTTAGAAGCACGTTGTCAGACGGGGCCGCCGCCCGCCCGCGGGGGCCGGTTTCAGATGTTGGAAAGAAAGGGAGAAGACCTACCCGTTAGAACACGTTTTCCACACACAGTCACCCCCAAATCAATAGTGACCCCGGCCTGGGTACTCACGGAGCCTTATGGAAGGTCAAGTCCGGAGGTGAGAGCGGGGTGTCTGTCTCAGAGAAGGAGATTTCACTGCTGCTGTTGGGTCAACCAGGAGGGGAGCCTGCCACTGGGAAAACACTGAACCCCACAGGAAGAATCGGCCCCGTGTTATGTTCCCAATCCCACATGTGTGACCAGGTTTCTATCCAGCCCTGGGTGACTCCGGCTGTGTGCTATAGACAATCAGGACTTTGGAAGTTCTCCCTCTGGAGCGCAACACCTTCCATAGGAACCCGGACGATGCAGCGGTGAAGCGTTGATCGAGGACCTGCAAGGTTGGCAGTTCTAAACCACGGGCCGCTCTGCACGAGAGTAGGAGTGACTCCATCTCAGTGAGTTTGTTTTGTTTTTAACATCCTTCATTGGCCACACCTGAAAGATCTGATTTGGAAACCCCATGGAGGGAACCAGGCTTTACTTCAAACACACCTGTAGGCAGGTTAACTCACTATAACTCAGTGCCATCGAATCGACGCAACCCCATAGAACCCCTGTGGGTTTCCAAGATTGTAACTCTTTCCAGGTGTAGAAAGCCTCCTCTTTCTCCCACAGAGCGGCCGATGGTTTCAAGCTGCTGACCTTCCAGCCAGAAGCCCAGTGCATTACCCACTAAGCCACCAGGGCAGTTTAAAGGAACTGAAATAGTCCCTTGGATATAAAGCTGAAATGTCCCAGTGTGAGAAGAAGCAGATGACTTCTCTCCTAAGGTTGTGGATTTGGAAGTCATTGGACTTTGGCTCAAAGCTCTTGCTTTGAGAGTGCCCAATAATTGGCAAGACGTGACTATCATGTATTTGCTATTTTCATACTCTCTGCTTTTTGATAATAAGCCTCAGTGGAGCAGATATAGTTCTGCTTTCGTGAATGAACCCGATGGAAAGTTTTGCCTGATCAGCAGCTCTATTTTTTTTTTTTTTTACATAATGGTCCAATCACTTACGTGTTTAGTCTGGGCAAGTTAACAACCATGTCTATTAGTTTAAACATCTGTCCTATATCGGTATAGTTTCTTTTCATCAACAGCAATTATCATTTTATACCATTGACTAAATCAATGATACTATTAATTGAATTACTATATGCCCATGGGGATTATATAGATATAATATTCCCAATAAAATGATAGTGATATCGCAAACATGTACGGGGCATATATAAAATGTAGATAGATGAACGGATAAAATGTAGATAGATGAATGGATTTTGCGCTCACACTTAGTTATAGCCCTATTCTATGAAAAATTAGTTCTTATGACGTGGCCCTACTTGATGTCTGCCATCTTTTAGAGATAGCTGAAGCTGCGGTGCTGTAACAAAGCATGGTGAAGAAACCCAATGATACCAAGCTATCAGAAAGAACAGCATCTGTGGGCTTAAATTCTTGCTTAAAATAAACATCCAAGTGAGATGCCAGCTCAGTCAACACGGAAGAAACACTCCAGCCACTGTGATCCAAGGATTTCCAAAAATAAAATCTAGGACCAGAGGGTAGAATTGCATTAGAGCAGTGGTTCTCAATCTGCCTCATGCTGCGACCCTTTAATGCCGTTCTTCGTGTTGGGGTGACCCCCCCCAACCATAACATTATTTTTGTTGGGACTTCATAACTGTAATTTTGCTACCATTATGAATCGGGTGACTCCTTTGAAAGGGTCACGACCCACAGGTTGAGAACCACTGCATTAGAACTGAAATTCTAGGCCCCTGGTTTGCAGAAGATTATGGATGACAGTGTAAACCCAAAATCGATTTGGATAGCCCCCACATGAATTAAGCCTCCAGTGCGTTGCCTCTGGTGCTCGACGAGGAATGCGCATGGCCTTTCCATCAGACAGTGTGCATTAGACAACAGCTCCATGCAGATGAAGTCATGTTAAAATGGGACCTGTCATCCTTTGTTTCCCCTTTAACCCACTTTAAATTTTTCTAGAGTTTATTATTCTCTGCTTTCTTTTGGACTGAGGGTTTTCTGTGGTTTGGGTTTGGTTATTGGTGTTTTTCCCCTGTGATTTTCTTTATATGAAATCCAGGATAGATCAATCTATAGAAACAAAAACTAGATTAATAGTTTCTTAGGGTCATGGACGAGAAGGCTGAGGGAAACAAAACAAACTCATTCTTTCCGAGTCGATGCCGACTCAGAGGAGCTAATAATCATGGGCACAAGAAGGAAGAAAATGTTCAAATATTGATTCTGGCGATGATTGCACAACTCTTTTTAATATATTTAAACCACTGAATTGGTTTTTGTTTTGTTTTGTTTTGTTTTTAATGGTCCAGGGCCAGATGGTTTCACAGGGGAATTCTTGCGAGCATTCAGAGACGAGCTGACACCAATTTTACACAAACTCTTCTGGAATACAGAAAAGAACCATAAACTCAGACTCATCTTATGAAGTGAGCATGGTCTTGATACCAGGCAAAAACAGCACCAAAGTAGAAAACTACAGGCCATTATCCCTTATGATCATAGATGCTAAAAGTCCCAGCCAAGTCCTGACCAAGAGAATCCAACAATGTATCAAAAAACAAACAAACATCATGATCAAGTGGGATTTATAACAGGTATATAAGGATGACCCAACATTAGAAAAATAATTCATGTAATCTACCATATAAACGAGAACAGATGAGAACCACATGGTCTTATCAATCAATATAGAAAAGGCATTTAACAGTATCCAATACCCATTCCTGATAAAAAATCATTTAAAAATAGGAATAGAAGGGAAAAATCCTCAAACAATACTAGGTACGTACACAAAGCCCGTGGCCAACATCTTGCTCAACCGGGAGACACTGAAACCATTCCCCTTGTGAATGGAAACCAGACAAGGGAGCCCCTTCTCACCACTCTTATTCAACCCTGTGCTCTAAGTCTTAGCTAGAGCTATCGGACCACAGCAACAACAAAAATCAAAGGAATACAAATTGACAAAGAAAAAATAAAACTCCCACTATTTGAAGATCCTATGATTTTACACATGGGAAAACCCCAAAGACTCAGCCATCAAAGATTGTTGGATGCGATTAAAATATTCTGCAAAGTGGTAGGATACAAGATCAATATTTTTAAAAATCAGTCAGCTCTATGTGTAGTAACAAAGAAAGCTCTGAAAAAAAGATATCAGGGGAAGATGCAGTGTACAATAACCACCCAAAGATGCAATGCTCAGGAAGACCCCTGCCAAGATGAACCAAAGACTCAGACTAAGGAAAGCTACAGAGCACAGTAAGAAAGCAAAAGAATAGTCCGTGCTAACGGATTGGAAGGCTTAATACTGTGAAACTGCCGATGCGATCCAAACCAATCTATAAACACAGTGCACTTCTGATCCACATGTCAGCTTCACTCTTAAAAAAATTTGGGAAAACTAATGAGTAACTTTATGTGGAGAGAGGAGACTCACGATAAGCAAAGGACTTTTTTAAAAAAACATTTTATTAGGGGCTCATATAACCCATACATATACATGCATCAATTGTATAAAGCACATCTGTACATTCTTTGCCCTAGTCATTTTCGAAGCATCTGCTCTCCACTTAAGCCCTTTGCATCAGGTCCTCTTTTTTCATCTCCCTCCCCGCTACCCCCTCCTTCATGAGCCCTTGATAATTTATAGATTATTATTTTGTCATATCTGGCCCTATCCGGCATCTCCCTTCACCCCCTTCTCTGTTGTTCATCCCCCAGGGAGGAGGTCACATGTGGATCCTTGTAATCGGTCCCCCCTTTCCAACCCACTCACCCTCTACTCTCGCCACTCGCTTCTGGTCCTGAAGGGATCATCCGCCCTGGATTCCCTGTGCCTCCAGCTCCCATATGCACCAGTGTACAGCCTCTGCCCTATCCAGCCCTGCCAGGTAGAATTCGGATCGTGGTAGTTGTGGGGGAGGAAGCAAAGAACTTAAGAAGAAAAAGAAAATGAGAGAACTCTTATTTCCCAACGTTACAGCCTATTACATAGCCACAGGCGTTCAAAGAGCCTGGCACTGGTGCAACGATAGGTACCTGGAGCGATGGAACGGCACAGGAAACCCATCATCCACTTGCAGCAGTTGACTTCTCACAAAGGTCAAGCAACTTTAAATGGGGGAAGTTATTATCATCTCTTCACAAGTTGCTGGCAAAATTGGATCTCCATTTTCAGAAGAATGAACCAGGGCCCCATATAGGAAAAAAGGACTCCCGATAGATCGGAGACCTAATGTAAATCCCAGGGCTATAAAACCACGAACGAGAAATCAGGGACAAACCGAACGGCCCAGTGCTGCCTACGGACACGCTCTCAAGCGCAACAGAAAGGCAACGATATAATTGAAGAAGAATGGGTGGCTGGGACCTACTCAAAATAAGACCCTTATGTCCATCAAGAGACCACATCAAAGGAGTAAAAATAGACCCAATAAAGTGGGGAACTTTTTTTTTAAACCATGGCACAATGGACAAAGGACTAACAAAATTTATGAAAAATTGCAATACTTCAGTAAGAAGAAGATAAATAACCAAATTAAATTAGGTAAAGAACATGAACAGACAGTTCACCAGAGATAACAGCGAACTAGCCAACAAGGATGAATACTGACAAGCACTAACCATCGAGGGCACGTGATTCAAAGCAACTGTGAGAGGCCACCTTGCACCCGCAATGACAGTCACATCAGAAGGAAACCGGAAAGGAATAAAGGCTGGAGCGGATGCAGAAAGGCTGGCGCCCTGCTATCCTGTTGGTGGGGCTGGAAATGTGCACGGCCCCTGAGGACAGCAACAGGCAGCCTCTCAAACACTGGGAACAGAACTCCATCAACCCAGCGATCTATCTGCTAGGTAGATGCTCTAAAACAGTCACAATCGTAGCACCAATAGACACACATCCGCCTGTGTTCCTCACGGCACTGTTCACCATATCAGTAAAGCAGAAATAGCTTAAACGCCCAGCAGAAGGATGGATTGGGAAACTTTGGAACACAGGAGCAATGAAATCCTGCTGCTGTTCTCATTGCAAGCCTGCATTATACTTCATAATGAGGACGTGAAGCACCTGCTGCTGAAGGTCAAGGATAGCAGCCTTCTCTACACTGAGTTGTGATCTATACTCAAGGCAGCCAGCCTTGATCTTCACCAGCACGTGCTCCAAGTCTTTATTGTCAGCAAGCAAGATTGTGTAGTCTTGCACAGCAAAGGGTCAAAGCTGGATGCTGGCTTCTTTTTCACAGACTCCAGCTTCCCCGATGATTGCCCAGCTACACAGAGAGTGAGTACGGTGGAAGGAGCCAATCCCGACACACAGCATCCCTGATTTTAAACCACACGGCTCGTGCTCCATGCACAGGCTCCGCACAAACTGTTCTAGACTTCTCGCTCTTTTCAAGGCTGCCCATAGTTTGTTATGATTCATACAGTCGAATGCGTCTGCATAGTCAATAAAAAGCAACTAGCCCGCTTTCGGATACTCTGTGCTTGCAGTTAAGAACTACCTGACGTCAGCAATGAAGCCCCTCAAGCCACATCCTCCCCGTCATGCATTGCTACCTCTGCTGTCGAATGATCTTCAGCAAGTTTGCACTTGCACGTGGTATCGTTGATCTTGTTCCATAATTTGCACATTCTGTGGGGCCACCCGTCTGTGAGGACTCCAAGTGTGGCTCTCTTCCCCTCAGCTGGCCAGGTAGCCGCCTCCCAAATTTCTTGCCATAGACTGACTCATGCGGGAGTGCTCCCACTGGCTCCTCAGCATCGTGAAACATTTCCATTGGCGTCATCGCTTCCTGGAGCCTGTTTTCCACCAAGGCCTTCGGTGCGGGGTGGTTCTTGATCGCACGCTACCTCTTGACCTGGTTTAATGCTGACTCGTGCTTTTTGATGTAGTGCCTTTGTGTATTCCACCCATTTTATCTTGATGCTCCCTGCATTTTTCGCCCGTAGAATTTCTCAATCTTGCAACTCGAGGCCTGCATTTTTTCTTGAGTTCTTTCGGTTTCAGATATGCTGAACGTGTTCCTCCTTTGTGGCTTTCGAATTCTAGGTCTTTGCACCTTTGTTTCTAAAGATTGCTTTGTCTTCTCAAGCTGACCTTGGAAGTTTTCTGTTCGGCTCTTTCCCTTCATCGTTTCTTGCTTTTGCGTTGGCCGTTCTATGTCCAAGAGCAAGTGTCAGCGTGTCTCCTGACACCACCTTTATCTTTCCTGTCTTGTCTCTTTGGCTCTCTTCACGTTCTCTCGCAGCTCATTCGGTCCTCGGTCACTAGTGTCCAGTGAGTCACATCTATTCTCCATATGTTCTCAAAATTAAATTCGGGTAGGATAATTCAAAATCATATTTGGGCTGTTGTGAATTTGTGTTAATTTTCTTCAATTAGAACTTGAACTTACAAATGAGCAATTGATCGTCTGCTCCATAGTCAGCCCCCGGCCTCCTTTTGACTGCCGACATTGGGCTTTTCCATCATCTCTTCCTACAGACACAGTCAGGCGGATTTCTCTGTATTCCATCTGGAGAAGTCTACGTGCGTAGTGTCATTAATGTGGAAAAAGCTACTAGCGCTGAAGAAATCATCGGTCTTGCAAAATTGTATCAAGTGATCTCCAGCTTCCTTTCTATCAACAAAGACATAAGTTCCAATGACTATCCTTGTGTCTGTTTCCAACTCTCACATTCCAATCACCAATCATTATCAATATAATTGATTGCATGTCTGATCCATTTCTGACTGGAGATAGTGGCATAACTCAATTTCTTCATCACAGGTTTAGCAGTTGGTTCATAACTTTGACTAATAGTGGTATTGACTGGATTTCCGTGTGCGCCATCCCTCTTGAAATTGTCATTCGTGGGATAGTAAGTCATAACATTTTTTCTGCTTCAAAATGACCGGTCCCCATGCAGTTCAGTTCACTGATGCCTAGGGTATCGATCTTTATGCAGTCCATTTCATTTCTGATGAATTCCAATTCTCCTAGATTCATATTCATAATTATGGTGTCCAATAATTGATGCTTGCAGCTGTTTCCTACCATTTTGAGTCACCTCCATCAGCAAGTGACGGTCTCAAAGCTTCACTGCATCCACGTCGCCATGGCTCATTCTAATTTGAGAGGCCAGTCGTCTCAGCCAGATTTGGGGTGCCTTCCGATCTGAAGGGCTCATCTTCTGGCACTTTACCCCATGGCGTTCCGCCGCTATTCAAGAGTTTCTGGCATCTGACAATATTTCCCTATTTTTCAGAAGGTTTTCAGTGGTTTGTTCCTCGAGAGCTGACAGACAGCGTCGTCCTTCATTCTAGTCTGTCCTTAGTCTGTAGGCTTTGTTACAACGTGTCCCCTGTGGGTGACCCTGCTGGCATTTGAAATACCAGTGATGCAGCAGCATCACAGCAACACACAAACGAGCACAGCACGACTAGCTGGCAGACGAGAGGTGGGATGGAATACAACGCGTTGTTAAAGAACAATGATGAAATCAGGAACAGCCTCTTGGCATGAATTGATCTGGAGAAAGACCAGTATCATGAATGAAATTACTCAGTCACAAAAAAGGCATATACTGAATGAAACCACTTTGAGAGAGAGAGAGAGAGAGAGAGAGAGAGAGAGAGAGAGAGAGAGAGAGAGAGAAGACAACTATCTTTCTACCGAAAGGAATGGGCTTTGGAGATTACCGAGGTGGGGTGGGAAAACCAAACGCGTGTCTCCAGAACTTCATCAGCTGTGGAAACAGTTCAGTGAGTAGTCCACCGATTTCTGGAGCCTTGTTTTTTATTCATGCCTTCCGTGTAGCTTGGACTTCTTCCTTCAGTGCCATCAAATGTTTGACTGCATGCTTCCTCTGCAAACGGTTGGATTTTGACAGGTTCTTTTTGGGGAAAGGACTGTGTGTTTCTTTCACCTTCTGTTGACGCTCCCTGCATTGTTCGATGATTTGCCTGTATAATCCTTCAATACTGAGATGTGAGGCTTGAATCTTTTTTCTTCAGCCCTTTCTTTTCCATCTTCTTGCTTTATGTCTTTGCGCTTTTCATAAAAATCCTTTCCTTTGCCTGCTTGAGCCGCCCTTTGAAATGTTCTATTTAGCTCTTTGACTTCATCATGTCTTCCATGTGCTTTAGGCGCCATAGTCTCTTCTGACATCCATTTTGGTATTTTCTTTCTAATGACCCTTTTATTTCTTCTCCTGTGCTGTTCTTGATGTCGTGCCATAGCTGGTCAGCACTGCTGTCATGAGTGTTTAATGTCTCACACCTGTGCTTGACATTTTCTTGAAATTCAGGTGCAATAGACTCAGGGCAATATTTTGGCTCTTCAAATGCTTTGAAAATGATTAGGGCAATGAATGTACGGATGTGCTTTATACAATTGATGTATGTATATGTATGGCTTGTGATAAGAGTTGTATGAGCCCCTAATAAAATGTTTTTTTAAAAGTAAAAGCAGAAACAAACAAACAAAAAACAAAACAGCAAAAAAAAAAAACAAACTTGTCCACAAGAGCCAAAATATATATACATTTTTTTACATTTTATTAGGGGATAATACAACTGTTATCACAATCCATACATATACATACATACATCACTTGTATAAAGCACATCTGTATATTCTTTGCCCTACTCATTTTCAAAGCATTTGCTCTCCACTTAAGCCCTTTGCATCAGGTCCTCTGTTTTTCCCTCCCTCCCCGCTCTCCCCTACTTCATGAGCCCTTGATAATTTATAGATTATTATTTTGTCATATCTTGCCCTATCCGGCATCTCCCTTCACCCCCTTTTCTGTTGTCCGTCCCCCAGGGAGGAGGTCACATGTAGATCCTTGTAATTGGTGTGGACAAGGTTTCATTTCCTCCAACTTCGATCTGAATTTATAGAAGAGTAACTGATAGTTCATTCCTCAGCCAGCCCTTGGCCCTGTCTGACTGCTAATCTCCCGCTGCTCTGTTGCCCCTGCATTCCTGTAGAGCCCCTCTGTCAAGGTTGCTGTGTATGTTCTTGAGGAAAAGATATTTGCAATGAAAAAGAGTTGTTGATCTCACAAAATCCTCTCGTGCAAGTTCCAGCGTCATTTCCATCACCAAGGCCACGTGGTCCAACCATCGTCCCTGCCTCCCAGTTCCTGACAGTCACTCATTCCAGTCCTCAAGCATCAGTGCACCTTGATTATATGTTTGAGCCGTTTCGGATGGAAGAATTTGGTGGAATTCTTTGATTGTTTTCCTCACAAGCTTTAGCGGTTAATTTGCACATTTGAATCACAGTTTTATTAACTGGATTCCCGTGGTGGAATACAGATACTATCTTATCACAGAGACGAATGTACTTCAAGACAGATCTTGAAATGTTTCTTTTTGTGCATGAGTGCAACATCGTTATTCTTGAATCCACCTTCCCCTTGTAGCAACCATGTGACTGTGTCATTCAGATGCACAATATCAGTATGTCTGTGTTCCACTCCAGTGTGGGTGGCTTGCAATGTTTCTAGGTTCACATTTTGCACATTTCACGTTCCAGTTGTAATGAATGTTTACAGCTTTTCCTTCTCATCTTGAGTCATACCCCATCGGTAAATAGTGGCGATGCCAGAATTACTCCATCCACATCTTGGTGGCCACCCCCACTTGGAGCAGGAAGTGCTTCCCCAGTTGTATTCTGAATGCCTTCCACCCTGAGGGCCTCATCGTCTGGCCCACTATATCTGACAACATCTTGCTAAAAGCCTATTTATAAGGTTCTTCATGGCTCAACTCTCAGAAACGGACAGCTTCATCCTTCGCTGTCGCCTGGAAACCAGTCTACACAGGGGGCCCCTGCTCGTGTTGAAACACGGGTGACGTAGTCTCCACCGCCGTAGCAGCATGCCAGCTGTCACAGCACACCACACTGACACACAAGTGGGGGCAAAAGCCGGACACTGGCTTGAATGAGTCCGCTCCAAAAGAAGGACGCGGGACTGTGCTACTCGTGTGGAATGAGCTCGCGTGTAGACGTCCAGGACGCCCGTGGGTGCCAGAAAGAGCAGCTCTGAGCCGGACGGGCACAGCGGCGATGAGCGGGAGGCCGTGGGAGGCCGTGGGAGGAGCGGTTTCTGCCGTGGAGGCCATGCGGCTATGCTAGCTGTGGCGAAGGACGTGAGAGCAGATGGCGTGACATGAAGAACAGAACGAATGCCGCTGGACGGGCACACACGCAGTGGGCGAAATGGCGAATACGGTGTTGCATGTGTTGGCACCAAAAGGCAAACTGAAGTGAGGCAGCCAAGTGAGGTTCAAGGGCTCAGATGGGTTCGGCTTCAGGAATAATGTAATAGAAAAGATGACAGCCTTAAAGAAAGTGGGTCAACCTTGGCAAAGTAAGAAAGAGGAAGCAAACATTGGCAACAACAAAAAGATAAGCTCACAAGAAAAATGAAGGAAAAGGAAAGCAACAATACCCCCAAAATCCCACAGCAAAATGACGGGGAACCTTGGCGCTGTCTCTGAGGCTGGTGCCAAGAGTCCGGACGAGCCAGATTGAAAGCGGTACTTATCAGTATCCTGCTTCAAGAGACACAGTGTAGACACCAAGACAAAAACAGACTGCACGTTAAAGGATGGGGGTCGGGGCTCTAACTAAGGGCAAGCTAAAAGAAATGTGAGTGACGACGTAAATCGCAGATAAAATAGTCAAAGCATACCCACCATTAGCGACAAAGAAGGCCACCACATAATTTTAAAGGAAATAATGAAACGAAGATATGACTATAACAAATATTTACGCGCCCCATGAAAGACCTTAGAAAGGCAGTAATCAAACTCTGAGGCTTTGCAGAGAGAAGTGGAAAGCACTACAATCGTAGTAGCAGGGCTCGACACGCCACTCCTGAGACAGGACAGGGCAACTGGAAAGAAAGTCAACAAGAACATGGACGAGCTAAACAACACAATGGGTCCACTGGACCTGTGAGATACGCAGAGAACGCTCTGCCTAGCAGCAGCATGGTGCGTCTTCTCCAGAGGAGATGACATGTTAGGCCACAGGCAAGCAAGCCGCAATCCATCTTACACCATCGAGAAATTCCGAAGCATCTTCTCCGATTGCAATGCTACAAAACTGAATAACTACACAAATAGCAAGGGGCGGGGGGGGGGGCGGAGAATAAAACACATAAAAATTGAAGAACATCGCCTTTGAAACAATTAGATAACTGAAGGAATAAAAAAGTCCTTGAGTCAAAACTTTAGCCACAAAAAACAGAGCAGAAAAAAAATGATTCAGAAAACAGAAGAACAATAGAAAGAGTTAAAGACCAAAAAAATGGTTCTTTGAAATAGGGGGAGTGCGGATTGGAGACCCAAAGCCCATCTGTAGGCAACTGGACATCCCCTTGCAGAAGGGTCGCAGGGAGGAGGGGAGCCAGTCAGGGTGCAGTGTAGCAACAATGAAACATACAACTTTCCTCTAGTTCTTAAATGCTTCCTCCACCCACAATCCCAATCCCAATTCTACCTGACAAATCCGGCTAGACCAGAGGATGCACACTGGTACAAATAAGAGCTGGAAACACAGGGGATCTAGGACAGATAACCCCTCAGGACCAATAATGAGGGGGAGGGGAAGGTGGGAAGCAAGGGGGAACAGATCACAAGAATCTCCATATAACCCCCTCCCTGGGGGATGGGCAACAGAAAAGTGGGGGAAGGGAGGCATCAGACAGTGTAAGACGTGAAAAAAAATTATAAATTATCAAGGGTCCATGAGGGTGGAGGGGCAGGGAGGAAGAGGAAAAAATGAGGAGCTGATACCAAGGGCTCAAGTAGAAAGCACATGTTTTGAGAATGTTGATGGCAACAAATGTACAAATGTGCTTGACACAATGGATGCATGGATGCATGGATGCATGGATGCATGGATGGATGGATAGATGGATGGATGGATGGATTGTGATAAGAGCTGTACAAGTCCCCACTAAAGTGATTTTTAAAAGAAAAAAAGATCTTTGAAAGAATTAACAAAATAGACAGATCACTGGCTAAACTAACAACGGAAAACAAGGATAAGATGCAAATAAGATGAATAAGAAATGAGATGGGCTAAAATGTAACACCTTATCATTTGATCTCCCTTTTGATCCATTCTAAAGTTGTTCTAGTTTTTATTATTTCCTGCTTTCTTTCCGATTGAGGTTTTTCTGTTTTACTTTATTATTGTCGTTAGTTTTTCTATCTACCGATCTATCGACTTCTTTATTTAGTATGTTTTTCTGTCTGTGAGAGCGAGGACAGGTGAGTGCGCGGCGGCGGTAAGTGGGTTAATGGTCTCTTGGGGCACGGCAGGGCAGACTGGGGGAGGTGGGCACCGATAGCGATGCGCACAGAAAGAGGGAAACGGTCTGCATGATTGCAGTGGTGATTGCGCGGCTCTCCTTAATATCAGTGCAGCTATCGAATGGTATGTGTGGAAATTATGTGCCAATCAAGCTGCTTTAAAAGATGAAATGGTGACATCACATCAGAACCAATTGAAATAAAAAAGATCATAACACAATGCAATGAAGGACTGCACACACACACACACGCCTGAAATCTGGAAACCTAGAAGAAATGGACAAATTTCTAGAAGCACGCTACCCACTTAAGGTAACACAGACTGATATAAAAAGGAGAAAATGATCTGATCATCCAAAACACTCCAAAAGTCCACAGACAGACGGCTTAGCCAGGGGAGCCTAGTAAGCGTTCAGAGAAGGGCTTTCCACGGCAGCGAGCCCAGAAAGTAGAAAACAGGACGGGTCAACATCAGAAAAATAATTAATATAATCCACCACATCGATAAAACAAAGGGAGATTTTTTTCATGACAATTGATGCAGAAAAGGCATTTGAGAAAATCTAATACCCATTCCTTCACAAAATACTCAACAAAATAGAAACGCAAAGGAAATTCTTCAGCCTAATAGCAGGGTATGCACAAAACCAATGACCAACATCTCTCTCGGTGGAAGAAACGTTAAGCATCCTTAGGTGAATGGAAACCAGACAACGACCCTCTCTCATGACTCTTATTCAAGAGAGCACAACTGGAAGTTTTAACTAAAGACAACACAAAGAAACCAAAGGCATGCAAATTAGCAATGGAGAAGTAAACCTCTCTTTACTTGCAGATGATATGACTCTAAGCATAGAAAACCCCAAACACTTAACAAGAAATTCTACCATACAACATGGCGGGTACAAGATCAACATACAAAATCCACTGGCTTCCTGCACACGAATGAAGAGAGCTCTGGAAAAGAAACCAAGACAGCTGTGCCATTGACAATCGCCACCCAAATGACAAAGTCCTTAGGAATCATGCCAACGAGAGAAACAAGACTTGTATAAAGAAAGCTACAAAACACCACCACAAGCAACCAAGAGAGACCAAGATACTCAGAAGCGGAAGACTGTTTCAGGTCCATGCATAATAAGCGTTAACACCGTGGACCAAACGATGATGAAAATTCTCTCCAGATCAGCCTCATTCTTCAAAGACATGAAAAACTCATGGAAAGAGACCCAGGAGATGCAAAACACAACTTAACAAGTAGCACAAAGTCCGGAGCCTCTCATTTCTAAATCTCAAAAGCTACTCCACGGTGGCGGTGGTCAAAACAGCCTGGTAATAGGACAAGGATAGAGAAGTAGACAAGGGAAATAGAATAGAGACCTTAGAAATAAATCCATCTACCTACACACAACTTACAACTTATTTTTGACAAAGGAGTGAGGCATTAAATGAGGACGAGAGAGACTTTTCAACAATCGGTGCTGACAAGATTGGGTTTTCCTTTGCAGAAGAATGAATTAGGCCTCATGTCTCACTCCACACACAAAAACAAACTCAAGCGGACTTAAAGACCTTACACATGTAAACACAAGAACTACAAAAATCATCAAAGATCATTGCTTCAAGAAAAAATAGAGACAAATGTAGGTGCCTTAAGACCTGGCATAAACACAGATTGTCAAATAGATTCATACACACATAAAGAGACAAAATAGATGACTGGAACCCCTAAAAGCAGACGCCTTTGTGCTTTAAAGATTTCTCCAAAATAAATCAAGAGAACACCTATAGATGGGGGTGAGGGGGGGAAGATTTTGGTAATGACATTTCAGACAAAGGACTCATCTCTAAAATCTGTAGAAAACTTTTCAACAAGATGAACAACCCAATTAAAAAATGGGCAGTGGACATGAATAGACAGTTCATCAAAGAAGACATTCTGGCAGCCAATAAACATAGGATGAAGAACTGCTCACCGTGACTAACCATCAGAAACAGCCAGGAGATGCCATCTCAAACCAATACTGACAGCAACGTCCAAAGGGGCAGAAAACAACAACTGCTGGCGGGAATGTGGCGAAACTGGAACACATAGGCCCCTGGTGGGACCGCCAAGCAGCAGCACAGTCCCGGTGCGAGGCGGGCTGGCTCTTTCCCAAACTATTGGGAGCAGACCTAGGATGTGACCCAGCAACCTCACGGCTTGGTGCAAGCCCTGCGGAAACGCCGGACCCCGCCCAAAGAGAGAGATGCTCACGCGTGTCCGTCGCAGCGTGATTCGCCGCAGCAGGAAGGTGGAGGCAACCTGCAGGTGCGGCCGTGGGAGAACGGGTCAATAAGCTTCGGCACGGACTCGCCAGGGAATACTAAGCATCGTTGCAGGGCAGTGATGGATCTGTGGAGCGCCTTGTGACACAGGGACTCGGGGGACACTGTGCTGAGTGGTCAGTCGCACACAGAAGGGGACAGACCGCAGGAGACCGTTGTTATTTTTTTAATTGAGAACAGATCTCCATAGCAACAGAGACACAGGGCTCCCAGGGGTGGGAGAGGAAGTGGGGGAGGGGAAGCAACAGGACAGAAGGTGGATGGGTGTTGACTTTGGTGAAGGGAAAGATTATATACCACGAGAGGGAAATGGGGGCCCAGCAAGCCATTGGGGGTGGGGGGGTTGGTAAGCTGGTTAAGTGTTGAGTGCAAACCTGGTGTTCTGATGTGTAAACCCCAAAGGCACAATACAATGTTTTAGGGCATCAAAAGCAAACAACAGAAAAGGATGCCCTTGGTGTGGATGGGATGGTGGCTTTCAGCCTGATCCCTGTCCGATCAGGCCCCTCCTGAGCTTGTGGATACAAGAGTTGGTGAATTTCTGGGGGTTCCACCACGGGCCCCTGGGCGCTATCCTTTAGCATGTTGGCACCTAGATGCACTTTTTTCCTCAACCAAAGCCTGAGACCACACCCACAGGCCACCATCACAGGCCACCCCCACAGGCCACCATCACAGGCCACAGCCACCCATCAAAGCAGCTGAGTCCCACATGGAAGGGAGAAGAGGTCAGGAATGGGGCTGACGGGGTCAAACACTCTAAATGAGAACTTCCTGGGTGATGTTTCAGCCTTAGCATGAAAACCCCGAACCAGGCTTCTCCTCACTCCCAGCCTCCTTCTGCTCCTCTGGAAGATGAATTCGAGCCTGCATCACGGCACGCGTACCTAGAAAGGGTCCTCGCCCTCCCTGCGGCTAGCTCCCAGTCACCCGATTGTGAGGAGCCAGAAGCTTCTCCTTGGCCTGATGTCGGCCTCTGCAGTTACAAGACTGGGGTCCCCCTTGTTGCTGCTGCTATTGGATACAACCCAATCCATTCCGGCTCCCAGAAACTCCGCGTGACTGGGCAGAACTGCCCCAGAGGTTTCACCAGTTTCCATCTTTCCCAGAGCACATCAACGGGTCTTTGCCCCTGTAGAGGGGCTAGGAGGGCCTCAGGGTCCACTTTCGGTTAGCTGCCAAGAGCTGACCTGTGGCCCGGCCAGGGTTCCTCCCAGGCCTCACACATCCTCATTCCCCCGTGCACCCATTCACAACCAACGGGCTCCACAGAGGCGCTCCTGCGGGAAGGAGGAAGCATCCCCCACCATCTGCCCAGGAGGCAACAGGGAGCCAGATCCCGTCTTCCCTAGCTCACCATCATGGTGATCAGCGCGGTGACATAGCTGTGCCTCAAGGCCAGATGGCACAGCACCGTGATGCTGCTTGGTCCTGTGCTTGTGTCCCTGGTCTGTGTGGCAGTCTCAGTGCATCCTGCAAACAAAGACACGGACAGACTGGAGGACCGGCAAGTCCCATGTAGAAGGGCCTCGGTGAGCAACACGGAAGACCAGAGGCATCCGCATGTCTCTGCTGGCCCTGGGGACCCGAGGCGAGTGGGCTCCTTCCTCTGCCTGGCGAACAGTCTGCTAGCTCACCACCCCCCCAACTCCTCTTCAGTGTGTGCATTTAAGTGGCTGCATTCACGACTGTCGCAAACCCCAAAATGGTCAACACGATCTTCACCCCAACCCAAGAGGTAGGAAGTGTGGCTTGGCTTCACTGGGGAGCCACATGTGTGTGTTTGTCAACACCTGAGGCAAGCCGAAAAGTACTGTGCTAGCATTCTAGCTCATCTGCGTACTGCCTGATTCCAAGCAAAACGTGTTTGCGTGTCTCTGATCAGTGGATGGCTGCAGACAAGTTCTCTCAGTAAGACACGTGTCTTGGTCTCGTTGGCGTGCCTTCAAAAATCAAGTCCAATCAAACCAGCAGCTTCGGAGGGGAGCCGCTGGGCCAGTTAAATGCAAGGCGGAGAGGTCGGCTCAGACGGTAACAGTGACTGGCTGGGAGGGGTGGTCCTACAGTGGCCATCCTGATAGACTTTCTTGAAGGACACGGGACCGTCACGGCGGGGCTTATTATGAAAGTGCTTGAAGAAAATTACGAACAATATTGATGTGTAAAGGGCCAGGAAAGTTGTCCCTAAGATTTTTATTTTTGTCTTTCCTTTATGATGAACCTGCTTCCTAAAGGCTGGTAAGGACCCACCTGTGAGAATTCCATTGGGAAACCTCCCGACTTCTTGCCCCCGAACTCAGAGGACACTGAAAGGGAACATCATTTAAGGCCCCGGAGGATGTCAAACTGCTGTCTTGGTGCAAAGTGGGAGCCCAGGAGTCGGGGGAGGGGGAGGGGGGAGGGGGAAGGTTCGGGAGATAGAGACACGGCCTTCAGCATAGTATAGACCCAGATGGAGGACGTGATGAGAAACAATAGCTTCCTGTTTGGCTATTTTTCCTCACAGAGGTTTCTGACTTTGTAGTAGTATTTTGTGACTTACTCTTGTTTGTCTCAATAAGTCTTCTGATGCCTTTGGCCTTGGGGGCTGAATGCCTGAGGTCTGAGGGACCCATTCCAGGGCCTCCTGCTCGGAAATGGAAAGCACTGGTCCCTTCTAAAGATGCGTGTCAGCCTCCCTACCACCTGAAGGAGGGGACCGTCTGAGGGGATCTTCTCACCTGAGAGTGTCTCCTCCCGCGTCTCCAGCACAAAGAAAGCAGGTGAGTCAAGGCCCGCGTCCTGTTCCTGGCGCTCCGTGCAGTGCAGAAGGGGAAGATCCTGCCAGCTCCCCTGGGGCAAGGTGAGCTGCCGAAGCAAAAAGGAAAGGCAGTTCAAGGTGAGACCTGGGAGCCAAGGGCCTCCCCAGTCACCTGCAATGAGACCCAAAGACTCTGCTACGGTGGGCGTTAGCAGGGACACTTATCTCTGATCAGCTGCCCTGGTGAAAATCTGTACAAAAGCTACATGAGCCTTTGAGGGACATGACCCCTGGCTTTCATCAAGATGTGGTTTGAAAACACCTGCTGGGAGAGGCGGGGGTGGGGGGTGGGGGTGGGGGTGGGGGGCAGGACCTCCTCCTGTCTCCTCCCTTCCTGGAAAGTGGTGACTGACGGCAGGTGCCCTGGCTGTTTGTGGTGCCCCCACCTTCCTGTCTACTGTACCCCTAGAATGTCTTCAACCTGTGACTTCTGCACGCCACCAGCCCTCTCGGGGACTCTCAGGCCATAGCTGAGGTGATAATATCTCAAGATCATGGCCCCACGTATTCATCCATTCGGCAATCTTGCCACGTCAGCTGTCACGTTGCCCATCCACGACACAGGTAGCTTGGAAGGTGGCTCCAGAGACACAGAAGTAGGTGGGGGGGCTCCTCTGTTGTGGGTGGTGGGGAGCGAGATCTTGCTCGCAGACGTGGCCTGGATAGAGATGCATTGGCTGAGGCAGGGCGTGTGGGAAAGCCAGGGTGGAGGGGGGCTCCGTCCTAAGTGTGAATGGAGACAGGCTGGCCCTGGAGGGCCCTTTGAAGAGTCCCGTGCAGGCCTCCTCGGACTCACGTGCCTTTCGAGTGGTGAGCACTTTGCTGGTGTCCTTAGGTGCTGTGGAGTCGCCCACGTACAATGACCAGGAGCCAACACGGCCGCTCGTGTGTCGGCCTCACAATTGTTCCCGCGTTTGAGCCCCACTGTTGCAGCCCCCGTGTCCATCGGTCACCTTCCTCTTCTTTGCTGCCCTCCTACCCCACCCCGTACTTTATCAAGCTCCTTTCTCCTCGTGAAAACACATTGCTTTTTGCCTGGGAGTGGGTTACATGATGGGCCGCTAACCACGAGGTCAGCCGTTCAAACCCACCAGTCCCTCCGAGGGAGAAAGATGAGGCTGTCTGTTTCGCTGGGAAACCCACAGAGGACGGTCGAGTCTGCCCTGTAGGGTCGCTATCAGTCGGCAACTGATTTGACAGCAAGGAGGTGCTTGTTCTTCAGTTCCCCAGCCAGCAATGAACTTCCTACACCTCCCTGCCCATCCTCCAAGCCAAGGTCAAGTGCCTTTTCCTACAAGAAGTCCTGCTAGAGAGATCTGTTTCATCTGGCTCCCAACAGAAGTAAAAAGGAAAACTCACTGCCATCAAGTCAACTCCAGCACCATGTAGAGCTGCTTCACAGAGTCATGATCATAGGAGCAGGTTGAAAACGCCAGCCTTGGAGTTAGTGGCCCTGCGTTACCCACCATGCTCCCACGCAGACCCAGAGGTACCTGGCAGAGGCTTGACCCTACTGCCTTCCACAATGCCAGCTTGAAGGGACAGCCTTACCCAAGAGGAGGTGCCCATGCTTCTTCTTGGAGCCCTCGACTCGGGTCTCACGGGAACACAGTGTCCTGTCTGGCGGGGTCTTGGGGCAACAGATACACCCCCCCCAACTTTGCAGCCTTTGTTGCCTTCCCAGAACCCGGAGAGGCGCATGGCTTTTGGGGGATGTCTCAGGGGCTGCATTCCACGCAGGCTGCGGGAGGCGCTTGCTACGCCACCATTCCATCTTGTGCTTTGAGCCGAGGTCGAGTGCATGGATCTGTGTAGAGGACGCTCTTTAAAATGCATTGCGCGCGCGAGCTCACAGAGGCCCGGGCTGCTTGGTGAATTTCAACCAGGGGCAGGCCAGTGATGGACGGCCTCCGGTGTGAGCAGGCTGGGGACAAGGGCTCTGCCTGCCTGCCTGCCGGTAAATAAAGTGCAGTCATATATCACCTCGGGGGATCGGCAGAGGAGAGTGGGAGGCACCCAAACCTGTTGGACAGGAAAGGGCTCTTCTCCGCATCTTGGCTGCAAGGCTCTTAGGAGCTGGGAGCTGCGTGGAGGGCATGGAGAGGCTGCCTGTCATGAGGCCAGGGGCTCACTCTCATGCCCCACGTGGATACGCTGGAGCCCTGGTAGCATCCTGGGTTAAGTATGGTGCTCAGTGCAAGACAGGGTGGGTTGAGCCCACTGCAGGCCGCTCCCTCTGGTAAAGCTGCACCGTCTCAGAACCTACGGAGCCGTTCCACTCTGTCTGATGGGGACAGTCAGCCCCATCTGGACAGTAAGGTCACCTAATGTATATTAATTCCGCCCTTTTCTTTCCCTGGCTCCTAGAGCCATCTGTGAAATTGAACATGGAAACAGGCTCTCAGCAGGCCGGTATGAAGTCCTGTGCCCCAGAGCCCAGCTAGGCACCACAGGGAGGTGCCGGGAATGAAAGGCCTCTGGGGTCTGGGGATGGGGCAAGGTGGCCCAGAGCTGTGGAGTCCCCACACAAAGAGCCAGGACCCCCCCAAGGTCCGAGAGCCCAGGCAAGTGTTTGGCTGTTTGCAGGTTCTCTCCCAGGCCCAGGGCTGCCAAGGGCCCAGCTGGTTGGTACAGATACAAGATGAAGGACTGGCTGCAGCCGCCAAGGTGAGCGGCCGTATAATCACACTGAGCGAGAGGCTTGGACGATGATTCATGTGGACTCTTCTACAAGATGGACAGCTTCTCATTGCCACTCAGGGAGGCCGGGGCTGGTGACCTTGGGCAGGTGATTTGCGCCTTTGGGCCCTCCCTTCCCGTCTGCAGATGGAATGGCACCAGCTGCCCATCCACGGGTGCATCTTCAAGCTGGCTCCCCATCCGTCTCTTCTGGAGTAGTCAGAGGGCCGAGGCGAGTGGGCGTCCTCCAGCTGCTACCCACTGCCCGCCCCGCGGGGTCAGCCTCTTGCGCTAGGTCTCAGAATCCCGAAGGCGGCCACGGGAGCCCTGTGAGCTTGGAACTAACTCCCTGCATGGCTGTTTCCACTCCACTTGGGGCACATTCTCACACAGGTTTCTGGACTTTCTGATGGCCCTGGGGGCGAGGGCTGCTGCTGTGCTGAGGGGTACCCATCTCCATTTTCCTACTAGGACTGGTGGGACTCCACCTGGCAAGTGCCCCTCCCCCACCCAGTTTCCATCCAACGTGGAGGACAACCTGGGACGGTGCCTGGCGCGTCGTGGATGGTCAACGAGCCCTGGCGCTGCTGGGGGAGTGGTGGGCACACACACACGCCCACGGGGGGCTCTTACCTGGTCCCCCTCGCTGCCCGAGGTGCACTGCACAGAGCTCAGCTCCAGATCTTCACTGTGGCTTGGCAGGGCCGTCTCTTCCCGATTCTGGAGGGACACACCACCATCAAAGTCTCAGCTCCCTTCTGGGACCCGTCTCAGCTGCTTGGTACAGGCGAAGGTCTCAAGGTTCACTGAGGTTGCCTGCCCCCCCCCAAGCCTGCCCTCCATCCTCAGGAAACGCCCCCCCCCCCCAACCCAGGGGACTGCTCCCTGCCAGAGGGATGGGGCTAGGAGCCACAGGTGCCCCTTCACTGTGTTGTTTCAAGCTGCCATTGAGTTGGTCCCCAATTCACAGTGACCCCATGATTGGCTGTGGACTGGACCATCGTGGCGCCCATTGGCTGACTTTTCACAGTCCACCGCCAGGTCTTTCTTCCTCCTCTTAGCTGAAGAGCCAAGGCTGTTCCACGTCACAGCAGCACACAAGCCTGCACCTCCACCTGAGGTTGCTTGGCCGGGGTCTAACCTGGTCCTCCCACACCGAAGGCGGGAATTTCGCCACTTCCTCCATATGTAGCGAGGTATGAGACCCCCTGCGTTACCGCTTCATTACACAATCAACCTAAGACAAGGGCAAAGCCTTACGCCTTCAATCCCTCACAAGTTCCCAAAATCCAATGTGCAAACCAAACACCAGCCCACCCCCATGGAAACCATCCAACTCAGAGCAGAGCTGACACCCACCTGCCCCCGCACCCAGGTTTCTAAGGCAGTCATCTTGACAGAAGCTACTACCAGGTGGGCTGCTAGACCCAAGGTTCAGCAGTTCAAAACCACCAGGCCCTGGGTGGTGGTGGGGAGGATGTCTTTTACTCCTATAAAGAGTTACAGTCTGGAAACTCACAGGAGAAGTTCTACCCTGTCTTGTCTGGTTACTAGGAGTCAGGATAGACTCAAGGACGGTGAACTTGGGTTTTTGTTTGTTTCTTTGTTTTTGGTTTGGTTGCGCATTAAGCTCTTTCACACCCTCCCACCGGCTCACATGACAGCCCTTCAAACATTCCGGGCTTCTCCGATTCCCCCCACCCCCACTCTGACCCATCACTCCCAGCCTGCTTAGTGCCATGGGAAGGGAACCTAGTAAGTAACTTTTAGTCATTCACACTTGAGTGAGAATTTGCCCATTGAGTTGCTTTACTGTGTTGGGGTAGGCAGGTGAACAAACAGTCCCGCTCTCTGGGGACAACCTACTGCAGGAGGAGGTGCCTGCAGCTTCAGCAGGAGGACCAGTGCGTAGTAAGTCAGCAGCAGGATGAACGGGTTCACAACCTCCGGCCAGCGGAGGCCTGCATGGACGTGGAGCTTCCAGGGTTCCGTGCGATTGGTCCGGATGACCCCAGTCATGCCCAGCAACCTGCGTACAGAAAGCTGGTCAGCCAGAGCGTCATCAGATGCTGCCCTGGTCTATTCCATGTCCAGCCCCTTGCTTCGAGGGGGCCAGAGAACCAGCCTCGGGGAGTATGGAAGCTGGCGATGGGTCAACAAGCTCAGGGCCTCCTCTCGTGCATGAACCTTGCCCCACCCTCTCCCTGCGATGCCTTTGGATCAAGCCCCTCATGGGTCTCCCCTTAGACACGAGCCCGACTGCCTTGCTGCCTCGTATCCTCGGTCCCAGGCACACATGTCGGCCACTTTCCCTTCGGGAGGGCTTTAGAAGCCAGCCGGTGGGTGAGAACTCCAAACCAGGTTGTAACCCACGTGTTTTTGGTCTGTCCCTTTAACCCTAACAGCCGGAACAGTGCCTGGAGGGCTCTGGTCTGGCAGGAAGGGAGGGAGGAAGAAAAGGAGGGGGAGAGAACGAATGAGAGAAAGAGAGATGGGGGAGGAGGGAGGAAGAGGGAAGTCCTGAGACTGTTCTCTCCTCCAGGTGGGAGGTGGCTATGGGTGCTGTCCTCATGCTGACGGGCTGAACTTCCCAAGCTGACCACATCCTTACTCCAGTTTGGGGAAGTGGAGGTGGGGCTGCACCCCTGAAGAGCAGGCAAAGCCCCTCTAAGAGCCCTCCCTCCCATGCCTGATGGGTGTCACCAGCTGTACCTGGCATGGATGTCCTCGGGTGGCACAAGGTCCTGGAAGACAGGGAACTGGTAGAGGTAGAGGCTCCCCAGGTGGCCAGCAGTGAAGATGGTCATGAAGACACACAGAGAGCTGAAGGCCAGGGCACTCAACGCCCACTGGCATGCCCACCAGGAGCCCAGGCCCAGGAAGGCCCCAAAGTACACAGCCGAGGTGACAGAAGGAGACACCATGCCTAGGGAGACAATTCCCCACATGACCGGTGGCCCTTTCCTCCTCTCTGTGAGCCCAGAGCAGGAGACGCTGGCTCTGAAAGCAGCCTACACGGGCACGTGGCAGGGTCCAGACTTGGAGCGGCATCCCAGAGAGACGCACCAACGCCCAAGGCTAGAGGACAAGGGCGACCCACCCACAGGCATCCAAGTGTGCATTCCTGGGATAGGCCTACCCTTTCTGTGAGCTCCTGTCCCTCTACCTGGATAGCAATGTGACCTGATAGAAAAGGTCATCCGCCTGAGGCCCCCCCTGAGTCAGCAGCATATGCCCCGCCCCTCCTCGCTCTCCATGACCTTCCCGTGCCACCCAGCCCGCAGCCTCCAAGAGACCGCTCTCTCTCCAGCCACCTGCCTCTTCCTCACTGAGCGCCCCAGAAACCCTGGGCTCCTGGGAAACCCCATGGCCCACCCCAGACTTTCCTCTTCTGTGCCCGCTGGCCAGTCCAGCATTGGACCCACCACCCAGAACGTTTGGATACCTGCCAAGCCCAGGAGGAGTGTCACCAAGACCTTTCCTGCAGAGGAAACGAGAGGCTCCATGATCTTTCTCAAGCCCGCGGCCACGGAGGAGATTCTCAGAAGACCGTCTTGTATCATTCCCCCAGCCTCCTCCATGCTGCCCTCGATGCTGTCCTCGGACCAGGAACTGGGGGGGTCGTCCTCAGAGTCCCACCCGCAATCCTGGGAGAAAGAAGAGGCCAAATCCAAGGCACCACCATTAGGCTCTACTCACCGGGAGCAGCCAAGGAAGAAGGAGAGCCAGGAAGGGGAGGAGACTGTGGAATGTGTTGCTAAGGGCCTCCAAGAACAACTGCCTCCTTGGCATTGAGACCAGAAGAAGTAGATGGTGCCCTTCTGCCCCTGTTGACCGTTTTGGTCAAAGAGTCTGTTGAAGGATCTGTTAGGCAGCTTAGCCTAGGGAATTGGGAAGTCCATTTACACATGCCCAGGAGAGCCAGCAAAGGACAAAGCTGGATTTTCCTGCCGGTGGGCTCGGATGGGCGTTACACCTGGAGTAGCCCACCTGGGCCAGGTGATTGCAATTCAGCCAATGGGAGCGACCTGGGGTCGTTCACCACACCTCCCCCGGGAACCCTTGAAAAGGCAGGGACCAGAAGGGAGAGGGTCTTCTTGCTTGGGCGGTCTGGTCGTCTTCGTGGGAGGAGAGAGGTCCTTGCGTGACCTGGGGCAGTCTCTGTCAGGCCGCATGGTCAAAGGAATCCTAATGGGTGCCGCGTAAAACCTGAAACTTCTTTTAACTCTCATTAAATTCACTTGGATCATGAGCCCGGCTTCGGCGTGAAATCTTTCTCACGCGGAGCCAAGGACCGAGGCTGAAATCTAGTCCCGGAGAGAGAGACCTTACAGATCCTGATCAAAGGAGTGGGGAGGCGGGGGTAATCTAGAGTAGAATTTCAAATTCTCATGGACTCTAGACTTTCCGGAGCCACTGAGGCCAGATGATCCCTCAGAACTATGGCCCTTGGGATCTGTTTGAACCTTAAATGAAAACTATCCCCTCAAGTCTATTTAAGACCATATGCTAGCTTAGCTCAACCAGCCTTCGGTACATACCACCTGAGTTCAAGACCATCTCAAGCACAGATCTGCCTCTTGGGCACTGATGATGGAAGACTTGGGCAGCGGTAGGATGACCTCAAAAACCCAGTACATGAAGCAAGCAAAAGACGAGCAATAGGGAAGTCATCAAAGAGGGTGTTGGAAGAGACTTGAACTTGCTCTTGAAATCAACATGAAGTCAAAGAGTTGCGCAAACATGTCGCAGGGCAGCTTGAGAAGACAGTACTGTGTTGTGATGCAATGTTCAAGGCCTGGGGTTGGACTACCAAAAAGGAAGAGCGCTCTATGGCAGCGAAAGGAGCGGCAGGAAAGCTCCATGCCAGTACTGAAAGATGCTAGGGGAATGTCGGCCAAGCCAGGAAGCATCAGAAGAAGATGAAAGGAACATTACAGCGTCACTGGATCAAAGAACTGCCCGGCAGTCAACCATTTCAAGAGGCAGCAAGAACGGATGGTGTTGAAGGGCCAAGTCCAAGCGGCACTGAAAGCAAAAGTGAAGTACGGGAGTCCTGGAGTTGAAATGTGGCAGCAAGCTGATGCCGCCCAGGAAGCACACAGTCTGGTGTGCCAAGAGGCCAGCCCACTGGAAGAGATTGTTATTTGTATGCATTCCCAAGAAAGGCCACCCAACCGACTGTGTAATTATCAAACAACATCATTCATATCAGATCCAAGTTAAAGTTTGCAAAAGATCAGTCAACAACGGTTTCAGCCGTGCATCGACAGGGGACTGCCATCAAGTCAAGCTGGATTCAGAAGAGGACAAGGGATATCATGGCTGATGTCAGATGGATCGTCTCTGAAAGAAGAGACTGCAAGAAAGGTGTTCCCTTGTGTTTCGTTGACTATGCAATGGCCTTCGACTGTGTGGGTCACACCACACTCAGATCACCATTCAGACAGACGGAGATGCCAATGGGGAACCTGTGTATGGGTGAAGAGGCAGTGGTTTGTGCAGAACCAGAGGGTACTGCTTGGTTTAAAGTCAGGACCGATGTGCATCAGGCTTCCATCCTTTCACCATTCTTTCTCATCTGTATGCTGAGAAAATAATTGGAGAAGCTGGATTATATGAAGAAGAACTCAGCATCAGGGTTGGGGAAAGGCTTATTAACAACCTGCAAACTCAATATGAATTAAAAACCTAAACATAAACCCTAGGACCATCAATGAAAAATTAGGACAAATGGAAAGCTCCTAATATAAGGAATAAATATACTACTGAACATAATGAAAATATTCACACTGTGGAAGACAAAAGAAAGGACTGGGGCCTTGTAAAAATATGACACTCATGCACATCAAAAGAGTTCAGAGAACCCCTAGAGTGGGAAAAATATTTAGTAGTGATTGATCAGTAAAGGGCGAATTTTCAAAATACATATCTATCGAAATCTACAACTTAATAAGAAAAAATTAAAATAACCCAACCAAAAATGGGCACAAGACATGAGTAGACAATTTACTCAAGATGACATCCAGGTGGCCAGCAGCGGCATGAAGAAATGTTCACCTTCATCAGCAAGAAGAGAAACACCACAAAACAACAATGAGATGCCACCTCACACCAATATGCTGAGCAAAAGAATTCGTAACAGACCAGAAAATAATACATGCTGGAGAGGATGCGGGGAGATGGGACTGCTCATCCATTGCCGGTGGGACTGCAGAAGTGGCCACCCACTGCGGAAATGAGTAAGGCTCTTCCAGAAATAAATACACGTTCAATTATGTCATGATGCTATCATCTCTGTACTGAGTATATACACCAGAGAAATGAAGCACACAACACAAACAGACGCATGCACACCTATGTTTATTGCAGCAATTTCCACAATAGCACAAAGATGGAAGCAATCAACACGGGCGAGTCTGGGAGGCAGGACTCTGCCCCCACAATGAGGGTTACTGAAAGCACGATCTCCACAACATGTGTGCCGCTAGCAGCCAGCCAGCCAGCCACCTCTTGGAGACACACAGCTCTCTGCTTGTGAAAGTCTCCGATCAGTAACACGAGCGCATTGACTAAAATCCTCCTCCTAGCAATCGAATTGCTTTACGCCTCAGGGGAAGATTTAGGATCTACTACAATACAATGGCAATGACGTCTCAAGCAATCAGACGAGGGCCTCAAAGGAACAACAGTTAAAAGAATGGATTGTGAGCTGCCGCTTGATCACAGCTATAAGGTCTATTAGTTCTTATGACAGAGCCCTGCCTGCTAATCGCCCCCATTAAGAGATCAGTGAGCACATGGGTGCCACAGCACAGTGTAGTGAAAAATCTAGATGGTGCCCAGCTATCGTGGCTATTAGCTCCTGAGGCCTTAAAGGTTTGTATCCAAACAAGCAGCCGGCTAAGTGAGGCATCAGCTGAGTCCAGACAGAAGCAGCACACTCACCGGTGTGATCCAAAGATGGCTGACAATACGATCCACACCAGGAGAAGGGGACAGTCCCAGTCCCCAAATCCTAAACCCCCAGACTGCAGAAAACTATAGAGGACAGCAGTCGCTCAGCATCCATTTGCAAAACCACCGCATGGATGAGCCTCCTAAGAGTCCTCAATACACGGCGGCTTGAAACGACGACCGATCAAAAGGCAGATGGTGAGCCGTGTACAGGGGTTTAAGCAGCTGAACCCAGGCCGGAATACGCTGGCTTGTAATAGGATCTCCCAGTGGACCAAAGTAAATGTGTTCTAAACTTTTCCTCTGCTTTCTGTTAGAATGAGATCTCCATTGGTTTGCATGGCCACTGTGGATGGATCCTTGATTGGTGTCTGCCCTCATTTGAAACAGTTGTCTGTTGAGGAAAACGGGATCAATAGGAATAGGAAGGTAGTAACGGGATTGGTGATTACCTGAGGACATGGCAGGAGACGGAGGGAGACATGAGGGGAAAGGTCCAGAGTTGAGGGTGAGGATGATTGTGCAGCCCTTCTTGATATGGTGGGGCCATTGGATGGGTGTTGTTATCGTTGTTGTTCTGTTTGTTGTTGCTAGGTGCCATTGAGTTGGTTGTGATCCATGCCAACCCTATGCACAACAGAACAAAGCATTACCCAGTTCTCTTTTTCGCTGCCCCACTACTTTACCAAGTGTGACGTCCTTCTCCAGGGACCGGTCTCTCCTCAAGACAGGTCCAAAGGACGTGAGATGAAGACTTGCATCCTCACCGCTAAAGGAGCATTCTGGCTGTACTTCTGAGACGGATTTATGTGTTCTTTGGGCAGCCCATGGCACTTTCAATATGCTTCTCCAGCACCATAATTCAACTGCATCGATTCTTCTTTGGTCTTCCTCATTCAATGTCCAACTTTCACATGGATATGAGATGACTGAAGATACGACGGCTTGTGTCGGGCACACCCTCGGTGCACTAGTGCTCGCTTTAGTTTACTGAAAGTAGCATTCTTGCTGTTCACACTTTAAAGAGGTCGTGTGCAGCAGATTGGCACAATGAAATGTGTCCTTTGATCTCGTGACCGCTGTTTCCATGAGCACTGAGTGATCCAAGCAAGACGAAATCCTTGACAACTTCAATCTTTGCTCCACTTATCATGAGGCTACCTACCAGCCCAGTTGTAAGGACTTGGATTTTCTTTACATTGAGTGGTAATCCTTGGTCTTCGTCAACAAGTACTTCGAGTTCATGTCCTCCGCCCTTTCAGCAAGCAAGGTTGTGCCATCTGCGTATAGCAGGTTGTTTCTCCAATCTGATGTCTCGTTCTTCTTCATGCAATCTAACTTCTTTGATGATTTGCTCAACGTACAGATTGAATAAGTGTGGTGACAGGATACAGTCCTGACACACACACACCTTTCCTGATTTTAATTCATGTTCAGTTCACAGGGCTGTCTCTTGATCCCGGTACATTTCCCCATTAGCACAAACAGTGCTCTGAGATTCCTACTCTTCTCAAGGCTATCCATAGCTTGTTGTGATCCATACAATCGAATGCCTTAGCACAGCCAATAAAACATAAACCAACATCTTTTCTGCTATTCCCTGCTTTCTGCCCAGGTCCATCTGACGTCAGCAACAATACCCCTTGTTCTCTGCCCTCTTCTGAATCGGGCCTGAACCTCTGGCCATGTCCTGTCGATGCACTGCTGCCCCCATTGTTGGACGATCTTGGGGACATTTTACTTGCATGTGATGTTAATGATGTTGTTCTATAATGTGAGCATTTTGGGGGTTGCTTTTCTTTGGGAAGGTCAGTTGGCCAGGCCTTTCAAATTTGGAAAGTGAGCTGTCTTTCAATTTCCTGCCAACAGTGAGTGAGTAGTGCTTCAGGTACTTCGTCAACTTGTCAGAACATTTCCATTCGTAGTCCGTCAATTCCCACAGCTTTGTTTTCGGTTCACGCTTCCAATACTTGAAACTCCCTCCTTGAGTAGCTTCAACCTTTAAACCTCCTTCAAATTTCTTCATCTTGAAATTCTTCCTTCGGTACCATTGGTTCTTGTTCACATGCTACCTCTTGAGATGGTCGAATGTGGACTCGTTATTTTGGGTACAGTGGACCCTGTGTGTTCTTTCCATCTCCTATTGATGCTTCCTGCATCATTCAATATTTGGCCCATAGAATCTTTCATTATTGCAACTCAAGCCCTGTTTTTTCCCCCTTGAGTTGTTTCCATTTAAGATGTGTTGAGAGTGTTCTTCCATTTTTGATTTTCTAACTCTAGGTCTTCACACATTTCACCATAATACTTCACTTTGTCTTCTCAAGCTGCCCTTTGAAATATTCTGTTCAGCCCTTTGACTCCATGCACCTCAAGGCCCTTAGTACGCAACTTTCAAGAACAAGCGACAGAAACCCAGCTGCTCCGAGGGGGACGCATGGGGGCAGTTGTACTCGGCCCTGCAGTCGGCACCGCTCCATGGCAGTGTATTTGTCGTGGGTGTTTGTTATGCGGACACCCATGCTGCTCTTTTACTTCTTCCTGTCTTTTTTTTTATTAAAAAATATTTTATTAGGGGCTCATACAATTCTTATCACCATCCATACATATACATGCATCAATTGCATAAAGCACATCTGTACAGTCCCTGCCCTAATCATTTTTTTCTCCTCTTTTCTTTTTTTACATTTTATTAGGGGCTCATACAACTCTTATCACCATCCATACATATACATACATCAATTGCATAAAGCACATCCATACATTCCCTGCCCCAATCATTCTCAAAGCATTTGCTCTCCACTTAAGCCCCTTGCATCAGGTCCTCTTTTCTTCCTGTCTTTTTAATGACCTTTGCTTCCTTCACGCAGCCTGGTCCTGACGTCCTCCCACGGCTCATCGGGTCTTCTGGCAGTAGTGTTCAGCGCAGCCAATCTGTTCTCGAGATGTTCTTGAAGTTCAGATAAGGTAGCCAAAGTCGTATTTTAGCTCTGGTGAATTTGTTTTAATTGTCTTCAGCTACAACCTTTACTTAAATATGAGAAATTGATCATCTGTTCCACAGTCAGTCCCTGACCTGGTTTTAGCCGCTAATATTGAGCATCTCCATCCTCTCTTCCTGTGGATGCAGTCGGCCTGGTCTCTGTGCAGTCCATCCGGACAAGCGCACGTGTATAATCACTGTTTGTGTTGCTGAAAAGGGTATTTTCAATGGAGAAGTCGTTCGTCTCGCAAAATCCTGTCATATGAGCTCCAGCTCTGTTTCCATCACCAAGATCATATTTCCCAACTGTGCCACTCTCTTTGTTCTCAACTGCTGTATCCCAATTGCCAATAATGACTAATGCATCTTGATTGCGTGTTTGATCAGTGTCAGACTGAAGATGTTGGTAAAGTTCTTCCACGCCTCCATCCCTAACTTTGGTGGTGAGGCCCACATTTGAATGCCAGGTGTCTTCATTAGATTTCCTTGATTGCAGATCGAGCGGTTCCTATCACAGATTGCACGGTGCGTCACAGACAGGTCCTGTCTGACGATGAGTACTGAGCCATTTCCTGGATGTCGTTGTTCCCAGCAGAGTAAACTACATGATTTTCTGATTCAAAACGGCCACTGCCAGTGCACTGTAGCTCACTAATGCCTAGGACAGTGATCTCTATGCATTCCGTCTCACTCTTTATTACTTCCGATTTTCCTGGTTCATACTCTTGCATTCCAAGTTCCAACGATTCGGTTTAACAGTGTTTCTTCTCACACGGAGTTGTGCCCCATCAGCAAATGAAGGCCTGGCAGGCTCCCCTCCCGTAGACTCTCCTCCATTCCCACGCCATGGTTGACCCTCCCTCGAGAAGCAGCCCCTCCTCCGTCACATGCAGAGCCCCCTCACCCGAGAGGCCCCTCCTCTGGCACCGTCTCTGGCTGACGACGTCCTGCGTGCATTCGTTCGGCCTTCAGTACCTGACGACGCTGGAAGCTGCGCATCCGGTTTCCCGCGGCTCCTTCCTCCACAGCGGGAGCAAGACCTTCTCCAAGGTCTCTGCTCAGTCTGGAAGCTCCACTGAAACCCGTTCACTTGGGGTGACCCTGCTGGCATCTTCGATACCAGTGACCTAGCTTCCAGCATCACAGTCACATACAAGCCACCACAATACGACAGACAGACAGACGAGTGGTGGCCATTGAAATGTAGTACATGTTCATTATAGCTCAATTTTTTAAAAAATGGAAACAATGCAAACTCTAACTCTAGGAGGAGTGGATAAACAAACGGTGCTACATCCGTACAACGGAATATTACACATCCACAAAGCGCAATGGCAAGTCTGTCAGACGCTGACCGACATGGACACAAGTAGGGAAAGCCGTGCACGGCCCAGTGATGAGTAGCTAATGACTCTATTATTATAAAGAAAAAGAAAGGGGGTTTCTTTTCGCCCTGAGTCGAGATAAGACTTTGAGACTACACAGAGACTAGGGGCAGCGTGGGGAGGGCTGGTAGGGGGGAGGCACAGGGAACTGTGGAGGGAGGGAAAGAAGTCGGGAGGAAAAAGCAAAGCAAAAAGAACCACATGCCTGGGGTTTAGTGGGATACTATTACTGATCAGATTTAACGAGATGGGCTTGGCAACCACCCAGAAGATGTTTTTCTTTAAAAACAAAATAAAACCAAAGGAAAAAAAAAACTTAAAAGAAATGGTAAGAGCGTGAGCGAGTGAAAGGTCAAGCCTTAAAACCCTTCCAGATTTCTCCGAACCCCTGAGATCCAAACACTGGCCTGAGAGACTGAAAGGACAGAAAAGCTGGGCTGAGATAGCTTAGATTTTTTCGTGATAGCTAAGTCTGGTTTAGAAGGTGGGGGGTTGGGGTGGGGAGTGCAAAGCCCTAGAGTTAGAAAATGAAAAGGGAAAGGAGGAACACTCATCATATCTCCCGCTGAAAGAGACTCAGGAAAAATATCAAGCCTTGTTTTGAAATCATGAAAGATTCTATGGGGAAAAGGCATTGAATGTTGCAGGAGGCATCAAAGAAGGCACAGATCTACTGCCCCCAAAAGAATGAGTCAGCGGTCAAACTACTTCAAGAAGCAGTCGATCATCGGGGACCCATGGTGCCAAAGGAAGAGGCTCCAGCTGCACCGAAGGCATTAGTCAAAAGCAGCCCCCGGAATTGAGGGGACACCTGCTGAAACGGTCCAACAAGCCGAAGGAGCACTGGCAGTACTCATCTGTGACGGGAAATTTGGAAGACGGCTGCCCGGCCCACTGACTGGAAGAGATCCACATTTGCACCCCTTGCCCAGAAAGGTCACCCAACAGAATGCTCAGATTGGAGAGCAACATCACTAGCTCCACGAGCAAGTCCAAGCTCGCTGAAGATCCGCCAACCATGGTGGCAGCCGTGCCCCGGCAGGGCTCTGCCAGAGGCTCAGGCCCGATTCAGAAAAGGACAGGAACAAGGGTGGGCGCTGCTGATGTCAGCTGGGTCTTGGCAGAAAGCAGAGACGCCCAGAAAGATGTTTACCTGTGCTTGATTGACAATGCCAAGTCAATAGATTGTGTGGGTTAGACCGGCGGCTACGCGTAGCCTTGGGAAGACGGGGAATTCCGGAACATGCCCAGGGCTGAAGAAGCGGTCATCGGAACAGAACAGGGGGCTGTGTGGCCGAACCCAGGAAGGCGGTGCAGCAGAGCTGCCGCCTCTCGCCACGTTTACTCAGTCTGTACGCCGAGCAAATGCTCAGAGAAGCTGGATGACAAGCCTGTGTGGATGACCCTGCAGCTTGGGGAATGGGTGGTCCCATGTGCCCTCGCGCCCACCTACCTCCACTCCTTCCCCCTCTCCGTCTGCCTGCTGCTCCTGGAAGGCCTCCGTGTCGGGAGAAGCATATGTTGGGGTCCCAGACGGCTTCGCCAGCTTCTTGCTCATCCTGAAGACGACAAGGCCCACGAGAGCCATCCCGACGTCTGGAGCCAGCAGGCGCAAAGCATTGCCGGCGTCGGCCCGGCTGAGCCTGAGGAGGCCAGCAACAGCGGTGGGTTCCCAGGGAGAAGGGCCGACCATCGCGGAAGCCCCCCTCCTCCTGGCACCTAGCTTGCTCTACCACTACTGGTCTAAGCAATAGCTGCCTTCCCACTTCACCACCCACCTGGCCATCCTTCCTAATGCCCCACTGTCCGCTCAGCCCCCACTGCTGCCCCTGCCCCGGGCATTCTCTCCCACTGAACGTCGACCGCCTCGCCTGTAGCACAGACGAGACCAGGTCCCCTTCTTCTGCAGGAGTCCTGGTGAAACAATGGTTAAGTGCTGGGCTGGGGATTTGGACCCACGCAATGGCTTTGGCCTGGTGGTCTGTTTCCTAGGAAACACAATGCAGCAGTTCTACGGTGTCACGTGGGGGCTCCATCGGTCAGAATGAGCTGGGGGCTGGCACCCCACAGTAATGACTTCCCTGGGGGCGTGGTGAGTGCAGGAGGGGCTGCTAACCATTGGTCACCCGTTTGCGACCACAGCTGCTCTGTGGGAGAATGGCAGGCTTGCTGCAGCCATGCAGGGGACAGGCTCAGAAACCCCCGGGGCGGTGCTGCCTGTCCTGTGGGGCTGGTGTGAGCCAGCATCAACTCGATGGTAGTGGGTTTGGATTTGGGATTTGCTTGGTTTTTCTAGACACGGTGAACGTTGGACAGGTAAATTAGCATTACCCATACCGCCATCATCATTAATACCTTCTCCCCAAGAGTGGGATTCTGAAGTAGAATTAAATCCCACATCCTGGGGCTGTGGGGGGGATCATGGTCTTGGGCACTACCTCTCTGCCCCTTCATCTGACCTTCCGTGCCCCCCACCCATACACACTGAGCTGGGTCCTCCCGTACCCACATGCTGGCCCTGCTCTTCTCTGGGTGTCTACTCTGCACCCCAGAGAGGTCAGCTGGGGTTCACACCACCAGCAGCTTCTCCACACACAGGGAGCGGGTGGATCTGAGCCACCCTGCACAGGGGTAGAATGCCCGCCGCCCGCCTCCTTCCCAGGCCCCTTACCGAATGATGCCAATGCTCTCCAGGGCCTCCTCCCATACTGCACCTGTTGGAGACACAGTGGCTCAGGCCTCCAGTACTTTGTGGGCTACAGCACCTGGCAGGGGGGTTGGGGGCCGGGGTGTGTGAGTGTGTGTGCGCGCGCGCACGCGTGCACAGGACAGCAAGGATAGGGACTGTCTCAACCCTGGCCCCACACTGCCAGACACATGTGGGTCCGTTTGCACCGAGACTGAGGAGTGAGCCCAGTGACACAGCCGGAGTCCAGAGTGAGGGCTGCATCAGAAAGGGGTGAGGGTGGGGGGGTCCAAACCTCTCTGCAGGAGGCAGACAGCTCTTCTCCCCACCTGCTTGGGCCTCACCTGGGCAGGTAGGGGAGCACCTGGCCTGGCCCCGACCTGCCTCACTTCTTTGCTCCCATAGCAATCAGGGGAGAGCTGCAGAATCAGCGATAGGGCAAACCCCTGCCTGGGGCCCGAGGGCAAAGAGAGCCAGCCAGTCCAGTGGAAGTGGGGTGGGAGCTACAGCTGAGAGGCTCCCGGACACTGCCCAGGACCCATGGACTGGGAGCATCACAGGGAACACAGGCCTTAAGAACAGCAAACACGAGGGAGACGCTGAAAGGGCAGAGTGGGCTCTCCGTGACAGCCTGTGGGACTCGCCATCACGCCCCTCAAGTGTGGGGCCCTGGTGACTTAGTGCCTACATACTGGGCTGTTAACCGCAAGGGTGGTGGTTAGAAACCACCAGCTGCTCCTTGGGAGAAAGTCAGGCCTTTCTTGGCGCCAGTAAAGAGAGACCATCTTGGAACGCCATAGGAGCAGTTCCACTCTGTCCCACAGGGTCGCTGTGAGGCAGCATCGACTCGAGATGGCAGTGAGCAAGGGGCAGGGCAGCTGGAAAGGTTCAATGGGAACCCAAGGAGGCAGGGAGCTTCTGCTCTTGGGGGAGGGATGATAGGACACGGGGCTGGGAGAGTTGGTCAGCTTGAAGCATATCCTTCATGCCACCACCTCGCATGTGTAGAAATAGCTGAACTGGTGTGTGCCCCACGCACATTCTCTACCACAGGCACGGAGTATTGACTTCCTTCATGCCTGGACGGGAAGCACTCCTGCCCTTGGCCAGCAAGTGCCCAACTCTTGCCCCAGGAAGGGCAGTAAGAAGGGTCCGTTCAAAGTTGGGCTTCTGCTTGAAGACGGTGCCCACGGCCCTCCTCTGGTCACGAGACCTTGAGCCGCCCTCACCTGGCCCCCGCTCCCAGCAGTGCAGGGGTCATGCAAGGCAGGAGTGTATGACTTGGGCCTTACCGTGGGGCGGCGCGACCCCAAAGGCGATCTGCAGAGCCCCCTGCAGCAGGAGGAAGAAGCTGCTTGTATACCACACGCCGCGCAGGAAGTGCCCGGTGCCCGCTGGAAGAGGGGCAAAAGGTGAGGTGTCCATGAGGCGCAGGCCACAGGTTTTGATGCCTGCCTTGCCCCCTCACTGGTCACTGGTGCCCAGTCCCCAACTAGAGGTGGGGGTGGTTTGCACGGGCTCTTTAGGAGAAAATGGGCAGGATGCCCATCTTGTTTCCCACAACTCGCCTCTCCGTGAACCAGTTACTGGCGGGCAGAACTCACCACCCACTTGCCCTCCTGCCCTGCTCTCTCTTACACCATGTTAGATTGTGGCCTGGTCATAGTCTAGGGAGAAGCATGACTTCCTCACATTGGGGACCTAGGCGTGGTTGGCAATGGATAACCAGGTAGATAGAGCGAGACCTCACACAAGGCTGGTCACCTGCGATGACATGGGCCTGGGCTCCCTAGGAGTAGGCTCCAGGGGACAACCCAGTGAGGCCCAGTGAGGAGTAGGCTCCAGGGGACAACCCAGTGAGGACAACCCAGTGAGGTAGCAGAGTGGGTTAGGTATTGGGCAGCTAATCTAACGTCACTGCTCCACGCGAGAAAGAGGAGGCTTTCTACCTCCCATCAAGAGCGCCCCTCCATCTCAGAAACGCACAAGGGCAGTTCTCCCCTGTCCTGCAGGGTCACCAGGAGTCAGATTGGACTCGAGGGTAGTGTACTGAGTGGGAGGCTTCAGAAAGCCTTTCTTGACAAACTTTAAACGCTGCAATCTTCTCCACTAATGATTTTTTTTCTTTTTTACTTCTTACACGAGCTTGTCAATGACTGAGCTAGGCACATGAACAACTGAGCACCGAACATTCAAGCCTGGGGAAGAGTTGGTGCCTTTGGGTAAGGTGCTGGTGAAGAAGGTGGAAAGTATTCTGGCGTTTGCTTTGGCAGCTCAGACGCTAACACTGAACATGTCCTGCAAAGCTGGGAGAAATCCAACCCGAACTCATCTCGGAAGCATGGATGGAGACACTTCATCTCACATCCTTCGGACATGCCATCAGGAGAGACCAGTCCCTGGAGAAGGGCATCCTGCTTGGTCAAGCGGAGGGGCAGCGAGGAAGAGGAAGGCCCTCAATGGGATAGACTGACGGGGGCTGCCACCACGGGCTCAGACACAGAGGGCTGTGCAGCTGGCGCGGGACCGGGCAGCGCCACCGTGAGTCGCAGTCAGCCTGAAGGGCCCACCAAGAACAAGATGGAATCCCAGGGGAGGGCCGACCCCGGCGTAGACAAGAACTCTCTATCAGGGTGTGAACTGGATGGAGTGGGCGACACAGGGACAGGCACCGGGCTGCTCCTTGTGAAAAGACCAGCGGGCGGAAGCGAAGTGGCAGCACCCGCTTCTGGAAAGACAGCAGCTCTTTGTCCTACGGGCTCTAGGTGAGTCGGGGTTGGCCGGAGGCACACAACATCCCGGAAGTTCCTGGAAACATTTCCTCTTTCTCCTCCACCACCCCACCCCACCCCTTGCTAGGAAGGCCTTTCCGGGCCGGAATGTTGCTGTGCTGGGCCAACAGGCAGAACAAAGGCCTCATCACGGACCCCAAGGAGGAGTCCGCACGCTGGCACACACCACCGGTGTGTAGTTTGTTCCTTTAGCGAATGGGGCCCGGGTCTGTAGGGTCACGACCCCTGCTCACCTGGGCCGGGGGTCTGCCTACCTGTTGCAGGGCTGGCTGATGGGGTTTGGAGGAGGGGCAGCAACAGCAGGAGACCCAGATAGACAGCCGACAGAGCATTGTACCTGAAGGAGACAGCTACGGGGCGGGGTGCCCCCACAGGCGAGCTGGACCAGAGGGAGCAGGTAGCTCCCTCCCCCGGCCCACCCCCACCCTGAGAGGGCAGGAACACGAGCAAATTGCAGATCAGCTGACATGCCATTACGAGGGTCTGGCGAAATCAACCTGCCGGGATTAGACGATTGTTCTTGCCAAGTGGGCTCTGAATTTTCAGGGTTGTGTGTGTGTTTATAAAGGAAATAAATAATTGTATCTGCGCATCTCCCCAATCAGTTGTCTGCCTGCGACATTAACCATGTCCCCGGCTCGCCGTCTGATTGGGACCTGTCCTCGTTCCTCCTCTCTGAAGTGCTATCTTGGTGGGTGCTGTGCCTTAGCCACACACAATGTAGCTCTGCACGGCGTTGGGGAAAGAGGAAGGGGGGAAAGATTAGCATTTTCTAGTGAACTTGAAAGAATATGTCTGATTTCAAAATGTGTACTTAGGGGGAAAAAAAGGAAATGCATATCCAAGTTGATCTCCCCCCCTACACACACACACACACACACACACACACACACACACATACACACACACACACAGACATCTACCCACCCCCCCAACCCTTCGGGGGTTCATTTTTCCAAGCCAATCGCAAATGCATTTTTTGGTTTTGTTTTGTAAGAGGACAACTTTATTTATGATTTCTCGCCACCCTTTCTCTTAGAGAAAGCAAATATGAAGACCCGGGCACAGGGGGGGGCGCGGCGGGAGAAGGTTAGAGAATGCATCCGGAGAATTTAATATCGTGCGGATTAATCAAAGTGCCTGCTTTTAAGCTCCGTGCCCCCATGGAGGAGTGAATTAATGAGCAATTTATGCAATGAATATTTTTTTTCTTTAATTATCTAGGTATTTCAGATGAACATGCTTCTTCGGACTCGAATTCTCTAGATAATTCTCTGACATTCCAGCTTCCCTGCGCATGGTTAATTACAGCCTCCGGTCGTTCGGAGAGCTGTCTCAAGGTAGTCAGGGAACTTAGTAGCCCCCCCACCTCATGCAAATTAAAGCGGTTGCGGATCTCTGCACCCCAACTCTCTTGCCTGAATGATGCCTCCAAGACTGCTAGGTTGGGGTGAGGACGGGCTTTGATGAAAACATAGGTGTCTCACCCCCACTCCAGGAGACTAGGGGTCAGCAGGGCTTGGGGAAGGACTGAGCCCCGGGCAGGGGGTGGTCAAGTCACCGTGAGGCACACACGGCTCCCATCACCCACTGGGAGAGGCCTGTGTGGAGGATGGGGAGTCACAGCCTGCTGTAGCTTTCTGAGGGCAGTTGGTGGACACTCCCTACCCCCGGCCCAAGGTCCTCCTGGCATCACAAGCTCAGCTGCTATTAGAGCTACAGGGGGTGTACCAGGGTCTGCAGGAGCCACCTAGGTGAGCCCCAGCAATCTCCGGGGAACTGGGTGTGTACTGGGGTAGGGGTCTGCTGTCCTCCGTGGTCCTGGATCCCAGGAAGAGGGGCCCAGGTGGTGGTTTTCTTGACATCTCACGAGACCAGCCAGATCCCCCTCTTACCAATGGGCCAGTCCCAGGGGACCCCATGATAGGCACGTTTCAGGGCTGAGTAGCCTCTCCTCCCACCTGGAGCGGCCTTACCTGTGAGCAAGGAGGCCGGCAGCAGCACTCGGAAGAGGAAGCCGGCAGGCCACTCGGTGGTCATAGCCCCTGGCCTCATGGGCTCCACCCTAGGGCTGCCTCTTCAGGCACTGGGGTCTCTGCAGCCACCTCCTGCCTTCTCCTGGGCCACCTCCCTACCCCCGGGCCCTTTTCAAAGGCGGGATCCTGGAAGGAGGGGCCCTGGAAGCTGCCCTAACACACTGGGTCAGTGGAAAGATGGCTCCCTTCCCGGTCGTTCCCCTGGCCGGGCCATCGATCCCTGGACACCTTTCTCCACTTTACCTGAACCCGGGGTCCAGGAGGCACCGGGTTCCCAGAAGGCTGGGCTGAATTCCCAGCCCAGGCCCAAGAACTTTCCAGGCCCTGAAATGTCAAGTTCAGAAGAATATGTGGGCTCGTGCCTCCCCACTTTCAGTCCCCCCCCCTCAAATGTCCATTAGCAAGTGGCTTCCATCTCCTGAGCGGGTAATTGGTTTCTAATTAGTTCCATTCACATTCCCTTGCAACTGTCATTAGACACAGGGTACAGGATGCGTGTGCCACTGGCCGGCCAGGACCCTGGCCCAGAGCCTGCCGGAAGGGACTCCCACTCCTACTCTCCTGGCCTTCTGGAAGCTGTCCCCCCGAGGGGCACACGGTCGGTGACCTCACAACATCCCTAAAACACCTCTGTTGCCCGCAAGCCCACCACGAGCCCTTCACTGAGCGTGCTAAGAACAGCTGCCGTCTCCCCTGTTTCAGACCTTGGAAAGGGGGGGACCATGCAGGAAGGGAGGCCATGGTGGGTCCCCACAAGTTCTGTGGACAACCTGGGGCACTTGTGGGTCTGCAGGCTCCCAGTTCCTGGTCAGCCCCACCCATCCCACACCGGAGGGAAGCACCGTGAAGCTGCCCATGCTCCTGTCTGCAGACACACTGCCCTGGCCATGTCTCCCAAACAAGCAGGCAGACAAACTAACTGGCCCTCTCACCACTGCCACGGAGCGACCCTGCAGGACAGGGAAGAACGGAGCTTCTGGGTTGCCGAGACTGTCCCTCTGCTAGCTTTTAAAGGCTCCCTTCAGGTTCTCTGACTCTCTACTTTGCAAACATGGCCTCTTATTATTTTTAATTGATAGAACATTCACATATCATACACTTCCAGTGTTCGGTTGCTTTTAAAAAGAGCTAGATATTCATCATCACAATCAGTTCTGGTGTACGCTCCCCCTCCTGCATTCATTATTTGCTCCCCGTTCCCCACAACCTGGCCCCCCCACCAGCAACCTCCATTATGCGTTGGGTTGCTAACTGCAGGGTCAGCAGTTCAGACCCACCAGCCGCTCCTCTGGAGAAAGATGAGGCTTTGTATAACCTTTAAGATTTACAAACACAGAAGGAGTAGATGCAGAGAGACAGTCATTAATACAATGATTTATTGGGTGATGCTGGTAGCAAGGTTGGAGGTTCAAATCCATCCAGACAGGTCTTAGGAAAAAGTGCTGGCAATCTATGTGAGAAAAATCAAAGCCACTGAAAACTCTATGGGGGGGCTCCTGGCTGGTTTTCTCTGAGGGGACATCCATGGTAAGGTGACCAGATTTTAACACTGGTAAAGCGGGATACCGTTGATAAAACTCATATCCTGGCAAAATAGCCACACGGCAGCCGAAAATCGTATACCCTAGCTTGTTGTGCATTCGTTCCTGGCTGCCAGATCCCTCCTCTCGGGTGTTGTGACCTCGTGGGTGCTGGAGTGGGACTGTCTCTCAGCAGGGCCTTTCTATGGCTGGTTGCTTGGAAGCAGACTGCCAGGCCTTTCCTGTGAGGCACCTGGGGTGGCTAGGGGTCTAGGTGTTTCAGTAACGATCTTCAGACACTCGGCTACAAGTCTCATAGGAAGGCCCGGGCGTGAGAGCTGCTAACAGGCAGTGCTCCAACGGCCCCCCCCCGGGAGTTGCTTTGTCCTGGGCACCCTCTCTGCCACGCCTTCCCAGCTTTCTCCTGAGAGGGGGCTGCAGGCAAGTGTGGATCCAGCCAAACCCAGCGGCTCACGAAGGCCTCCCCTCCTCGCTCAGGATTTGCTCTACTTAAGCCATAATTGACTCTGGAGAACGGACAATACGCTCTAAAAGGGAACAGAAAATACGATCTAAACTGGAACGGAAAGGGAAGGTCACCGGGCAGGCAGGCCAAGCAGAGAAGCACCGCGTACCCTGGGGAATCGACCCCCCCCCCCCCCCCCCGCTTCTTCCCACGTGACTACCGGGCACAGAACACCTGGGGGTGCTGCCCGCTCCACCGGTAATTGAGTGCTCACTGCCAAGGTTCCCCTTCCTCTCTCTTCCAGGAGGCTGGGCAAAAGGAGGGGCCTTGGGAAGGGCGGTGTGCAGCCAGCACAGCCCTGCACCCAGCCTGCTGTGTGGCCCCCGGCTTGAGTTGTGCTTGTTCTCACTTCCACGCGGCTCCCTCCTGCTCCCCTCCAATCACGAGGGGACGACAGGGTCTCCCACCCTCCTGTCGAGGGGCTGATCCGGCAGCTCCCTCCTCTGGGCTTCCTCCACAATCGCCATCATTATGGAAACTGAGTCTCAGGGCTGTTCCCCCAAGGGGAGGCTGGCGGGTGGAACCTCCCCCTTTCCCTCAGCTGCTCAGCGCTGAGCCACGGCGTCTCCGTCCACACCACCACTGAGTTGATTCCGGCTCACAGTGACTCCAAGAAAGCACCACTTCCTAGGGTGCCCGAGGCTGTGCAGCCTCCTCTTTCCCCCCAGGCGCGGCTTGTGGTTTGAACCTCCAACCTTGAGGTTAGCAACCCAGCGTGCTTTTTTTTTTAACCAATGTGCTCTTAAGGGAAACAAAGATGCAGAAGAATGAGCCCAGGCTTATCCGCAGATCCAGCCTTGCCAGAGGTCAGCAAAGCTATGGCAGGCGGGAGGTTAGAGGGAAAGGCTTGGGCTTGTGGCTAGGGGGTGGACGGCCGCACTGTGGCTGGAAAGACCCTAAAACAGCCCACAAGGAGGCTGCAGTGCGGTAAGAAAAACAACACTGTGCCTGGACAGTGTGGCAGCATCTGCTTTGCACAAAGCCATCACCCCTTCCCTGCCAGGTATTTCTCAGTCATTAGTATGCCCCACCCCCTTGAAGAAAGGTCATTTCATCCATGCATGTCTGCTCCCAAACTCGAAACCAACAGATCATTCATAATCCTGTGAATTATCCCTCTCGATCCCTCTTTCTCCCGGGGGCAGCGGCCTGAAGACACCAGACGGGGTCAAAATGGTGGGGACATAGGCATCGGCCCCTGTCGGGACACAGGCACGCTGTAACTGGCACTGCACTGGCCGAGTCTCCCCAGTGGCCGCCTGGGCCCCCGGGCCAGGCTATGGAGGAGGAGGAGCCGGCTTGTCTTACCAGGGGAGCCTGGGCACCCAGGGGGCCCCCAGTCTGTTGCCATGACGGTCCTTGTGGCGATGCAGGGACCTGTGTATTCATCACCATGCTGGGGGACAGCAGTGGGGAAATTCCTAGAAGCGCAATTAGCCTGCTTTTCAGAAGGCTGTTTAGCATGTATTTATAATGTTCCTGTCCTGCTGGGATGGAGGGCTGAGGCCAGGCCATTTAGACCAAGGAGCAGGAGCTCACAGAGTTGCTTCCCCGCCCCCACGCCCGTGCCCAGCTGTGGTCTTCAGAGGGGGGGAGTTCTGGGGGGGCTGGGAGGGGGTCGGTAATAATTCAGTCAGAACTGCCAGGCCCTGACTGTGTTCTCTACGGTTATGGGTTTGTAAGGAAGCGGGGAGGAGGGTAACTATTTGATCTCCAAACTGGTTTCCACCTGCTCCATTTAAAGTTCATCTGTTGGCTCTGATACAAGGCAGGGGCAGTGGGCCTGCAGGGCTGGGGTGTGGGGACAGTCGGGCAGCACATCTCCCTGGGCCCTCTCTCCATCCATGCCGCTCAGTGCTGTGTGGGGCCCCTGCGGGCTCCCTTCCATGGCTCCTGATGGCTCCTGGCCTGCCTGGCATGTGGTGACTACAGAACCAGAAGCCCTGCCCCTGGTCCTTGACCCATCTAGGAAGGCTTGCCAGCAGGATGAAGGGGCTCCCAGGGGCTGGGTGTGGAGAGGGGCAATCTCTGAGGAGCTGGGCACACAGGGAGGGAGACTTTGAAGATGCCGCTCGTGGACAGAAACTGAGAGGGAGGTAGCCTTCTGATGCATCTTCTTGTCACACCCCAAGTGTCCCAGCCAGCACCCCCAGGGGACACATATCTGCAGGCACCGGTGGTCATCAGGATTTGGGGAGGCATGCTACTGCCACTCTGGGGTGGGGTGGTGGGACGAGTACTCATCCCCACAACAATCACCCTGTCCAAAATATCAGTCGTGCTAAGGTGGCAAAGGCCTGCCCTAGCCCAGCCTGAGGGAGTCCTGGTGCCGCCGTGGTGAGGTGCTCGGCTGCTCACCCAAAGTGAGTGGTTTGAACTCACCCACTGGCCCCTGGGGAAAGACCTAGTAGGGTGTCAGTAAAGGGGACAGCTCAGAAAACCCCAAGGACATTTCCCTTTCACATGGGGTGGCTATGGGTCCCAATGGACCCCGGGACCCCAGCAGACCATGCCGACTGGGGTTCACATATTCCTGGGGAGACAAGACGGTCCCCAGAAGGAGGAGTAGTTGCAATGAGGTACCATTGGGGCCGCTGGTACTCAAAGTGACCTCCTGTACTAGAGAACACCGCATCGCCTGGTCCCGCGCCAACCACACGGTTATGATGCAGTGTCACAGCAAAATGTGGTCCATCTCCCCGACGGGGCATCTTCCTCCTTGTCCAGTGAGCCTCTGCTTTACCAGGCTCACGATGTGCTTCTCCAGGGACTGGTCCCAAGTCCGTGGGATGGAGTCCCCCTGCACTCGTGTCTAAGGAGCGTGCTGGCTGCAGTTCCCTCCAGGACAGACGTGCACATTCCTCTGCGGTCCACAGTACATCCCGTGCTTGCTGACAGGACCTCCTTCAAAGGCTCCAGGGCTTCGTCAGTCTTCCTATTCATGCTCGAGCTGTGTCTCCCCAGCCCCCTGGGGACCCCACTCCTCTGCCAGTGTCTGACCCTGAGCTTGGCACATCAGGATGCAGCCCGCCCAAGTCCTGTTTTTTCCCAATCCTCTGTGCCGCAGGAATGCACGCTTCCGCCTCGGAGAAGAAATATAGGCGAGAAGTAATGTCTCAAGATTCACGACAATTTTTCTCCTCTGGGCTCCGGAGCTTTTCCGGGACAATGTTACTTTATATTCCTATAATATAAAGCAAGAAGGATAGCTCTTCTTACTTCCCAGGTAGACATATTTCCCAGAGAGCTGTACCTGACAGCTAGCTAGTGAGGGAACGGGATCGAAATCGATAAGTCTTAAACCCCCCCTTTTTTATTATTTTACACAATGAAAACAGTACTTCCCCCCACACTCGATTACAAAAATGATGCATGTCCAGTGGTGTGCGTGTGTGCGTGCGTAAGAACTGAAGCAGTTCAGAAAACAACAAGGAAGGCAAGAATTTGTTTCGGTTACCCAGACTCTGTCTCAGGGAGATGAGCAATGTGTCGGGCGGCGCGTAGCTTCCTGACACGCTCTGGGCTCATGGGCAGACACGCGTTGCCCGAGACATTTCACCTATATCAGGGAGTCTCCACTGCGGCCCTGACTGAGGTGAGGAAGGGGTGGGAGTGGGGCGGGGTGGCACATCCAGTGAGCTGTGGGGTGCAGAGCAGGGTCCGTAGCATCCACTCATAAGATGCCAGTCCTATGTCAATCCCTGGTGCGACGCCCCCAAATATACCTCCAGACCCGGCCCCGTACACAACCTCTCGGGCAGAACGAGCCCCTGCAGCTGCTGCTCTGGACTGGCCCAGGGTCAGAGACAAAGGAGCCAGCCAGGTCACTGGACCGTGTGTCCTTTGGCGTTTGCAGTTAGAGGCGAGGGTCCCTTACCAGGTGAAGTTGGTGTGGTTAGGTGCCAGACAGTCAACCCGACTCATTAGCAACCCCCGTGGAATGGAGCAGAACGGCCCTGTTGGGTTTTTCTAGGCTTGGAGCTTCCCAAATCATCTTCCCTGGAGAAGGACATTGAGGGCCAGCAGGAAAGAGGGAGGCCTTCCGCCAGCTGGATGGACACCGTGGCGGTAACGATGGGCTCCAATGGAGCGACGTGTGTGTGTGTGTGTGTGTGTGTGTGTGTGTGTTGGGGGGAGGGGCAGGAGCAGGCTGTGTCTCCTTCTGTTGAGCACGAGGGCCAGAACCCACTGCATGGTGTCACTCACCCACAGCCATGGTTCTGGGAGCCGATCGCCCCATCTCTCTTCCATGGGAGACTGGTGGGTTTGAACTGCTGGCCTTTCGAGTAGCCATTCCTCCAGCAGGACTCCGTACAAGGTAAGAGCTTTCGGCAAATCCCTCAGCCTCTCTGCGCCTCCGTTCCCACACTGGCGCACCGTGTGGTGGGCAATGGAGCCCTTGGATGGTGGAGGGGCACTTTCCAGGCAGGAAGTGTTCATTAGAAGACCCATCTAGGCCCCCGGCCCCCACCATGGGGACCCTGGGAGAGGCCATGTGGCGTGCACACGTGAGGGGAGAAGAGGGTGGGGGAAAGCTAGCCCCTAGAGTGATTTAGACCAGGCACCCCAGAGATCAGAGTAGAGAGGGGCTGGCGTGGTGAGCCCCGAGCTTCTGTTTGCAAGCTGGGTTTTTAATTCTATTCTTTTAGAAAACAGAGAGAGAGAACCACGCCATTTGCTTTGGTTTCGTGTGCTTGTTTTTCCCTTTTGTGTAAACTTTGGTTGCTTTTGTACGTCAGCTATTAAATAAAAAGGAGGGGGACAAGACAAATGTATGAGATCAGTTGGAGATCTAACAAATTGGCTAATTCTGTTGCAGGCGTAATTGATGAGTCACAAGTCTATAGGCCAGGTTTTTAAGCAGCTTAAGAGCTTGTGAAGAAAGACGTAAGCTGGGAGAAGGCTGGTTTCCTGATACCAGGTCTTCAGTACCCTGCCCCCGCAAGCCTTGCCTCCGCTCCTGCGTCCTTGGACCCAGTGGGGGCCAGGCCCTGGAGCCCAGCGGCCGATGTGGGGGCCAGCTGTACCTGGGAAGGGTTCACTCCGTCGTGAGTCCCCTGCCCTTTCTGGGTTCCCTCTGCTCACCCACAAAACCATGCAGAGACTTCCACACAGGTGGACACATCCTACCCTCTCTCCCAGACAATGCCAACAACATCAAAAGCATGGCCAGCAAAGGCCCAGAGAGCTGAGTGTGACCATCTATGAACGAGGTGCTGTCCTGGTCAACACAGAACTCTAGCCACAAGATCAACAGGCAATGGACAGCTTTCCTTGACGTTGGATCCGCAATCAACGCTCCTGGAAGCAGCAGTGTGGCCCACCGAGCCTGGAGGACAATATCCCCACCCAGAGCAGCCAATGCACAGAGAGGACCATATTGCCAGCCCCAGTATGAGACACAACATCCCTCCCTCACCCATAGCCCGGCAGGGGACAACACTGGAGACACAGTGTGGGAATTGCGCCTGATCTGACCCCACCACACCGAGGCAAAACACTAAGGGCGTGCAACTGAACAGCAAGGGGAGCAGAGCAAGGAAGTTCCCAATCAATACCAAAAATAGACTTTGGGGTCAGGGCTTGGCACCTCATCAGACTCAACCGGAACACATTCCTAAAAGCCAACAGTCCTTGAACTAACTACAGGCTTTTCTTTCTTTCTTTCTTTTTGTTGTTGTTGTTCTGTTTTGCTCTGTCTTGTTTTTGTGCGCTATTATCTCCGCAGGTCTGTCTAAATAAGATAGGCTTGATGAACAGTCTGGAGGAGAAAACAATGGGACTGATGGTTCCTGGGGGAACACGGGAGTGGGGGAAGGTGAGGGAAAGGAAGTGGTGTTAACAAACCCAGTGACAAGGGAACAAAATGTGATCCAAATCGATGCTGAGGAGGGTGTAGGAGGCCTGGTAGGGCGAGATCAAGAGTAATGTAACCGAGAGGAATTACTGAAACCCAAATGAAGGCTGAGCATGATAGTGGGACAGGAGGAAAATAAAACAAAATAGAGGAAAGAGCCAGGAGTCAAAGGGCATTTATAGAGGTCTAAATAAAGACACATACTTACGTAAATATATTTATATATGAGGATGGGGAAATAGATCTATGTGCATATATTTATAGGATTAGTATTAAGGTAGCAAATGGACACTGGGCCTCCACTTAAGTACTCCCTCAATGCAAGAGTACTTTGTTCTATTAAACTGGCATTCCATGATGCTCACCTTCCCAACACAATCACTGAAGACAAAGTAAGTGCATAAGCAAATGTAGTGAAGAGAACTGATGGTGCCCAGCTATCAAAAGATATAACATCTAGGGTCTTAAAGACAGGAAGGTAAACAAGCGGCCATCTAGTTCAGAAGTAAGAAAGCCCACATGGAAGAAGCACACCAGCCTGTGTGACCACGAGGTGTCGAAGGGATCAGGTATCAGGCATCAAAGAACAAAAAAATCAAATCATTGTGAATGAGGGGGAGTGCTGATTAAGGACCCAAGATCCATCTGTAGGCAACTGGACATCCCCTTACAAAAGGGTCATGAGGAGGAGACGAGCCAGTCAGGGTGCAGGTTAGCAATGATGAAACATGCAACTTTCCTCTAGTTCCTAAATGCTTCCTCCCCCTCCCCACCACCCCATCCCCACATCATGAGTCCAATTCCAATTCTACCTTACAAATCTGGCTAGATCAGAGGATGTACACTGGCACAGATAGGAACTGGAAACACAGGGAATCCAGGACCGACGGACCCCTCAGGACCAGTGCTGAGAATGGCAATACTGGGTAGCGTGGAAAGGGAGAACCGATTACAAGGATCGGCATATAACCTCCTCCCTGGAGGATGGACAACAGAACAGTGGGTGAAGGAAGATATCAGACAGTGTAAGATATGACAAAATAATAATAATTTATAAATTATCAAGGGTTCATAAGGGAGGAGGAAGGAATAGTGGGGAGGGAGAGGGGGAAATGAGGAGCTGACGCCAAGGGCTTAAGTGGAGAGCAAATGTCTTGAGACTGATGAGGGCAATGAATGTACAAATGTGTTTTACACAGCGGATGTATGTATGGATTGTGATAAGAGGTGTATGAGCCCCAGTAACATGATTACCAAAAAGAGAGGTCAGCGTGTTGCATTGGGCCGATCTGCGACACACAACCTCTTCAAAGTGTTACAAAGCAAAGCCGTCCCACTGATGACTCAGGTGCATGTGACCCCAAACCCAGAGCTTTCACTGAGCCCATCTGTGAGCAGAAGCTGGGTGATGCACAAGGAGGAGCAGGGAAGAGCCGGTGCATTTGCATGACACGCTTGGCCATGAACTGCCACAAGGACAAATAAACCTGTGTTGGGAAAAGTGGGGCCAGATGCTCTGGAGAAGTGAAGATGGTCTTGTTGAGCCCAACGAGGGTAAGTCACAAAATACCGCTACAGAGTCATAGAAACCTCTGTGAGGAAAAATAGCCAAACAGGAAGCTATTGTTTCTCATCACGTCCTCCATCTGGGTCTATACTACGCTGAAGGCCGTGTCTCCATCTCCCGAACCTTCCCCCTCCCCCTCCCCCGACTTCTGGGCTCCCACTTTACACCAAGACAGCAGTTTGACATCCTCCAGAGCCTTAAATGATGTTCCCTTTCAGTGTCCTCTGAGTTCAGGGACAAGAAGTCTGTCTGGGGCAAGCTCAGGGCTGTAGGGTCGAGGGGCGAAGTTTCCCCATGAATTCTTACAGAACTGTCCTTACTACTCTGGAGAAGGGATGAGCAGATGCATGGTGCAAAAAAGAAGCTCCCAGATACAATGTTCCCAGCCCTGATGTGTCACTGCTGTTCTACATTTCCTTAAAACACCTTCATAAGGAGCCCCCGATGGTCCCGTGTCCTTCAAGAAAGTCTACCAGGATGACCCCTGTGAGAACCCCCCCCCCCCCCACAAGCCAGTCACTGTTACCGTCTGAGCCGACCTCTCCGCCTTGCATTTAACTGGCCCAGCGGCTCCCCTCCGAAGCTGCTGGTTGGATTGGACTTGATTTTTGAAGGCACGCCAACGAGACCAAGACACGTGTCTTACTGAGAGAACTTGCCTGCAGCCATCCATCCACCCATCAGAACTATATGGCAACATATTTTTCTTGGAATCAACCCATACATGGATGAATTGGAACGCCAGTAGCAATACTTTTTTACTTGCCCCAGGCGCTACACAGGAGTAGTTTCCGAATGGAGGGAAGTTTCGCTTCTTGCCTCTTGGGTTGGGGTGTTTCTTGGGTTGTGATAAAGTTCATGCTTCGGTCTCAGTATGGCCACCAGCATTTGCAGATGCCGATCAATGGTTGCAGCCTTCAGTAGGGATTACGAGATATGGACCAATAGACACAATCACGATAAATAGAGAAAAGACTGCACTTGTTGAAGATTTCCTCTTGCTTGGATCCACAGTCAACGATCGTAGAAGCAACAGTCAAAAATTAAATGATGTTGCACTGGACAAATGACTGCACCAGACCCCTTAAAAGTGCTGAAGAGCAAGGACGTCATGGTGTTTCAATCGCCTGATAGAGATGTGAACGCTGGACTGTGAACCAGAAGACTGAATTGATGCATTTACATTATGATGCTGGAGAAGATTGAAAGCACCATGGACTGCCTAAACAAACAAATCTGTCTTGGAAGAAGCGCAGTGGGGATGCTCATTAGAAGCAAGGACAGTGAGACACGGGATCAGGAGGGACTCGATTCGACACAGGGACTTCACATTTGGCGAGACAGAGGAAGACCCTCGATGTGACGAACTGGCCCCGTGGCTGCACGGCGGACTCAAACACAGCTGTCAGTGTGAGGATGGCACAGGCTAGAACGTGCTCCATTCTGCTGCACATGGGGTCGCTAAGACAGAGGATGGACGCCGGTAGAGATAGGAACTGGGAACGCGGGGAATCCAGGGCACATGATCCCTTCAGAACCAGTGGTGTGAGTGGCAATACTGGGAGGGTAAAGGGAGGGTGGGTTGGAAAGGGAGAACTGATTACAAGGATCTACATGTGACCTCCTCCCTGGGGGACGGACAACAGAAAAGTGGGTGAAGGGAGACGTCAGACAGGGCAAGATATGACAAAATATAATGTATAAATTATCAAGGGTTCATGAGGGAGGGGGAAGACGGGAGGGAGGGAAAAATGAAGACCTGTTGCCAGGGCCTTAAGTGGAGAGCAAATGTTTTGAGAATGATGAGGGCCATGAATGTACAAATGTGCTTTACACAATTAATGCATGTATGGATTGTAATAAGAGTTGCATGAGCCCCTAATAAAACGATTTTAAAAAAATTTTTTAAAGCTATTAGATTGCGCTGTTCATAACCTGCTATCAGATTTACTGCTGATGGGTTCCATTCCAGTGCTACAGGAATTCCCAGAATAATACAAGACTGACATCGTGTCTGTCTGATTTTATATTTGGGAGACAAGGGGGAAAAGAAAAAAAGTGGAGGGGGGGAAGCTGTTAGAGACCCTTGCCTGTGGCAAGAGGGGATCTGCCAGTGGCTTAATCTGACAAGATGCTCTGCTGATGAGTTTGGGGCTCCCACCGTCTTCCTTAGAACACATTGGGGTTCGCAGTTGAGGCGCTGATACTTTTCCCTTTGTCATATCTGAATTTTGTCATTGTGGCCTTCGGATCACATGAGTTGGTGTGCTTCTTCCATGTTGCACATGATCTTCATGGAAGCAGCCTGCCAAGTCTTTATCCATGAGCAGCTGGGTAGGTTAGAGTCACCACCCTCTAAGTTAGCAGACAAGAACATCTCCAGAGCTCCTTCAAGTCCCTTGTACTTAAGAATACTATTTTTAGAGGTACTTATGGCTCAATAACCACAGCTGTTGAATTTATTGGAGAAAACATGTACCTTTTTCTGACACTAGACAAAGCATTAAGAAGCATAAAAACTGATTGAGAGGTTCATCTGTTCTACTTTGTTATTCTTGTGTTTTTTGGTTTTTGTTATTATTTTTAATGTTTTTCTGTTCATGAAATCCAGCATACGTAAATCTATAGAGATGTAACTGGATTATTGGTCCCTTGAGGGTATGACAGGGGTGGTTGGGGGGAATTGGGGAGCTAATAGGGAGTACAGGAATGAAGGAAATGGTCTAAAATTGATTGTGGTGATGACTGTACAACCTTCTTGATGTGATTGCACTATTGTATATGTGAATTATATGCCAATAAAATGGAAAGAAAAGAACCCCCCCCAAAAAAAAGAATCAGAACTGACCTGACAGCACCGAACAACCGAATGGGGGAATATTGGGGGGACCACACATCTGAGAAGGGTTGCATAGCATATATATATATATAAATATATATATACCTCTCTATTTAGACTCCTGCCAATTCACAACCAAAAGACAACCCAATAAAAAAAACTGGACAAATGCGAATCCTTCCATGCCATTATGACCTTTTCTTAATGGTCCCCTCCTCCAGATGATGTGTCTGAAGTTGTCCTGTCTTTGCCCTGTGTAAGACCTACTATGTGTTCTCTTTAAAAAAAAAAAGATAGAAATGGCTGATGAGATTTGCAACTATGGCCATTAGCCACCCTTCAGATCTAGAACGGAACTCACACCCTTGTTAGAATAATAAACCATTCAAGATCCAAAGGGCAGCATTTACCCAGGGACGAAGTTCAGAGGCTTAGGTAGAAAGAGGATGGACACAGGACACTCCAAGAAACAGTGGGGCAGGCATGGTCCAGTGAGGACATTGCAATGTATAAGTTGAGACAAAATATATATGGATTGTTGAGTGTAAAGCTGGTCATCTGCTCTGTACACCTTCACCTAATTCACGATAAAAGGGGTTTGGGGGGTTGTTTGTTTGTTCTTATTTTTTAAATAGGGGCAATCAATTTAAACACATTTCCCTAAAGGGCAGTATGTCCGTGTGTCTGTGGAAATAGGTTCTGCACCATTAGCCAATCCAAAACAAACAAACAAAAAAGCCTATTGCTAAGGAGTCTATGTAAGTGGGGGATTCGTGTAAGCAAGGCAAACCTGAGAGTGATGACCACATGGACACCATTTTTGGCAAGTCATAAAGGCCACTTGATGGCTGTGGGCGAGGGCGGCCGTGGAGGCAGTGCGCAGAGCCTGGCTTCCCATGTTGTGGTTCCTGCCATCAGTCCAGGTCCGGACGCACGTCTGCATCGTGGCAGGGGCTTCTCACTGACAGCACGGACTGCAAGAATAGTATCAGCCCCGTCGGCAAGTGGACACCTCTTTCCCCAAGGACCCAGCTATAGTTTATTGTGCCAGCCTGGCCGATAAACACAAGTAGGAATAACTGAAGGGCAGAGGGATAAATGGCTCGGTGAGCCTCACCTTGGTTGTTCTGTGTCTCAGTTTAAAGGGGTACACTCACTACGTGTGGGATGTCTAGGCTGTGGACTGTGTTGCTGTAAGTTGAGGTCCCTTTGAGCCCACACAATTGGAATGTTCATCTCTGGAGCTGGGGACTGACAGTTGATGACAGTTGGGGACCTGCCTTGCTGTTTGCTGCCTGGGTATATATAGCCCAGATCTCTCTACAGAAGGGGACTGGCAACTGGCAGCTCTCAAGTCTTGAAGGAATGCTAGTGTCTCACTGCTTTATAATTTGACTGTTAATTTCTTGTATCATCTATCTGTATATAATTTAACGGTTTATTTCTTGAATTACATATCTATCTTTATAAATATATTTATATATAATTACTAGCAATCTGGTTTGTCTCTCTAAAGACAAATACATTTGGTACCAGGAGTGCTTCCAGAGAAATAAACTATAAATATGGATTTCTTAAATTGGTTTTCCAACCTATTTAGTCTTGACGGGGATACGTCTGCTACCCGTATTAATCCATGGTGTGAAATAGCAAAGATAATACCTGAAGTAGCACCTAAAGTAGATGACGTGCTGGATAAAGGAGATGCTCTAGGCAATCGTATATTTGATATTTTCCAGGAGTTTTGAGATAATGACAAGTATAGGGAAGCTGGTTGACTGGTCCTTCTTACAATGGAAAGAGTTATTAAGGAGAGGGATGATCTCAGAGCCTCAAAAGCACGCCTCAGGTGCAGACTAACAGATTTGAAAACTTCCATCTGTGCTACAAAGGAGAGCCTTCTCTCCTCTAGTAAAAGAGCTGACATTGCTGAGAACCAGGTCCAGAGTCTCATTATACGAGTGGCTGAATTGCAGATCTAGAGTAGTGTCTGAAACCAAAGTAAGGGCATTCATTGGGAAAAGTTGGGACCCTGAAACATGGGATGGGAACATATGGGCTGATGATACAGAAGAAGAGGATATTGAGCCCTTAGAAACACCTGAGCAGATTATCCAAACTATTCAAGTTGATATGCCAGGTGGGGCTGCATCAGTAGCATTACCTGAGGAAGATGCCTCGCAAGGTATTGCTGAGAGCACCCAGGAAACACCCCAACCACCCATTATTTCCGCTAGACCTGTCACTAGAATTAAGTCTCAGAAACCTCCTAAAGGTGAGGTTATCCAAGAAGAAGTGGGCTACACACATAAAGACCTGCTCGAGTTCTCAAATACGTACAAGCAAAAGCCTGGGGAATACCCCTGGGAATGGTTACTCAGGGTGTGGGATACTGGTGCACGAAATGTAATATTAGGCCGGTCTGAGTTTCTGGATATGGGACCCCTAAGCACAGACTCTTCTTTCAATGTCTCTGCGAGACAGGCTAAAAAAGGATCTAAGTCTTTATTTGGTTGGTTCAATGAAGTATGGACTGCCAGATGGCCTAGATTAGACCAACTTGAAGTACCTGACCTCCCTTGGTACACTGTAGAGGAAGGCATCCAAAAGCTTGGAGAAATTGGTATGTTAGAATGGATCTATCAAGATATTCCCATAGATCCAAAAAGGGGGTGTCCTGAGGACATGCCCTTCTCCACAACCATAAGGAACAAGTTTGTGAAGTGGGCCCCAGCATCTCTTAAGACTCCTGTAATTGCTATTCTATGTGCACCAGGATTAACAGTGGGCACTGCCCTAAGCGAACTCCGACATTTGCCCACAGTGGGGCTGATTGGTCCCCGTGATGGTAGAGGGCAGGTGTCAGCACTGAATCAACAGAGACAGGGTGGGCGTGGTTATAATAGACAACAAGTTTTCAATAATAATCAAAGCAACCTGTCTCGTGTGGAATTATGGCATTGGCTACTTAGCCACGGTGTCCCTAGGAATGAAATAGATGGGAAGCCTACTAAATATTTCCGTGATCTGTACAGGCAAAAGAATGGTAGATCAGGTGAACAGCAGAATAGACAGTCATGATCACTCAATCAATTCCCAGACCTGAGCCAGTTTACAGACCCACAACCCCTTGAATGAAGGGGAGGCCGGGTCCCTTGTAAGGAGGATACTGTTACATCACTGAAGGTTTATACTGTTAGTCTTTCTTCTAGCCTTCCCCAAAGGGACCTGCGGCCTTTCACAAGAGTGACTGTTCATTGGGGGAAAGGAAATAATCAAAATTTTCGGGAATTACTAGACACCGGCTCAGAACTGACACTAATTCCAGGAGACCCAAAATGTTTCGAAGGCCCACCAATCAGAGTGGGGGCTTATGGAGGTCAAGTTATCAATGGAGTTTTAGCTCAAGTACGCCTCACTGTGGGTCCAGTGGGCCCCTGGACCCATCCTGTGTTATTTCCCCAGTTCCAGAATGCATTATTGGAATAGACATACTTAGTAACTGGCAGAACCCCCATATCAGATCCCTAAAATGTGGAATAAGGGCTATCATGGTAGGAAAGACCAAGTGGACACCATTAGAATTGCCATTGCCTAGGAAAATAGTAAACCAAAAGCAATACCGCATTCCTGGAGGGATTGCAGAGATTAGTGCCACCACCAAAGACTTGAAAGATGCAGGGGTGGTGATTCCTACTACATCCCCATTTAATTCACCAATTTGGCCTGTAAAGAAGATAGATGGATCCTGGAGAATGAGCGTGGATTATCGTAAACTTAACCAGGTGGTGACTCTGATTGCAGCTGTTGTCCCAAATGTGATTACATTGCTTGAGCAAATTAATACTTCTCCTGGTACATGGTATGCAGCTATTGATCTGGCTAATGCCTTCTTCTCCATACTAGTCTCAAAGGACCACCAGAAACAGTTTGCCTTCACCTGGCAGGGGCAACAATATACTTTCACAACTCTCCCCCAGGGTTACATCAACTCCTCTGCCCTGTGCCATAATTTAGTCCGAAGGGACCTTGAACACCTACCTGTCTATTCCACAAAAAGTCACACTGGTCCATTATATTGATGACATTATGATGATTGGACCCACCAAGGAGGATGTATCAAAGACTCTAGATTCATTGGTACAATATCTGCGTACAAGGGGTTGAGAACTTAACCCAACCAAGATTCAGGTACCCTCCACATCAGGAAAATTTCTAGGGGTCCAGTGGTGTGGGGCATGTCGAGATATTCCTACTAAAGTGAAGGATAAGCTATTACATTTAGCTCCCCCAACGACTACAAAAGAGGCACAATGCCTAGTGGGCCTCTTCGGATTTTGGAGGCAACATATTCCTCACTTGGGTGTTCTACTTCGACCTATTTATCAAGTGACACGAAAAGCCTCCATTTTTGAGTGGGGCCCAGAACAAGAAAAGGCTCTTCAACAAGTTCAGGCTGCCATGCAAGCTGCTTTGCCACTGGGACCATATGATCCAGCTGACCCAATGGTGCTAGAGGTGTCAGTTGTAGATAAAGATGCAGTGTGGAGTCTTTGGCAGACCCGTATTGGTGAATCACAGCGTAGACCATTGGGATTTTGGAGTAAAGTCTTGCCATCCTCTGCAAACTACTACTCCCCCTTTGAAAACAGCTGTTAGCCTGTTTCTGGGCCTTGGTGGAGACCGAACGCCTCACCATGGGCCACCAAGTCACCATGCGGCCTGAATTTCCTATCATGAACCGGGTATTGTCTGTCCCACGGAATCATAAAGTTGGACGTGCGCAGCAACACTCCATTGTTAAATGGAAGTGGTATATACGAGATCGGGCCAAAGCAGGACCTGAAGGAACAAGTAAGCTGCATGAAGAAGTGGCCCAAATGCCCACAGTCTCCACTCCTGTCACATTGCCTCCTTTCTCCCAGTCTGCACCTATGGCCTCCTGGGGAGTTCCTTACCATACTTTAAGTGAAGACCAAAAAAGTCATGCTTGGTTTACGGATGGCTCTGCACGATATGCAGGTGCCACTCGTAAGTGGACAGCAGCAGCACTACAGCCCCTTTCTGGGATCTCCCTAAAGGACAGTGGTTGAAGGGAGATCTTCCCAATGGGCAGAACTTCGAGCAGTGCACCTGGCTGCTCAGTTTGCATATAAGGAAAAATGGCCAGATGTGAGATTATATACTGATTCATGAGCTGTGGCTAAGGGCTTGGCTGGATCGTCAGGGAATTGGAAGGACCATGATTGGAACATTGGCGACAAGGAGGTGTGGGGAAGAGGTATGTGGAGAGACCTCTGAAAAGGTAATTGTATCTCACGTGAACGCTCATCAAAGGATCACCTCTGAAGAGGAGGACTTTAATAATCAAGTGGATAAGATGACACGCGCTGTGGAGACTGGTCCTCCTCTTTCCTCTGCCACCCCTGTTATCGCCCAATGGGCACATGAACAAAGTGGACATGGCGGCAGGGATGGAGGTTATGCATGGGCACAGCAACATGGACTTCCACTCACCAAGGCTGACTTGGCCACTGCCACTGCTGAGTGTCCCATTTGCCAGCAACAGAAACCAACATTAAGTCCAAGATATGGGACCATTCCTCGGGAAGATCAACCAGCAACTTGGTGGCAGGTTGATTACATAGGACCACTTCCATCATGGAGGGGGCAGTGTTTTGTTCTTACTGGAATAGACACCTACTCTGGATATGGATTTGCCTTCCCTGCACGTGATGCTTCTGCCAAAACTACTATTCGTGGACTTACAGAATGCCTCATCCACCGGCATGGCATCCCACATAGCATTGCTTCAGATCAAGGAACTCCCTTTACAGCAAATACAGTGCGGCAATGGGCCCATTCCCATGGAATCCACTGGTCGTATCAAGTTCCTCATCATCCTAAAGCTGCCGACTTGATAGAACGATGGAATGGGCTCCTAAAGACACAATTATGGCGCCAACTAGGTGGCAACAACTTGTGGGGCTGGGGCAATGTTCTCTAAACCAACGGCCAATATATGGTGCTGTGTCTCCAATAGCCAGAATTCATGGGTCTAGGAACCAAGGGGTGGAAGCTGGAGTGGCACCACTCACTATTACTCCTTGTGATCCCCTTGCAGCATTTTTGCTTCCTGTCCCAGCAACCCTGTGTTCCTCAGGCCTGGAGGTCCTGGTCCCGAAGAAAGGAACTCTCCCACCTGGAAACACAGCACGGATTCCACTGAACTGGCAGCTGAGAATGCCCCCTGGGCACTTTGGACTTCTCATGCCTTTGGATCAACAGGTCAGGAAGAGTGTCACCGTACTAAGTTGTGTGATTGATCCTGATTACCAAGGAGAAATTGGACTGGTACTACATAATGGAGGTAAAGAAGAATATGTCTGAATCCAGGAAATCCCATAGGCCGACTCTTAGTGTTACCATGCCCTGTTATTACAGTAAATGGTAAGTTACAGCAACCCAATCCTTATAATGACCCAGACCCCTCAGGAATGAAGGTCTGGGTCACCCAGCCAGGCCAAAAACCACAGCCAGCTGAGGTGCTTGCTGAGGGCAAAAGTAATACAGAATGGGTAGCAGTAGAAGGTACTTCTACCTATCAATTATGACCACGTGATCAATTGCAAAAGCGAGGCTTTTAATTGTCAATGTATTTTCTTTGTATGTGATTATTGTGTATATTTCCTTTGTTCAAGTAAGTTATATCAGATAGAATTTGACTCAGTGTGTTTTCATTTATATGTATGATAGATGATAAGTATAAGTGTTATTTCATTAATATCTGTAAATTATATAAGTATGTATGGGTAAAGAATTGTGTACAGGTGTCAGGCTGGCAAGGGGTGGATTGCTATAGTTTATTGTGCCAGCCTGGCCGATAAACACAAGTAGGATTAACTGAAGGGCAGAGGGATAAATGGCTCGGTGAGCCTCACCTTGGTTGTTCTGTGTCTCAGTTTAAAGGGGTACACTACCTGTGGAATGCCTAGCCTGTGGACTGTGTCACTATAAGTTGAGGTTCCTTTAAGCCCACACGATTGGGGTGTTCATCTCTGGAGCTGGGGACTGACAGTTGATGACAGTTGGGGACCTGCCTTGCTGTTTGCTGCCTGGGTATATATAGCCCAGCTCTCTCTACAGAAGGGGACTGGCAACTGGCAGCTCTCAAGCCTTGAAGGACTGCTAGTGTCTCACTGCTTTATAATTTAACTGTTAATTTTTGTATTATTTATCTGTATATAATTTAACGGTTTATTTCTTGAATTATATATCTATCTTTATAAATATATTTATATATAATTACTAGCGATCTGATTTCTCTCTCTAGAGAACCCTGTCCAATACAGTAGCATTCTGAAATTTTCTTTCTGTGGTAGCTCAATGTCTGCTTCCTCTATGCATGCCATTATGTTCAGAACATCTCTGGCATTGCCTTTTGTTTCTCCCATTTGTTTTTTGTTGTTGTTGAGAGCATTGGGACTGATGGCTGTTTGCGTTGCATTGTTTTAGATGAGGTGGGGGGAAAGGCAGTGGTGTTAATAAACTCAGGGACAAGGGAACAACAAGTGATCCAAATCCGTGGTGAGGAGGGTTTGGGAGACATGGTTGGGTGTGATCAAGGGTAATGTAACTAAGAGGTATTGCTGAAACCCTGGTGGGGACTGAGCATGATAGTGGGACAGGAGGGAAGTCAAAGGAAATAGAGGAACAAGCTGGGAGGCAGAGGATATTTATAGAGGTCTAGATAAAGGCATGTACATATGCAAATATATTAATACACGAGGATGGGAAAATAGATCTATGTGTATATATTTATAAGGTTAGTATTAAGGTAGCAGAGGGACATTGAACCTCCACTCAAGAACTCCCTCAATGGAAGAACACTTTCTTCTATTACATTGGCATTCTATGATGCTCACCTTCCCGACACAACCACTGAAGACAAAGTGGGTGAACAACTAAATGTGGTGAAGAAAGCTGATGGTGCCCGGCTATCAAAAGAGATAGCATCTAGGGTCTTAAAGGCTTGAAGGTAAACAAACAGCCATCTGGCTCAGAAGCAATAAAGCCCACATGGAAGAAGCACATCAGCCTGTGTGACCACGAGGTGCTGAAGGGATCAGTTATCAGGCACTAAAGAACAAAAAAAATCATTACATTGCATGCTCATCTCCATGATATGATCGCTGAAGACAAATGGGTGCATAAGTAAATGTGGTGAAGAAAGCTGATGGTGCCTGGCTATCAAAAGAGATAGTGTCTGGGGTCTTAAAGGCTTGAAGGTGAACAAGCGGCCATCTAGCTCAGAAGCAACAAAGCCCACATGGAAGAAGCATACCAGCCTGTGAGATCACAAGATGTAAAGGGATCAGGTGTCAGGCATCATCAGAACAAAAAATCTTACCATAGTAAATGAGGGGGGGTAAGTGCAGAGTGGAGACCCAAAGTCCATTTGTAGGCCACTGGACATCCCCTTACAGAAGGGTCTTGGGGAGGAGACGAGACAGTCAGGGTGCAATGTAGCAATGATGAAAAATACAACTTTCCTCTAGTTCCTAAATGCTTCCTCCCTCCCCGCTCCCACTGTCATGATCTGAATCCTACCTTGCAAGTCTGACTAGACTAGAGGATATACACTGGTACAGATGGGAACTGGAAACATAGGGATGCCAGGGCAGATGATCCCCTCAGGACCAGTGGTGTGAATGACGATGCTGGGAGGGCACAGGGAGGGTGGGTTGGACAGGGGAAACCTATTTCAAGGATCTACATGTGACCTCCTCCCTGGGGGACATACAACAGAAAAGTGGAGGAAGGGAGACGTGGGACAGAGCAAGATATGACAAAATAATAATTTATAAATTATCAAGGGCTCATAAGGGAGGAGGTATTGGGGAAGGAGGGAAAAAATGAGGACCTGATGCCAGGGGCTTGGGTGAAAAGCAAATGTTTTGGGAATGATGAGGGCAATGGATGTACAAAAGTGCTTTACACAATTGATGTATGTATGGATTGTGATAGGACTTGTATGAGCCCCTAATAAAATGATTTTTTTAATGACATGGCTAGGTTTTGACTTATCTAAATGCTTTAATAAATTTTTAATCCAAATTGGGAAAAAAAAAACAACCAAAAGACAAATGAGTCTTGCAGAATGACGTTTGTTGTCGTTGTTGTTGTTGGGTGCCCTTGAGTCCGTTCTGACCCATAGCGATGTTGTGCACAACAGAACAAAACTCCGCCAGGTCCCATGGCGTCCTCAAAATTGTTCCTCTGCTTGAACACATTGCTGCAGCCATGGTGGCCCTTCATCTCCTCGAAGGGCTACCTCCCCTTTGCTGTCCTTCTCCTTTTCCTAACACGACATCCTTCTCCAGGGACCAGTCTCTCCTGACAACGTGTCCAGAGTAAGAGGGAGTCTGGCCGTCCTGGCCTCCAAGGACCAAGGAGCACTCGGTCATACTTCTTCCAGCATGGATGGGCTTGTCCATGAAGCCGTAGGTCCACGGCGCATCCCATCTTCTTCTCCAGCCCCAAAACTCGAAGGCATCGTGCTTCTTCGGTCTCCCTCCTCCACTGTCCAACTTTCATGTGCAAAGGAGGCAATGGAATACACCATGGTTGGGTCAGAGGCACCTCAGTCCTCAAAGTAACATCCTGGTTTTTCAAGGCTCTAACGAGGTCTCAGGCAGCAGATTTACCCAATGCAACATGGGTCGATCTTTGGATGGCTGCCTCCAGGAGCAGTGAGTGTGGATCCATCCACGCAAGACAAAGTCCTTGACAACTTCAACTTTTTCTCCACTCGTCTTAATGCTTGCTGTTGGCCCAGCTGTGAGGATGTTCGTCTTCCTTACGACGAGCTGTAATCGTACTGAAGGCTGCAGTCCCTAAACGTTACCACCAATGCTCAAGTCCTCTTCCCTTTCAGCCAGCAAGGTTGTATCATCTACACATCATAGCTTGTTAATAAGCTTCCCTCTGATCCGGATACAGATTTCTTCTTCATAGAAGCTGGCTTCTCTCATTATTGGCTTAGCATACAGATTGAATACGTTTGATGAGCGGATACAAGCCGGTCGTACGACTTTCCTGGTTTTATTTTATTTATTTATTTTCCCAAAGAAAGTTGGTTTTATTTGCTTGTTTAAACCGGTTTCTTGGCATGTTATCCGCATATCATACATTTCAATAGTTCAACCAAAGAAAAAATAGTTCCACCGTCAACACCACCAATTTTAGAGCATTTTCTTCATTCTTGTTTTCATTGTTATGTGCTCCTCCTTTCTCCTCAGCCTTCTCCCCTGTCCCCCTCCCCCGCACCCCGTCCCCGAAACTGCTACTCCAGTTGATTTCTCTATGGATTTAGCTAGGTGTTGTGGTTACGGCTACAGTCTCAGAAACTTCTGCCCTACAGGGTTGCTATGAGTCAGCATCCCATCAACGGCAGTGAGTCCCCAGGTTTGTGTGCTTCGTCCATTTAGACTTAGTTGATGCCTCTTAGATGGCTTCTTGTTTTAAGACAAGCCTTATGGCCCCAGGCGCTAATCTTTCTGATAGCTGGGCGCCATCTGATAGCTGGGTTTTCACCACAGTTTGCCATAACACCCATCTTTTCTGTGATCTCCTCCCGAGGGGGAGCATCGAGCGTGACATGTCGTAAGAATGAAGTCTTATTAGGTTACAGCTAGAGTTAAGTGTGACCCCGGTGGGATTTGGGCTTCTTAATTGCTATTAGAATGTGGTCGTTCTTCGTATGTGTTTCTGTATGTGAAATACAAAACCTTCCTGATTTTAAACCATGCCGTATTCTCTTGTTGTGTCCACACAACTTCTTCCTGACCCTGTACAGGTTCCAGATAACCAAGGAAGTGGTCTGGAATTCCCGCGCTTCTCAAGGCCACCCATGGCTCCGTATGACCCACGCGGTTGAATGCCTGGGTAGCCAGGCAAACACAAGCCAGCTTCTTTCTGGTATCCTCTGCAGTCGGTCAAGCTCCATCTGACAGCAGCAGCGCTATCTTTTGGTCTGGATCCTCACCTGAGGCTGACCTGGACCTCGGGCAGCTCCCTGTCCACGTCCTGCTGCAACTGATGTGGGATGATCTTCAGCAAAAACGGTACTGGTGTGTGTTATTGGTGACATTGTTCTATCGTTTGAGCATTCTGTTGGGTCACCTTTCTTGGGAATGGGTACAAATATCGATCTCTTCCAGTCAGCTGGCCAAGTAGCTGTCTTCCAAATTCCTGGCACAGACCAGTGAGTGCTTCCAGTGCTTCATCAGTTTGTTGAAACATTTCTTCTTTTTTTTTTTTAAAGGCAGTCAAATTCAGCAGTGGGGGGTTTGTATTCCAACTTAAGTGACACTAACATTAATAATTTCTGATAACCCACTACCCTCGGACCAGCTTTGTTGAAACGTTTCAATGGGTAGTCCACCAATCCTTGGAGCCTTGTTCTTGGCCAATGTCTTCAGTGCAGCTTAAACTTCTTCCTTCAGCACCATTGGTTCTTGCTCACAGGTGACCTTCTGAGTGATGGAACATTCACTATTTCTTTGTAGTTCAGTGGCTGTGTATTTGTTCTATCTCCCTTTGACGCTTCCTGCATTATTCAGTATTTTGCACACAGAATCTTTCAAGGCTACAACTTGAGGCTTGGATTTATTCTCGAGTTCTTTTATTCCAAGATACGTTGAACATGTTCTTCCCTTTTGGTTATTTAACTCTAGGTCTTCGGGCATTTCATTATATTTGGATTTGCCTTTCTCAAGCTTCCCTTTAAAATTTTCTGTTCAGTTTTTGGCATCATCATTTCTTCCATTGGCTTTAGCTACTGCATAATTCAGAGCAAGTTTCAGCATTTTTTCTGACATTCACTTTGATCTTTTCTTTCTTTCATGTTTTTTTTAATGACCTTTTGCTTTCTTCAGAATGATGCTCTTGATGTCCTTCCACAACTCATCAGGTCTTCTGTCAAGACTGTTCCATGCGTCCGATCTGTTCTTCACATCTTCTCAGAATTCAGGTGGGATAGACTCATTTCGTATCATAGTCATATTCTGACTCTCCTACTTTTGTTTTAATTTCTTCAGCTTTATCCTGATCTTATATATGGGCCATCAGTGGACTCTTCCACAGTCACCCCCAGCCTTGTTTTAGCTGCTGCTATTGCTCTTCTCCAGGGTCTCTTCCCACCGATGTGGTTGACTTGATTTCTGCGTATTCATCTGCAGAAGTCCCTGTGTATAATCACCTTCTGTGTATTTGAATAAAGGATATTTTCTGTGAACAAGTCATTGATTTTCAAAATTCTCTCATGCTATCTCCAGCTTGTTTCTGTCACCAAGACCATATTTTACAACCACTGTTCCTTCCTCTTTTTTTCCAACTCTTGCCTTTCAATCACCAATAATTATCGGTTCATCCTGACTGAGTAGTTGAACAATTTCCAACTGAAGTCGTCGGTAGAAAATTTCAATTTCTTCATCACTAGCTTTTGTGGTTGGTGCATAAATTTGAGTAATAGTTGTATCGATCGGATCTCCTTGAAGGTGGGTAGATACAGTCCTATCATAGGCAGCATTGTACTTCATGATTGATTTTCAATGTCTATTTTGACAATGAATGGCACACCATTCCTCTTGATGGGGTTACTCCCAGAATAGTAAATCATATGATTTTTCTGATTCAGAATGGCCAATACCAGTCCCTCTCAACTCGCTAGGAGGCCTAGGACATCGATCTTTATGTGTTCCACTTCAATGTTGCCCATTCTTCACTTTCCTAGGTTCATACTCTGTACATTTCAAGTTCTGATCAGTAGTAGATTTGGGCAGCTGTTTTCTCCTTCCTGTAAGTCGTAGCCCATCGGCAAGGGATGATCCCGGAGACTGCTCTTCTGCGTGCTTCCCCCAGCTCACCTCACTGTGGTTAGCACTCCCCCAAGAGCAGATCACTATCAACGTAACCAGGCAGAGACTACACATGCTCTGCTGTTCCGCATGTGGTTTTGTTTATTTGACTAAGCAAATATTTCTCCTGGTACCTGGTAGAGAGACATCGATCCAACACCTTCGTGAAATATCTCGGGGTCGGTAGTGTGCAGAATGTCAAGACAGTCCTACTAAAGTGACGGATGAATTACTGCTTCTGGCCCCACCACCACGGAAAGAGGGACGATGCCTGGTGATTTTGGATTTGGAAGGCAACATATCCCTAACTTGGCTGTGTTCCAAACCAAACTCTCTGCCATCCAATCATGACTGGCTCATAGTGACTCTGCAGGACTGTGTAAAACTGCCCCCCATGCCCCCCCCCATGAGTTTCCAAGCCCGTAACCGTTTACAGGACTAGAAAGACCCGACTTTCGCATGGAGCGGCTGATGGTTTTGAACTGCTGACCTTGAGGTTCACGGCCCAGCCCGTAACCACTACACCACCAGGGCTCTTCAAAAGTGCTACTTCCAACCAAGAGATCAAGTGACTGGAAACGCCTCCAGCTCCGAGAGGGGCCCAGAGCAAATGAAGGCTCTGCACCAGGCCAGGCTGCTGTGCGAGCCACGTGGCCACTTGTGCTGTGAGATCCAGTGGATCCAATGGTGCCTTAAGCCTCAGTGGCAGACCGAGGCGCAGTTTGGAGTCTACGGCAAGCCCCTATCGCTGAAGCAGCGTGCAGACCCTTAGGATTTGGGAGCAAACCTCTGAACACAACGACTCCCAATTTCAAAACCAGCTTTTGGCCCGTTATCGTGCCTCTTTGGCAACTGAACACCTCCCCACGGGCCACCACGTCGTCATGTGGCCCGAGCGGCTCATCCTGAACCGGGCATGCCTGGCCCCCAGCAGCACGCCATCGTTCCCTGGCAGTGGTGTAGATGAGACTGGGCGGGGGCAGCCGCCATGGCTCTCTACTCCTGCAGACATTTCCAGTCTCGGAAACCCACGAGGACAGTTCTCCTCTGTCCTATAGGGTCGTTTGAACGAGGATCTATTCAATGCATTGTGTTTGGAAGTTGGTGTGTGTGTGTGTGTGTGTGTGTGTGTGTGTGTGTGTTTATATACACGATCAGGTCGAGCAGGACCTGAAGGTACAAGTAAGCTACATGAAGAAGAGGCCCCAAATTCTACGGTTTCATTTCTATCAGTACTGTCACACGGATGGCCTCCTGAGGAGTCCCTTATGATCAGTTGACCGAGGAAGAGAAAACTCACGCTTGGGCTGTGGATGGCTCTGAACGATTTGGAGGTGGACGACAGCAGCACTACAGCCCCTTTCTGGGCCTCCCTGCAGGACAGAGGTGAGGGAAATTCTCCCAATGGGCGCAACTTTGAGCAGTGCACCTGCTCGTTCAGTTTGCTTGGAAGGGAAGATGGACAAATATGTACTTGTACCTTAGATCGTGGGTTGTGGCCAATGGCTTGACTGGATGGTCAGGGACTTGGAAGGAGCATGATTGGAAAACTGGTGACAAGGAGGTGTGGGGAAGAGGTATGTAAACAGACCTCTCGGAATGGACAATAAAGCAAAGTTATTTGTGTCTCACGTGAACGATCACCAAAGGGTTATCTCTGCAGAGGAGGGTTTTCACAAACACATGGATAGGATCACATATTCGCCCTCTGAGCCCAGCCACTCCTCTCCTTCACCAATGAGCACGTGAACAAACTGACCACAGTGGTCAGGACGGAGGTCATGTGCGGGCTCGACCACGTGGACTTCCAGTCACCAGCAGCAGAGACCACACTGAGTTCAAGCCAGCAGACCATTCCTGGGGGAGATGAACCAGCACTCGGGCTGCATAGGAACACTTCCTTCAGAGAAAGGGCAGCATTTTGTTCTTAATAGACTAGACACTTCAACGCTAGATACGGGTTTGCCTCCCCTGCACTCAATGTTTCTGCCAAAATTACCATTTGTGGGTGAATGGAATGTCTCATCCACAGGCATGGTCTCCTGCACAGTATCCCCGGGAATCAAGGCATATGACATGTGGCAATGGGCCCATGCTCATGGACCCCACTGGTCTTAACCTCTTACCATGTTCCCCATCATCGTAAGGCAGCTGGCATGACGGAATGATGGAATGAACTTCCAAAGACACATATATGGTGCCAGGTAGGTGGCACCATCTTGCAAGATGAGGGCAATGCTCTTCAAGAGGCTGTTTATGCTGTTATAGGGCATATTTGGTTAGAACCATACATGGTTCTACTCATATATGGTGAGAATCATGTATGGTTGTGTTTTTCCAATAGTCAGGATCCACAGGTCCAGGAACCAAGGGGAAGAAACGGGAGTGGCACCACTCACCTCTTGGTTTCCCCTCTCTGCAACCCTGCGCTCTTTGTGTCTGGAGGGCTGAGTTCTAAAGAGAAGTAAACTCCCACATGGAGACACAACACTGACTGCATGGGGCTGCAAGTCTAAGAATGCTCCCTGGCCATTCTGTGCCCCTCATCCCTCTTGGTCAGTGGTTCTCAACCATCCTCATGCTGAGACCCTTTAATACAGTTCCTCATGTGGGGGTGACCTCTCCCCCCAAACCATAAAATTATTTTTGTTGCTACTTCATAATTGTAATGTTACTACTGTGATGAATCAGGCAATCCCTGTGAAAGGGCCGCTGGACCCCCAAAGGGGTCGTGACCCACAGGTTGAGAACTGCTGCTCTAGGTTAACAAGCAATGAAGGGTGTCACTCTGTTGAGTGGTGTGATGGAACCTGACTACCCAAAGGAAATTAAACTGGCATTCCATAATGGAGGTAAAGAATAGGTTTGGAACCCAGAAGCTTCCTTAGGTACTCTCTTAGAATTACCATGTCCTGCGATTAAAGCCGATGGCAAACGACAGCAATGCAATTCTTACATCCCTATGAATGACCCGGATCTTCAGGGATGACGTGTGAGTCACCCCTCCAGGTACAGCACTGGGTGAGGGCAAAAGGAATGCGGAACACAGAGGAAGAGGTGGTCCTCAATACCAGCTAACGTCACATGACCAGCTGGACCAATAAGGACCGTCATTTTTAGGAGTGTTTCCTTTTTGAATGTCTGCATCAGATTATTTTGTTTTCTTCGCTTGTAAATATATACAATATAAAGTAGGCTAGTGCTTTTTTTTCAGTTGTATGCCTGTTAGTTATATTGTGTTAGGCACAAGTATCATTTCCTGGCTGTCTCTGGAAGTTATGTGTGGTTTCAGGAGCTGTGTCCAGGTGCCAAGTTGACAGGGGGTGGACCATGATAGTTAGTTTTTATGTCAACTTGGCTGGGCCAGGATTCTGCCATGAGATATATGATCTAACATCGCATGGTCAACCCCATGAAGGGACCTCCTGTGGAGAAGCTGAGCCGTTGTGGGGAAACCACAGCGGAGTCCCATCTCCTTACCCTGGTCATGGCCTTGATACAAATGAGGGAAGTTTCATTTGGGGTGTGACCTACCCCTAGTAGAGATTGACAGGGTGGGGAAACTAGCTCACTGCTTCTGCTGCTGGATCTGGGCCCTGCATCTGCTTCACCGATTTCCTGTCACATCGCCTGCCGATCCCAGAAGCCATCAGCAGACTGCCAACCTTGGACGTATTCCACTCTGCATGCCCCAGCCGGTGATGTTTCTGCTCCCTGGTTCATCAGCCCCTGCTGCTACACAGGTTGAGAGAGATCCCCAGCCCACCATCTGACCCACAGACATGGACTGGACTACACTTTCCCACCTCGATAGTTGAGTGACTGACTCATTTATTGATAGAATCTCTTTCTACGTGCATATACATAGAAGCATCACTGGCTTTGCTTCTCTGAGAACCCAGACTAACACACACCGGTCAGGCCCATGCCCACCACGCCCTCCCATGTGCTAGGTACAGCACAAGGCCAGGGGCACAGTAGATGCACCTAGGTTTCTTCAGAAGTCACAGGAAGAGACAGGCAGTGATTTAGCATAGAGCTAGGGGTGAGTACCTTTTGCTTCTCTGTCCCCTTCCACAGAAAGGAGGTGGGGGCCCTGATCCTACCCTCCCCCTGGACCTCAGGCTGCCTAGGCCAGTGCTTGGTCTATCCAGTGTTCAGCCACACCCCCGCACCCCCACTCTCTGTCGGCAAACAGCTTGGTGTGAAGGAACAAGCAGCAGATGCTCTAATTTGCAGGAGAGTGTGAATGCGGGAAAACAGCATTTTCGCTTTCTGAAGGGCAGGGAGGGGAGGGCCACAGTGTGGGCGGCCCAGATTCACCTCACATCACAGGGCCATCCTGCTTTTAAGAGAAGCGAGGATTTGGGGGGAGATGTTTGGGGCGGGTGGCCCCCTCTGAATCTGCTTCTACCAAGAGCTGGGTTTTTCTTCCTGTTGGGAACCAGAACCCAGCCCAGACTGGGACCCAGGGCTTTTATAGGGGGTACCGGCATCAGGAGCAAGTGGCAGCCCCCACGACACAGCCCCACCTGCACCCTTCCAGCGCCCACCCACCTCAGACTGCCCCTGTGGTCCTGGGGTTCCTGCCACAGCCCAGATGGAGCTGGGCCGTCCTTCTCTACCAAAAGTCCAAGCCCATCTTCCCTCCTCTCCCCACCATCCCCCTAGCGTAAGGTGTGGAGGGGCCCCCCAATCCCAGCAGCCACTCCACCTTGTAAAGCACCTCCAGCTGCTCCAGGCACAGCTATGACCACAGACTCCTGTGGGTTCACATGTGCACACACACACACAGCACAGACACCCTCCGCACAAATACTGTCTGCGTGTACACACTGCAGGCATGTGTGCGTAGATATGGCACGTGCGACTCCTGCAACCTCACTGTGCACATGTCTGCACATGCCTATGGGGAGCTTGGTCACACGTACAAGGTCAGGAGTGCGAACCCACTGGCCGCTCCTCCTGGGGAAACAGAGGCGTCCCACCCCCATAAAGATCCGCAGTCTCAGGGACCAGAAGGGGCCACTGCAGTCCATCCCGTAGCGTCACGATGTTGGAACTGGCTCGAGGGCAATGGGTTTGCCTTGTGTCTGCTGTACATGCACATGCCATGCACCCGCAATGCCACATGTGTACATGCAGTCCACAGGGTTACTCACTATCACACTGTATGTGCCCACGAATAACCACACACATGCATTACGTGTGCACACACAAATAGCACTCATGCCAGACACACACACCACGCGTGTGCACCCATGGACACCACAGAGGGTACCCACATCTGCGCGCACACACACTCCCAGCATAAACACCACATGTGGGACAACTGCACGAGCATGCAAAAATACTCTCTAGGCGAACCCCACCGAGCAAGCCGTGTTCTCCTGGCTTGCTGCCCACCTTGCTTTCAGGGTCTGGTTGCTCACCTGTGCTTCTCCCGAGTCCTCGCGTAAGCAGGCCCCTCTCTCACCATGGAGCCTTTACAGCGTGTGGTTCTTGGAACTGGCAGGTCCCACCTCCCGGCCTCCCACTGTCAACCTCTCACACCACCACCATGTAGGTGAGCCACCACGGGCCTCAGTCCTGAGCCGCAGTGCTCAGACTTCCAGATGTCCCCTAGGGTCCCCTCTCTGTCGCAGGACCCCACCCAGGCTCCCCTCGAACATCACACCTCCGCGGTTTCCCCGACTCTGCTGGTGATCATCCAACAGTTTCGAGGCATCCCGGTCAGCGAGTCGGTGGGACCGACCCGGTCTGGGCTCGTGGCATGCTTGCATCATGGCTAGGTAGGAGCTGTGGGGCGACGGGGAGGAAAACCGCAGAGCCAAGGGGTCATTCGAAGCCCAGCCTGGTCTCAGCAGGACTGACATCAACATGGTGGGTCACCGTTGATGAAGTCTCCGGAGGGAGCAACTGAAAGGCGGGTGGTTGGAACCCTGCTGGAGCCACCACCAAAGACTTGCCCATTGGCTCCCATGAGTCACAGCCACTGGAAAACCACGGGCCACCAGTGGATTTGGTTTCTTGGTTTTAACCATTGCTTGTGGCAACCTCGATCGCCTGGCCCGAGATACATCGGCCTGGGCCCTCCACAGCCAAGTCACTTTTTACACTCTCCCCTCATCAATCTTCCTTGGACGAAAGTCATTTTTTTTATGCTCCACTCCTTGAGAGCACGGCGTCTGCATCAAGAACTCTTCGTGGGGGATTTGCCTGTTGTCATCGTTTATTCATATCTGTGTGGACCTATGGACGTTGGTTTTACATGTCGGGATGCATTGGACACTCCCATACCCAATTCTGTTGCTCCCAGTGTCCCCGTGTTGGCCACTGGGAGCACCCGTGGCACCTGTGTCCCTGTGACCTACCCTGCCATTTTGGGGTTTTTTTGGGGTTTTTTTTAGCACTTCTGTACTTTTGGCCGACACAATGCTGTAGGTTCCTGTTGTGTGGTCTCTACCAGAGCTACTGGAGGATGGTGTTAGAACCCAAGATCTGGCTCCTAGGTGTGTTCATTTCTCCTGGGTGTCACTGACTATGGGTCCTCCCTGTGCCCCTGAGCCATGCCAAATCCAACCCCACGGAGTCAATTGCACTGAGTCAATTCCGACGCAGGGTTTCTCGGGCTGTAAATGCGTGCCGGGACAGACTGCTTCACCTTTCTCCAACAGAGCAACTGGTGAGTTTGAAAGGCTGACCTTTCGGTCAGCAGCCCAGCACTGACCCCACAGTGCCCCCAGGAACCCCCGAGGCCTGGTGCGGAGCTGGGAAGTGTGTATGCTGACAGAGGGCTGTGAAGATGATGCAGGCCCTGGCAGTGTTCTGTGAGCAACTCAATGGTCCCCTCACAACCCACCTGTGGACACCATGCATCTAAACAGACTTCCAGGCCTGCCCCTCAGGAGCCACTTGAAGCTGAACACCAGCTCACGCTGGTGTCTCTGAGGGGGGCCTGGTACTGTGGTCCCTGGACTGTTTGAATCACCTGTGTTTCTGGGATCTAGGGACGCATCTGGCCCCAGGGGCCGGTGGTCCTTGGCGTCCTTCTCAAACTTCCTCCCATCTCCTCACTCACTTCACACAACTTAGCTGGGCACACAGAGATGAAGGGGAGGCTGAGGGGGAAGGAGGGTCAGAGAAAGACTAAGAATGGGGCTTGTGGCTTGTCCGCGAACTGAGAGGAAAGACCCAGAGACTCATCTTAGTGGGGACAGTGCAGGAGGCAAAGCACCACCCCACCCCCCTGGGTTGGTCACAGGATGCTCTTCCCTCTCGGTTGCCTAGGCAACGACAGCCTGGGTCTGGCTTAAAGTGCACAGAGGGATGTAGTCAATGTCTTCCTCTTTCAAACCGAGCAGGTCAGGTCAGATGTGTTAGCTACTTGTACATCCACTGCATTGGGTCAATCTGCTGCAAACGGTCTTCTGTGTTGGAGAACAGGGAGGTTACTTTGAAGACCAACGTGCACCAGCCCAAACCCTGGTCTTTCCCATCCCCTCCCATGCATGTGAACGCTGGACATGGAGCCAGGAAAATGGAAGCGACCAGTGTTTGAGCTGCTGTGCTGGCCAAGAGCCCTGGCCCTTGATAGCTCCAGGAACTGCCCAACGGACACACAAATGGGTCTGGGGAGCAGTCCAGCCGGAGTGCTTCTTCCAGGCAAGGATGGCGAGACTTCGTCTCAGGTACTGTGGACATGGGACCAGGAGAGCCCAGTCCCTGGACAAGGACCTCATGGCTGCTAAGCAGAGGGCAGTGAAAACGAGGAAGGCGCCAGACAAGACGTGGCTGCAGCAATGGGTGCGAGCACAGAAATCACTGTGCGGGCGGCGCAGGACCGGGCCGTCCAGGGTGTCGGCAGGAGGCCGCTCTGGGTCAGACCTGCCAGGAAGGCGCCTAACAACCAGCGTACATGGGTGGCTTTCCACCAGGGTGCTTTGGAACCTCGGGGGCTTCAACTGTACTTGAAGACTGGGTTGTCGCTAAAGGGAGAGTTCTTCTGCACCTTGTGGGTTGAGGCCACCCATGGGTGTGCTACCAATCACCTTCCAGAGCCCAGGGCAGCCGCTACCAGAGTGGTCAGGCCCTAAGTCAGCAGTGCCGAGGAAGACCGCAAAGCCACAGGTGGTCCCAGGCTTGCTCAGGGAGGGCTCTGCACCCCTTCTGGGCCCTCTTCTCACTCCCCCCCCCCGTGGCACTCCCCTTTCCCTCTGCTGAGAAATGCACTCCCCACCGGAAGGGTCCTGGCCTGTTGCCAGTGCCCGTGTGCCCTTACTTTTTTCCTGAGACAGAGGGAAAGGTGCTGCTGAGAGACGGATGGCCATGACCATGAAGGACACTGGACAGTACTGTTGTCACACCGCATAGGGGTGGCTGGGTCATGCTCCCAGCTGTGGAGTGGTGGAGGGTGAGGAGCAGGACTGGGGGACCTCTCTGGTGGCTGGTGAGAAGCAGGCAGGGCAGAGGGGCTGTGACATGGAAAGCCGTGCCACCAGCACTTCAGGTACCAGGAGGGTCGCCCTGGTGGCAGGTTTCAACTGAGCATCCAAATGGGGACAGGGTTGGAAGAAAGGTCTGGAGAGCTATTTTCCCAAATCAGCCAACGAGAGTCCCCAGCCAACAACGGCATCAGCATGGCAGGAGCCCTGGGGACAGTGCGGGCCTAGGCACTGTCCTGTCCTGTTGGGGGACCAGCTGGACAGCAAGTGATCCAAACACACAAGAAAGGAGTCCATCCACTCATGCAATACTTTATTTATTAAGGACCAGATGATACAATACCTGTTGGTACCAGGGGTTCTTGTCAGTAATACACATGGTTGGTACCGGGGGTTCTTATCATTAATACACACGGTTGATATCGGGGGTTCTTGTCATTAATACATATGGTTGGTACCGGGGGTTCTTATCAGGAATACACAAGGTTGGTACCGGGGGTTCTTATCAGTAATACACACGGTTGATACTGGGGGTTCTTGTCATTAATACACAGGTTGATACTGGGGGTTCTTGTCATTAATACATACGGTTGGTACCGGGGGTTCTTATCAGGAATACACAAGGTTGGTACCGGGGGTTCTTATCAGTAATACACACGGTTGATACTGGGGGTTCTTGTCATTAATACACAGGTTGATACTGGGGGTTCTTGTCATTAATACATACGGTTGGTACCGGGGGTTCTTATCAGGAATACACAAGGTTGGTACCGGGGGTGTTCTTGTCATTAATACACACGGTTGATACTGGGTTTTTTTTTATCAGGAATACACACGGTTGGTACCGGGGGTTCTTGTCATTAATACACACGGTTGATACCGGGGGTTCTTATCAGGAATACACACGGCTGATAACAGGGGTTCTTGTCCACAATAAACATGATTGGTACTGGGGGTTCTTAACAGCACTAAGTATTGGAGTTCAAGCCAGCAATAGACATGGTGGATACTGGGGTGCAGTCAGCAAGAAACACGGTTAGCGCTGGAGGTTCCTGTCTGCAAGGCAGCTGTGGCCCTGGGCACTGCAGCTGTGATGCTCGGAGAGGCGGTCAGTGCAGGGAACCCCATGCCAAGATGCCGGGCACAGTCGGCTGCTATGGGCTGGGCATCAAGTCCGTTTGCCAAAAGACCCCAGGAGGGACGTGCGTGTTGGAAGCAGGCTGGTGCTCGGGGAGAGGGGGCCAGGTCCTGTGGGTGCCGTCGGCGGGGCCCAGAGATGGGACAGCAAGGTCGGGTGACCGTCCAGTGTCGTTGGCAGCCGCGTGAGGAGCTGAGTGGGGTGAGACAGGAGCAGGGCCCTGCCCCGGCCAGGCAGATGGGTGGGTGGGGGACTCCTGGGGGTATCTTTCTCTTGCAGAGGCTCCCCTCCCCCACCCCGACGGCAGCCCCCGGGAGCATGCATGTCGGAGCCCTTCGAGGAAGCCTCTCCCCAATCCTCTGAATCAGACACAACAGGATTGGAAAGGGGCCTCTCAGAAGGGACCTGCACTATCCTCAAAGCCTGTTCCTGAGACGCCCTTACCCAAGCCTCCACCTGTGTGCAGCCCCAGGCCCCTCTTCCACCCTCCCGCAGAGGGCTTCAGGGCCCCCCCCAACCCACCAGGGATGGCTCAGGGCACCCATAGGGTAAGTGCAGCCACCTGCTCAGGACTGGACCTGCCCCCTTCGCCCCCACCGCACTGCCCCTCCTGCTCAAAGACACATGGGAACTCACCTGCCATGACCAGCCACTGCTGCGGTTCACAGACAGACGGCAGCCGGGACTTTGAAGAAGTGACCTTTGACCAAGGGCCCCCGTGGGTCTTGGCAGCAGGCTGGCTGGGGGCCTGTGGAAGGGACTCCATGCCACCGTCCTGGCTGCCCTTTCCATTCTGTGATCGAAGGCTGGCCTCCGAAGGGCTCCTGCTGCCTGGTGGGAGGGCCCTGAAGTGCCCCCCAGGAGAGGGGCCGGCAGTCTGAGACGATTTCACGACCCGAGTGTCATAACGTGGAAAGGCCCTGCCCAGTTCCGGACCAAAGCTCCCCATCAGAGCGGCCTGGTTCCCCAGGACCTCGAGGAGCGGTGAAGAGGCGGCTGGGCTCCCGCCGGGTGTTTCAGGATGAACTTCCAGCCTGGGGGGCATGCTTAGCATGAAAGCAGACACGGGGAGAGTGGCACAGGGGGCGGGGAAGTATTCTTGGGGGGCACACGGGGGGCACTGGGAAAGGGGTGATGGGGAGTGGGCTCTTAATGACCCTGATTGTGGGAAGGAAGCTGGAACTGCAGCCAGCCATGGAGCCAGCTCCACCAGTCCCGGCAGCCCCCGGGGCTGTTGGTCACCCAGCAGCAGCAGCAGCAGCAGCAGCAGTTGCATGGACGCTGCTGGTTCTCCAGCTCGGCCTGGGGCTCGAGCTCGAGCTGCTCCGGACGCTGCTCCACCAGACGCTGCTCCGGACGCTGCTCCACCAGACGCTGCTCCGGACGCTGCTCCACCAGACGCTGCTCCGGACGCTGCTCCAGAAGCTGCTCCGGAAGCTGCTCCGGACGCCGAGCCGGAAAGACGAAGTCCCCCCAGGCTCGGAGGTCGCTTACGGAGGGATTGGCCAAGGCTGAAGACCTTGAGGCTTGTGGGGTCGCTGGGCAGCTCTGTGGAGGGCTGAGCGGCTTGTTAGAGGCCATCTCGCTGGGGCCGGCTCTCCTTGACCCCTTGGGCAGACACTGGCGAGGGCAGCTGGTCTCTCACGATGGGGATCTGTTCTCACGCACCGTCAGGGCCTCCAAGACCCTCCTTAGAGCAGTGGGCAGACTCCCACCTGGACAGGGCTGGAGCACCCCGAGGGGGAATCCAGGAGGGGTAGTTAGGAGGGGTGAGATGCCCAGGGGGGGGGTAGTTAGAGCTCCCCAGCAGCAAAGAGAAAGTGTTAGCTGAATTCTCGCGCAGCTGTGCACACACCCACACTCACACCCAAGCGGGCACGCACACACTCGCCGGCCAGCAGCGTGGGAGTGCTCACAAGCACACAGACACGCACAAGTAGATCCAGGAAGGCAAGTGCTCACACATGTACAGGCAGATGCAGACACACATGCACGCAACGACACAGGTGCACATGCACTCGCAGACACACACACACTCGCACATGTGCACCTGTACGTAAGCGCACACGTAGACATAGAAGTGCACGCACATGTACGTGCACACGTACTCGCACATGTACAGACAGGGGTGCATGGTGACACGCTGCGGAGCGGAGGAAGGAAAGTGTGGGAGGGAGGCCGGCAGTGGGTGGCGGGGGCAGGCAAGCACACTTAGCGGCCACTGAGTCTCACACGGCCATCAACCTGCTGTCGGGCTCCCAGGGCAGGGGACCTCCGTCCGCGGCAGTCTCCGTCCTTTCTCTGACAAGAGGGGTTTGTCAGCTCAATCTCCAAGGCCTTCCTGCGTGGGATGGAGGGGAACACTCCTGTGGGACCTACAGGGGTGGGGGTGAAAGAGGAGAGGAGGACATGGACGTGTGGGTTTCTCCTGGTGACAAGAGCGAGCTGGTGGAGCCCGTTGTTACCCGGGGCCACCAGGGAACGTGGGGCAAAGACAAAATGAACGGACTGCTCCATCATCACTGCCTAGGGTACTGGGTACCTCAGGGACGCTGGATAAAGGGCCGAGGGTGAGGCAGATGTGAGGGGCAGGCCTTCCTGTGGCTAGAAGCCTGGATCTGTGTGGAGAGATGACCCAATATCTCCCTGCGAGCCTCAAAGAGTCCTGGGGGCGACGCTGGGTAAGCATTGGGCTGCTATCCTCAAGATCGGAGGTTCAAGCCCACCAGGCACCCTGAGGGAGACAGACGAGGCTCCGGTAAAGATTTACAGCCTCGACATCCCCGACTCCACGGCCATGTTCCTTTCTTCTCACACGCCTGGACAAGCCTCAGAGAACTCTTGAACTTGAGCGGATGAGGGGGGAATTCTGCATAGGAGTAGGGATGAACTCGGGGGCTGTCTGACACCTAGCCAGGAGCCCCAGGAACCGGTCTCCAGAGCCACAGCCCGTCCACTCTCTCCCTGGAGCCTTCCGGAGTTCAAAAGCACGGTCTGGTGGGCAAACCTACTGGGCCGTCTCCCTGGGCCTCCCAGAGGCCGAGGGAGGCCCAGCAGCACACAGATGTTGGCGTCCCCATGATATCTGTCCCCTAGAACCCTGGCAGGTTACGAAACTGAGCAGACGTCCTGGCACTGTGGGCCTACCCAAGCCCCAGGCCGAGCTCACTGCCCTTTCCTTAGACTCCCCTTCCCCAAGCAGGCCCCTCAATGCTGGCCTGGGGGCCTGGCCAATCCGCCAATGTCACAGCAAAGCCGCCTGGCCCCTGTGACGCGCTGGGCCCCTGCCTAATTCTGCACCCTCGCTCCTCTGTCGGCCGATAAGAATAGCTCCACTTGAGAGCTGGAGGACAAGTGTAAATGCCTGCAGAGACCAGGCCGGCCAGGCCCGAGTGAAGGGGCCAGGTGGCAGGGAGAGGGCTGTCTGCTGCCCGCCTACAGGGGGCAGTCACCGTTCATGGACCCGCAGCCTGCGGGTAGGTCCAGGCCGCCAGAGCAATCTAGAGAGGCCCCACCAGCCAGAGTCTGATGTAAAAATCTTGATTTCTGTGAATTCTGGGGGCCGCAGAACTCAGGGGGAAGAAATCTCTCTGTGTGGTTTAGCACGCGGACAGACACGTGCTGGGGGGGCTCGGGCTGGGTGGGCGGGCTACAGCCTGCATTAGGGCAGGGGGTTGGCAGCATGGCTGTCTCCCATCAAGGGTACTGTGTGGCCCTCAGGGGCTATTTTTCTGGCCTTGCGTTGATGGCCACGGCACCAGGGTCTCTCCAGGGACAACTTCTCTTCCCAGTCTCCTCTTCTCCCCCACCAATTCTGCCCTTGGCACCTGGTCCCCTTCCACTGGCCCCACCTGCTCAGATCCCTCACCTGCCCCCAGGGCCTCTGGTCTAATCACATGACCTTTCTGTTACTGCTTCTCCCCCACTTGTCCAAGCAAGGCCTGGCCTTCTGCCCAGGTGATAATCCAACCTCAAAATCCTGACCATATCTAGAGAGGCCCAAGTCCCCTGCCCTCCACCCCTTCCAGCTGGGTCCCCACCTGGCCCATGACATTTAAAGCTCTCTGGCCAGCCTTGGCATACAGAACCCCATACCCCAACTGCTATGATTCCTCCTCAACAGGCCCCGAGCGCTGGGGCTTCTGGGAAAAGCACACAGGCATGGAGGGCACAGGCCTGGCGACCCTCCTACTGCAGCTCCAGCCAGCCCAAATTTGGCTGCCCCACCAGGCGAGCGGCCAGCAGGAGCCCATTCCTAACCCTACAAGGAGAGGCCGCCTGGCTGGGGGGCTCTGAGAGGCAGGGTGCAGCAAGGCCACCTATGTGCCCAGCCCTGGGAGCACATGCCTGGCACATGGCACGGTGTACTATTAGCTCCAGCTGTCCCTGCCCTGGGCCTGGTGCCCGACCCGTCCCAGGGTCTGCTCCTAATATAGCAGCAGGGGGCCTGGTGCCTGGCCACTCTCATCTTTCCTCACAGGCAGAGCTCCACGCGTCCCCCTGTCCTACCTGCTGACACCTGCCTGGCCCTGGGGAAGCCTCCAAGACCGATTGGTGGTGGGAGCAGGGGGCTTTGAAAGATCACCCAAAGGGCAAGTGGTGGCCTTAGGAGGCTCCTGGGGCTCAAGGCAGTAAGGGTCTTCACTGCCCTGACCACCAGTGGGCCTGGCCTCCACTCCTGGTACAACTGAGCATGACCATGTACTCCCCGCCCCCAAGCCCGCTCAGGAAGTGACTGGTAGGTAGATGTTATGATCGGAACATGCTCCTTTGGGGGCAAGGAGGCACTTACACTCACCCCAGAAGTACCCAGAAAGGGAATCAGAGCCCCAAGGCCAGAATGAAGGGGGTCCAGTGATCCCTAAAGACCTCTCAAAGCCCAACCACAGGGTAGCAGAGAATGTGAGCCCTGGGGCCCTTTAAGAGCTCTCTGGGGGGATCAAAGCAATGGCAGCAACTCCAAAGGTTCGGAAGAGAAGGGCGAGGAGACCCCCCCCACCCCCCCACACACCAGAGAGCAGGAGGGGCCATGTCACAGGTACCACCCTCCCAGCTCTACCCAAGGAAGCCGGTGACCTGCTGTAGGTTCTGTTGTGTCTTTTTCCAACCACAACCATCAAAGTCTCCAAAGAACCCCTACTGTGCTGGGGAAACGGAGATCACTCCCAGAGTGAAAGTGGCGGTGGTGAGTGGCCATAGGCCACAGGCCACTGACGCCCTGCAAACTGGGGGGCCTCCCCTCCCTGCCATGTGCGCTTGGAGATTCCTGTAACCACAAGCTGTTAAGAAAATGCACACAGGGCAAAAAAGAGACCAGCATCCTGGAGGGGCACCATGGGCCTGGAGTGTCCCGGGCACTTCCCAGGCGGGGCAGGCACGGGAGAGGCGAGCGCCGTCCCCAAAGCCATGGGGTAACCCCGGCCCACAGAGACAGGGTGAAGTCAAATTTCCTTTTTCCTCTTATTATTTCCCCTGTGAGTCTCTGGCCCCAACCCCAAGCCTAGACGGTCGTGTCTTCCCTGGTCAGCCTTTGCCACCCGTGCTGCCAGCACCCACCTCTTGCGTCTGGGTTCTGCCTGCATCGGGACCTTCTGATAAGGTTGTCTCACTCACTCACATACACACACACACACACACACACACACTCCCCCACCCCATACAAACACCCACTCCAAAACCCCGCCGCTGCTTCCTGGCATTTCGTGAACCAAGCAAAGAACAGGCAAGGAGACGAGGGTCCACTTCCCCCCCGACCCCGGGGACAGGGAAAAACAAAAGGTCTCTGGCCAAAGGCAGAGGTCCAGAGCGAGCCCCTCAGGCCTGAAAGGTGAGGGGTCAGTTCCGTGCGGCTCCTGCCGGCTGGACACGCAGGCTGGGGCCGCGCCAGCAAGACGTGAAGTGTGTGAGCTCAGGTTCCCGGCTGCTTTGGACACAGCTCTGCTGAGGCCAAGGACGCACGGACACACACACGCGCGGGCTAAACGCTGTCCTGATAAGGTTGTTCTTGATCGGCCCTACAAACGTAAACATATGAAGTGGTAGCAGATGTCATGGTCAAATTAGACCCAGACAGCCACATCTGTCAATTTATTATTAGAAGGCAAATGTCACAGGAAAGAAAATATGCCCCCAAGTAATTTATTCTTGTGGAAACTCTACCGGCTTCCGTTGGCAGGGAGCGGGAGGAGAGGCGAGGCCCGCCTTCCGGCTCCGCAGAGAAGAGTTGCCCTTAGAAGACATGGGTGGCGACGAAACCCAGTGTGGCCCCTTTAGGGGTAAAAATTCATCGGTGGGGACCGAGGGCACCGAGAATAAGTTCCTGGGGCAGGAAGGGGCAAGAGTATTGGAGCATCATGGGTGTGGGCAATGGCCATCGATGTTGTGAAACTGACCCACCGTGGCCCGACGGTGGCAGGGAGAGACTGTTTGCCCTGTAAACATTCACCCGGCCCACAATAAAGATGGAGAGAGAGGAGAGGAGAGGAGAGGAGAGGAGAGGAGAGGAGAGGAGAGGAGAGGAGAGGAGAGGAGAGGAGAGGAGAGGAGAGGAGAGGAGAGGAGAGGAGAGGAGAGGAGAGGAGAGAAGTTACCATTCCTTTCTAAGTTAGCTGAGGCGAGCAGGGGGGGCCGAGACGGAAGAGACCCAAGCCTTCTGAGAAGTGGACACCCCTCTCTCGGTGGGAAACCCAGAGACTTTGGAAGCAACAAGCAGAAAGAGCGCTCACATTCTGGATGAGGAAGGTCTCAGGCCCAGGGAGAGGGGCATCAACGAACCAAATTAACCCAATTCTAGCAAAACTACCCATGGGGAAAAGTACAGGCAGCTTGGCCCATGAGGAAATAGAGTTCCCACCGCTCTGCGGGAGTCCAGGTCAGCACAAAGGCATGGACAGTGCCCTGGGCTGGACACGCCATCCTGACAGCGATACGTCTGCCTTGAAGTGTGGTTTGTACACCCACCAAGTAACACTGCCCGTCCTCTTTACAGCGGCGGCAGAACTGACCCTTTGACACAAATGTGTTGTACTGTGGTCTTGGTAAAAGTGTACAGAGCAAACTGGGTCTCTACTGGGCTGCTGACCGCACAGCCGGCAGTTCAAACCCACCAGCTGCTCTATGGGAGAGAGATGAGGCTGGCTGCTTCGTCCCCATGCAGATTTGCAGTGTTGGAGACCCCTATGGAGCTGAACTGCCCTGTCCCCCGTGAGCTCAGTGGAACTGACTCCCATGACACGCAGGGCGTTGTCTTTGTTGTTGCTGTTTTGACTGTTCAGGGACTCCGGCGAGACGTTTCCCCCCACCCCCCGTGTCCATCAACTCCTAATTTGACCTTCAAAAGCAAATCCATTTGCCTTAGAAGGGGGGAAACACTGAGGTGATTTACAAAGAGCAGCCAGGCATCACTGCCGTCTGGAGAATGTGGTAGAGACATGGAAAGAGCAGAGCTTGTATGACTCGGGGATTGCAGATCAATCACACGCACACACGCACCCGATTCCTCAGGATTGCGGCGAATCCAGTCCCAGTGCCCCCACAGTCCTAGTGGGCAGTCCCAGGCCACCAGTTCTGACGTGAGAGGTCTGAGAAGGCCAGGAGCCTCCAGTCCCCGTGGCTGAAAAAGGCCAGTCCCAGTGGCCCTGACCTCACACCTCACGGTAAAAGAGCCCTAGAAAGGGCCAGGCGTTCCTCGTGGCGCATCCAGAGAGACTCATGGTGCCCACCTACCCAGAGGCACCTTGGAGGGAAGCCACAACCTGCTTCCCAGGGACCCCCGCCTTGAAAACTCTGGGGGCAGTTGCACTCTGCACACCTGGGCGTCTGGTCGGCAGGACTGGAAAGCAACTTGATTGTTTTTACTCTGTTCTTGTGAATCAGGTGAAGGTTTTCGGAGCAAATCAGTTTTCCATTCAACAATTCAGATGCACGTCATTGATTGCAATCATTTCGGAGGACCGTCGCCGCGAGCCCCACGTTCCCCATGTCTCCAGGCTCTACCCCGCCCACTGTCCTTCTCGTCCCTAACTCCTGAGCTGCTCTTTGGATCAGGAGCTGTTTGGTTGCTCTAAGACACGTGCAGCCTCCCTGGTTAAACCAAGGCAGTGAGTTGGGCCCCTGGGTGAACAAGAACCACGGCCAGGTGGGTTCCATCCGTCTCTCTCTGGCCCATAAACCTGGTCTCCTTGGTGATCTGAAGTCCGGGCCCAGATTATCCTCTAAGGTTTATCCCGGACCTCCTGCTGGGGCCTCTACTTTTCCTTAACTTTAGCCCATGACTTCACAGAGCATGGCTGGTGCGCCAATCCTTCACCCCTCAACGCAAATAGCTCACCCTCCTTAACAGACAATCTCAGCTGCAGAACTTGACCTCATCCCACTGAAATCTATTTTAAAAATAACCGGAGATGAGAAGTTACTTCACTTTTAAACGTGCTAAAAATAGTAGCACAATACCACCATTTCCTAGAGTATACAAGCAAATGCCTTTGCTTATGGATCGGTCCAGGTAGCAACACAGAGTGACACCGCGCCACTGAACTACACGTTGACAACAAACAACATCATTACTGTCATGATCAGGGAAGGCCAGGAGGCCCAGACAACCTGACGGGGCCTTCCCGCCAGCCCCCACCCCCAATCCCAGCGCCCCTCCAATGCACACGGCCTCTCATGTCACGGTTGGATGACAAATGACCCAGAAGCCCTACTTCTACAGCATGACTAACACACACATGCCTGCTCTGGGCACGGGGGGAGGCAGCGGGGGACAAGGACCTTGATCTGCAAGACTGGAGAGCATTCTTCAGATTGTGGCCATTCCCGATTTAAACCGTCTCGATCCGGGATTAGGCAAGGCGGGCTGCCATTGCCGTTTACAATATGGAGCCAAGAGGGCGAGAAACACTGTGGTTGGTCATCAGACCGCGGCTATCTATGGCTGCCTCAACGGCCGCCCCGGCAGCCGTGCAGACGCTTCCTTCCGTCTGTAGAAGGAGCCCCGTGACCTTCAGGGAGGAGAGATGCTGGATGGACAGACAGCCCTCGGCCTTCCTCTGTGGTACATCTCAGAAATACATCCTGCCTTTTCCCCTAGCTGGTGAGGGAGAGAAGGGTGGGGTAACACAGGGAGAAGAGTACCAAGCCCCCTTTGTGAACACTATTGGTCACTGCTTTCTAGACTAGGAGAGAGGAGGCTCGGAACACACACACACACACGCACGCACGCACGCACACACACACAAACACATGGTGGTCTTGGTTTGAAGGGCAATTCACCTAGAGCTCTGTGTTCACCGATGTTTGAGTGCCTGCAACTGCTTGGTGGCCAAGCCGGAAGCACACCTGTGAGCATGGACATGGGCGATGCCCCAGGGCGGGTCCCATGGGGCTGCTGTAGTGGAAACAACCGACATGCACGCATGCCAATCGGGAAGCAGTCCATAGGAAGTTGGTTGCCTCTGGGAGGTTGGAGAGGTGGGGAATGAAGACCGTGATTGCATTTTCCACGAACTTTGTAAAGCTCCTCCTATGGGTTGCTTAGGCAACCAATCACGGTCTTCATTCCCCACCTCTCCAACCACCCAGAGGCAACCAACTTCCAACCAAATTTTTTGGACGCCTCAGTGTGTGTACCTAGCCACCATTCATCTCTCTATCTATCCATCTCTCTATCTGCCTGCTAGCAGGAGCTGTCAGCATGCTGTGCACCTAGGAACAGATGCACTGGTAAAAGCTGTGTGACAGCTATCGCTACAACCACCACCATTTTTTTTTCTTTTAAGAGAGCAGTTCAGGCTGCGTACATAAACCCAAACACCTCATGGGTTTGCTTGGTCCCTTGCCTGGAAGGCTTCATGCAGCATCCCAGTGAGTGGGGATAACAAACTATTTAGCGCTTCTGTTCTGCTTCCCAGTTCACCATGCATAGTCGGAAAATCTTGCAAAAGGCCATTAAAAGCTCAGCGGCTGGTCTCTATTCACCTGAAACAACAGAGAAAGAAAAGCCAAGGACGGGGGCAAGGGAGGCGATGTCGAATGTGTGGCCAATTGCCTCTATGAACAACTGTCTCCACTGCCCTGAGACCAGAACTGGATGGTGCCCAGCTTCTATGACAGAGAATTTTGATCACAGATTCTACAGAAAATTCTGATCACAGGAAGAGAAGCAGTAAACAAAATGTAGAACAGAACTTCAGATTCCCATGGACTCTATCTAGTCTTTCTAGGGCCATGAGGGTGGATGAAGCCCTGAAATTGATGCCCTGAGATCTGCAAACCTTGAACCCCAAATTTTCCCTTAGAGTCACCCTAAAACCAAACAACAGTTTAACGGGGGAAAGAGCTCTAGCCCAAGCATTACACTCTATGAAGAACCATCTATATGGCATCAAAAGGAGCCCTGGTGGTGGAGTGAGCTGTGCATGGAGCCGCCAACTGCAAAGTCAGCAGCTCGGACCCATCAGTCACTCCACCGGGAACAAGGCGAGCTTGTCTGCTCCCACAGAGAGATTTAAAAGCCTTGGAAACCCAAAGGGGCAGTTCTACTCTGTCCTGCACAGCTGCTGTGAGCTGGAGTCCACTTGGTCACAGTGAGTGACATGGTATCACACGGCAGAACTGAGAATGACGGTGGCAACCAATGTACAAATGTGCTTGACACGATCGATGGGCGTGACAAGAGTTGTACGAGGCCCCAGTAAAGTGATTGTTTTAGAAAGAAAAGAAAAAGGCAAAGCCCTGCGGAGATGAAAAAAGGCCTCCAGAGGTCTGTATCATGGTTATTATTATGGGTTATTATTAAGGATGTGGCTCATTTGCCTAAGTCCCTGCCTTCTAAAAAAAAAAGACTTCAAAACTGAAAAGAATTTTATAGAGATTTCGGGGGGCAGGGAGTTTCTCGACATAAGCGAGGAGCACCTCCTAAAAGGAGAACGGCTACACGGCTCAATCTGGCTTGGTGTGTTCTGCTGTGGATGTTCTCAACAACGACGAGATGCATAATGATTGGGGGAAAGTCTACGGGAGGCCAAATGGCCAACAAATATTCCAAAGCGCCGACGGGAAGGTCGACGGGCAGGGAGACTAGGTTCTCGCAAAGGGACGAGAAGAACAGAAATCAGGAGACTGCTGACTCAATGGGCAGACAGTAACCAGAGTCACCGGACACTACGCATGTGCAGAGCGTGGCTCTCAAACACAAGGGCCGCCCGCTTCCTAATAGTAGCAAAATTACCGGGATAAAGTAGCAACGAAAAGAATCTGGTGGTTGGGGGTCACCACCACATGAGGAACTGTATTCAAGGGTCTTGGCATGAGGAAGGTTGAGAACCACTAGTGTAGAGCTTGTGGGCCGGGAACCTGTACTTTCATCAAAAAATATCATTCAAAACAGGGCAATAATTCAAAACATGTCCAGGTAGGCTTCATGGCCTGGCGAAGCACTGAGAAGACTGGCAGGCTCTGTCAGTCCCTTCGGTCTCGAATCTTGGGGGGGGGGGGGGGGGCTACTTGTACGTAAGAAACAACTCGTGCTTTTCAAGTAGGCTGGGTTTCGAATAACCAGCAGAAATAGAGAGTGTCCCCAAATTATACCAGCTTTAACCTTGGCCAAGCCCTTCCCGGCTGTCCTGCGGGCTTTGCCAGACTGAACGATTAAGGACATGGTATGGTTCTATTTCTAGCCTCCAAGCCACTTCTTGCAAGCTCTTGCCTTGCTCTTTCTTTAATAAGGAGCCGGCGGAATCCTAGTCCCAAAGTGATCAAGAGAAGAATGCGAAGCTGTCAACTGCCCATTTGGATGCTGGCGAAAAACTAGATCCAATATCAAGAAGGTTGACATCTGAGCCTTCGGCTCCTGTTCCACCACTTCGTGAAGATTCGCGACTTGGTCAGGGGAAAAAAACGGACTGAGCCAGGACTAAAGAAAATTCCACCCGAGCGCCGGTTTTGTCACTCTCGACCCATTCCCTGACCCTCGGTTTCCTGTAGGAAGGGGTTACGACTTGAGTTCAGCGTGTTCCCAGTGTCGACCGACATGGTTAAAGACTCAATTAGGAGTGTTCTCTCTTGGACCACCCCCCCACCCCAACTAGGTTCCTTCTGTCTCCATGACAGCCTTCTCTGTGGAGCACTGAACCCATCACACCTCTGGACCCCCTTGACATCTCCCCACGGGGCCCAAAGGTACTTCCAACTCAAGGAGTCAAAGGTGAACGGTGAAATACGAGACTCGGAATCTCCCTCATCCCACAGCCGAGCCTCTTCCCACCCGTCTCCAGCCCAGTGAGAGGCAGCGCCTTCCACCTGGCAACTTCTATTTCGACAACCCCATGGGTCACCAAGCCTTGTCAGTCCAACCTCTGACGGAGTCCTCGGTCACTCCTGGCCCTCGCTCCATCTCTAGAACCAGCCATTTCCCTGCACCAAGCTATCAGCTCGCCCTACTCCGGCCAGCGAGGTCTTCGTAAAGGACAAGTTGCCGATGGCACCTTCCGGCAGTAGAATCAAAGGGTCATTCTGAGTTGGAATTGCCTCAGTGGCAGTGGGTTTGGATTTCAGTTTGGGGGGGGGGGCCTAGAAGCACGGATGCACACTGTTCCAAGGGCACTTAGGGCAAAACAAAGAGGGCACTCTATTCCCATGAAGCCCACAGACTTGCCTCACTTTCCCCTCCAGTCCCTTCTGCCACTCCCTGTAACGCACTGGGTACTTCCACCAGGGGGCCTTCCAGCTCGAGAATCCGCTGCTTGGCCCTCGTGCCCCCCACCCCCCCACCCCCGCTGTCACCGCTCATTCCTCAGCTCAAGTGTGCAGGTATCATTTTCTAGGGAAAGTATTCCTGACATGTCCAGAGCCACGGGCAGACTTCCTCGGCTGTACCCTCTGAAAACATGTGTTCTTTCCTACAGTGCCCTTAGCCCAGGCTGGAATGAGGCCCTACCTAAAGTTGCCACCCCCCACCCCGTCTCCAGATGCCCCACCCTGAGTGGAGGGTGCAGTTCAGCTCAGTGGCATATTTTCGGTGCCTGGCGGAGCATATGGCCCACAGAGGGTACCCGGTGCATTGTAAACATATTTCTGTGTGCGCCATTTATACATGTGACAAATCACGTGCCAATTCCACATTCTTGTGCACAATTTGGTGACACTTGTTCTGTATCTGGTGTATCTCCCTTCTTTCAAGACTTTCCATCGCCGGGTCACTAAGGGATGGCTTGAAATCTGCCCTATACAAAGGTCCAGCTAGGTTGGCCTCTCCATCTTTATTTTCGGCCTTCAGGGGGATTCCAGCTTCTCTCCCATTGCTTTCCTGTTTCTGGACTTTTCCCACCACCTTCCCCCATCAACACCATTACCGTCCTCACCACCACCACCATCATCCCACCATCCTCACCACCAGTGACAGACAGCTGGCAGCAACCGAGGTCCCCCAATCAGGATTTGCCTATTACTGACCCTTAGTTACCTTTTCCCCTTGGATCAACACCACAGCCAGGAGCCCTGGCGGCGTAGCGGTTACATGGTGGGCTATGAACCGCAAGGTCTGAATCTGAACCACCGGTCGCTCCTCTGGAGAAAGACGGGGCTCGCTCTTCCCGTGAGCAGTCATGGCCTTGGAAGCTCGCAGGGACACGTCTAGCTGCCCTGTCCTGGAGCGTCACTAGGGTTGGGTATGGACTTGAAGGCAGGAGGCTTGGTTTGGTTTTTAACCCTGGAAGGAAGGTATTACTGTCTTATTTCACAAGTGAAAAGACGGCCCTGGCAGGACACTATCTTGTTTCCTTTTGAGACCCACAGAAGCCCTGTCAGAGCAGAGGAAAATCTTTTGAAAAACAGCACAGGATGAAGGTGCGCCCCTTCCACCCGTTTCATGAGAGTGGGAAAGATTCTTCCCACTCACATCCCCTCTGCCATTCAGTTGATGATGACTCAGAATGACTCAGTATCGGGTTTCTAAGGGTGTACATCTTCATGGGAGCAGACGGTCGCATCTCTCCTTCAGTGTGGCTGGTGGGGTTGAACCACCAACCCCATGGCTAGCAAGCAGCCCAGCGCTCATGGCAACACCACCAAACCCCCTCCTTCAGAGCACACAAGAAGGCTCACATGTTGAAAACATCAGTGCAAACAAAAGAAGAGACGGGATCTCACTAGAAGAACCCCAAAGAACGTGCTGAAGTTAATCCTTAAGGTCAGAAACCATGGCTAGTTTCTAGACTTCGGGGTTTCAGGCAAATGCTAACATGTCACAATGCGTGCGCACGTACACACACCGTGGGAGGCTGGCACGGGTCAGCCCACTTTTCAAAAAACAAAAACCTGCTAAAAAATGTCATTTTTAAAAGCACAAAATAAAATCATTCTAAAGGACCACGCTGATCTCCTGGAGCAGCGGTTCTCAACCTTGTGGGTCTTATGACCCTTTCACAGGGGTCACCCAATTCATCACAGTAGCAAAATGACGGTGATGAGGTAGCAACGAAAATAATTTTATGGTTGGAGGGTTGCCACCACATGAGGAACTGTATCGAAGGGTCTCAGCCGAGGAAGGCTGAGAACCACTGTCTTAGAATACCCTGCATTCCCACCCACCACCAGCGATTCTGTTCCGACCCATGGCGACTCCTCCCTCCATAGAGATGCCCCTTGGGGTTTCTATCTATGCAGGAGCAGCCAGCCTCAGCTTTTTCTCACTGAGCAGCTGGTGGGCTTGAACTACCGACCACGAGGCCAGAGCCCAATACTTAACCCACTCCAACCCCAGGGCTCCTCCCTTCCACCTGCAGTCGCCACAGGAAGGAAGGGCATCGATGCTGGTCAAGTGGCAGGAGGCTGGGTCAGCCCCCAAGAGTAAGACTCTCCTGCATGCACGGAGCTTGATGAGGAACTGAAAACAGCATCTTCGCTTGTCCACAGGCATTTACGAGCCCCTGACCTGGTTCAGGTCCTCTGCCACACAGGAATCCCACCTACAACACCACCACCACCACCCCCCAAACGCTCCCTCTCTGCTTGAACAAGCCACTGATTGCCTCATAAACCACCAATTCCACAAGTAGCCCAATGAGGAGAATGCAAACACATTAAAAAGAAATCAATGCCGTAGCTGTAAACCCCTAATAAGCCGTGTGAAAATATCCCGTAAGAAGGGAGAACCCATCCAGACTGCAACAAAAACAGCAAATCCTTGGAGGAAATAACATCACAGATGAGAGTGGAGAAGTCTACAGAGTTCACAGGGATCCTTGATGGGGAGATAAAAGGAGACTTAGATGGAGGGGGAGTGAGCAGACTTCAAGCGGAAGTCTAAAGGCCGGAAGACAAACCACACTCTTCCCAGTGTCAGGAGTAGATGGTAAAAAAATAGCCCAAGGCCCTTACAGAACCGGTTCGGAAAGATGGTTCTTAAACATAAACAGGGAAACAAATGGGCAAAACCATCAGAGAATTCTAAGGTCAGAGGCAGGCAGCGTGAAGGCATTTACATGCCCCAGCAAAACACAGTGTAGAGCAATAATCATTAAAACTGTACACAAACCTCGGGGACAGTGCCGCAATTTAATAAACTGAACAGGAACAGACCAGCTATCAGCTGACACGTCTACACGCACTTTCATATATAAATATACACACATACACACGGGTGATTTCCCCCAAAGCAAGCCGCCAAGGGCAAGGATGTTGTTAAAAACCCTCTCGTTGTAACGGAGGACAAGGTGTGTGCGTTTTTAATTAAGCAGCATTAGACACAATCACAGTAACAAGATGTAAGAAGTAAAGAGTCCCTAACAGTGTGACAACCTCTCTTAATTCCTGCAGCTCCTCAAGGTTTATCTCCAGTGCCTTCACCTGATTCCTGGAGAGCTGGTAATCAGAAGCACAATTTGGCAGTTAATTAAGCTCATATTGTTCTCTAATTGGGGAGCGGGTAGGAGAGAGATTCTGGTGGGGGTAGGGCAGATGGGCGCCCTCCTCTCCTGGCTCTTTCCTCCGGCGGCTCCAACCCCCACCATCCTGAGCAACCAGGTAGGTGCCACCCGATTTCCAGTGGTCAGCTACTACCTGAGAGCGCGCTTCACCTGCCTCAGATCAAATCAGACCTCTGACTGGCACCAAGGAAATCCTTTATGGCCCGTCCCACCTCCCTCTTGTGGTGCAGAGCTGGGGCGGGGGGGAACACGCTGGGAACCCACACAAAGGGGGAGACTCTCCATTGACTGGTTTCCGGCCAACGCCGTGGCTAGGACTGTCTAGTGGCCATCGCCCGCCTGTAGCAAGGGTTATTTTTGTTTTGTTTTCTATTGTTTTTCACTGTGTATCTTTTCATGTCTTCCTTTTGGGAGATTGCGCACACCACCCCCTTACTGTATGTCACCTCTCCTGCCACCCCAGTTGGTGCGTGGAGGGCCCGCAGTGATGGAATCAGCTCAGTGGCAGAGGGAGGGAGTCTCTGGGTGTTGTTTTTCTCCCTCCCCAGCCACCATCGACGACGATGTCCTCCTCCTGTGCGTGAATCTTTCCTTGGCTTTTCTAAGAGTGGACTCACACAACCCCCGTCCTTTCGTGACCGGCTCTCTTGACCCAGCACCGTGCCTCCGGGGTCCATGGGAACCACGGGCGCTCGGCTATCTTTGGCGCTGCAGCGTATGCCGTTGCGTGCGCACCACAGCCGGCGCTGGCTTCTCCCCTCATCCACCAATGGACCCGGGCTTGTTTCCACCTCTCGGCTACTGAGTCACACGGGCCGTGCACGCGGGTGCACGTGCCTCTTCCTGTCACCGTTCCTTTCTCTCTAGGACAGACACGTAGTAGCGGGGTTCCTGGATCAGATGGCATTGACTCTGAGGACCAAGGTACATCTGCCCCGAGGCATGGCACGCTCAGCGGCCTCCTCCGCCGAGCAGGGAGCTTATTCAAATCGACGCATTTGAATTTGGAGCCAGACATTGATTACTGAAGGTACCACGGACTGCCTCCAGGGCTGTCTTGGAAGAAGTAAGGCCAGAGTGCTCCTTGGAGGCAAGGACGGCAAGACGTCCATCTCAGATACTTTGGACATGTTGTCACTAGAGAAGGACATCCTGCTCGGTAAAGCAGAAGGGCAGCGAAAACGAGGAAGGCTCTTGACAGGATGGATGGACACAGTGGCTATGCCAATGAGCTTGAACCTAAAAAGGATTGTGAGATGACCCATGACGTGGCTGTGTGTCGCACTAATTGTACGCAGGGGGAGCGCTAGGAGTCAGGGCGGGCTCGGTGGCACCTCACGACAGTATTATCTACTGTCTCCAGGAAGCGCACCTGTGTCCGGCGGTGGCCCTGCTTCCCAGCTCCACCTGCAGTCTCCCCACCCGCCTCCAGCCTTGGCCGCTCTCTGACTCATAGACGCTGCCCTGAGTGTGGCAGTGAAGTGCCCTCTCATTGTTGGTTCTGAAGCGCATCTCCGGAATAGCGCCTGAGCTCTGGGTGGCACTGCCAAATGCAAGGCCTGAGGTTCCAACCCACCAGCTGCTCCAAGGGGCACAGTTGAGGCCATTACAGTTGGACAGCCTGGCACCCCTGCACAGGGTGGCTCTGAGAAGATTGGCCCTGGGGCACTGGGCTAATGGCTCAGGATCTCTGGCACTTTGTCATGTGTTTGTTGGCCCCCTGGATGTCTTCTTGGGTGGCACGTCTGTCCATGTCCTCTGCAGAACTGGACAGCCCGCAGTTGAGTTTTCACACCGTGTCGCTCCGGCCTGAACTTCAGCTTTCCTAGCCTTGTGGCTTTCTGTCACACCACGAGCATGTCTGCTTCTGATCGTGAGTCCGTTAGGAACTTGGCGTCCTCGCAGAGATGCACAGCAGGCAGGAGTAGAGAGGAAAGATGGGGGGGGGGCGGCACCCAAGTGCTGGCCCCCTGTGGTGCACTTTCCTTGAGATAGGACTGATTTGATTAGCAACTGGTCCAGATCGCAAGCCTGATTGGTTGAGAGTGCCCTGCCCTCTTGTCGCAGGAGGGAAAGCATGAACCCGAGACGACCACCACCACCACCACGGGGCAAGACCAGACCATCCCCGTGCCTGGACTGTGTCCCCCACAGAGCCAAGCCAAGCAAGGATAACAAACAAGCACCTCTAAGCGACAGCGGACGGGGCTCACTCCCCCCCGCCCCCACCCAGTTATCAGGCCAGGCTGATTACAAAGCCCAGACTCATTTGCTGGATGATAATTGCCTCCATTCTCCACTTCACTCTGCACATATAGAAATGCCCAATCCAGCGAGCCTCAGTGACTAGACATGTAAAATTGGTCTAATCATATTTTGAAGAGCTCCAGCTGAAAGACTTCCTATGAGCGGGGGCCTGAATGGCGACACTGTCAAAGGTTTCTCCCCTCGGGGCTGGCTGCGTCCGTCCATCCGCCCGCCCGCCCGCCCCCGCCTTCTGAAGGGGTGAGTCAGAGCCTCCGGGGAGGGGGCAGGCACATGGCGGAGGTTCTCTGACAATGCTGAGAGGCTGTCGAGAAGGTGGGATGACCAAGAGACCTGAACAAAAGGAGGGAAATTACGAGCCCACAAAGTCCTGGTCAGCTGAGTCCCCTCTGCCATGGGCCACAGGCACTGGTGAGGGAGGCACGTGACAGAGCAGGACCGTGGGAGCTGGGGCACCACTGGACAGTGATGTCTCTGCTGGTCATGGGGAAGAACCCAAGGGGACAGATGGCCACAGTGCTGGTGTCCACCAGACAAAGCAGGGTCCACACACTGGGGCAAAGCAGAGAGCCAGCATTCCTTCTATGGAGGGATCCTGAAGGGATTCTGAACCCTGAAGCCACCTTGGTCCAGAGATCAAAAGCCTAGAAGTGGCTCCTCCCCTGGCAGAGGTGGGCGGGCGGGTGGGTGTCATAGGGGTGAGAGAACCTGGATAGGGTGCAAGTTGGAGGTAAGGATCCCCACTCCTTAACAAGCCCTTAGGAATCCTTCTCCAGACCCATCTCCCGTCTAAAGCTGATGGCCCACAAGCAGGGGACAACCCCAACAGGGGCCTGGCCGAGCCAGCCACACGGAGAAGAGGATGCTTCCCCTACGGTTGGCTTTTAGCTCTTGATATCCCCCTCCCTCCAATCCCAAAGTCCAGAGCTGTTTGAGGACCCTGGCAGACGGCGAAACGACACCCTGGAGAAATGAGCCGGATGCCTGTGTTCCCCCCAGACCTCTGCAGGGCTCGAATGTCCAACCCCAAACTCCCAGTGCCTAGCTGATGGCCTCAGCGAGAGGTAGGGCCAACTTGCAGGTCACAGTTCATTTCTACCAAAAAGACCATTTTCAGGAGCCTCCCCTGTACCTCCTCCTATCTCCTTCCCAGTGACTGTTCAGCCGAGACCTTCCAAAGGGGATTATGCCCTGGACCTGGCTCGTCTTGGAAAACATGTTGGTGTCTAGGAGACCGGTCCGTGGCACCAGCCTTCCAGTCTTCAGAGACATCAAGTTATTCCTCTTGTGTGTGTCCCTCCCCGGCCTTCCCCTCCCCAGTACAGGGATGGGCAGCTCTCCTGTGGTCCTCGGCACACCGAAGGAAGATCTCAAAAGGCAATAACATTCTCGCCAGATCAACTCTCGCTCGCTATTACTCAGCTTCCTCCTCCTGTCTGGCAACACCGAGGCGTGGGCGTCCTTGTTTTGCTCATGTCGGGAGGTCTGCTCTTCTCTATCAGGGACACTGATCTTCGAGGCGCCTGTTGGTGGAGGGCAGGAGTGGCGTGGCCTGCATAACTCTGCTCTCCCTACAACACAGGCACAGGGTCTTCATCACACCAGGGGGGGCTTGGTGCATGGCTGCTAAGTAGCCGATTCCATCTTCAATCTCTGAGAATGCCATGGGAATGTGGGAGTGGATGGGCTTCCCTAATCTTAGCTTCCACCACTGAGCCAGCCGTGGGGCAAAGTACCTCGGAGCCCTGCCCTACGGATCAAACTTGGCTGGGTCTGACGTTCCCTTGCTCGCCCACCTGTCTGCCTGTGTCTCCAAACTGCCACCCTCACATCCCTTCCCATCACAGAAGTCACTGGCCCTGTCCCACACCTCGGAAATAAAAGCTAAGGCAGAAGATCCTGACCATCAGGAGCACCCCAGGGCCCTCTCCCAGGCGCATCAGGTGCTGCTCACAGAATCGGAGCCCAAGGTGCAGGGAATTCGGGCTCATGAGTCCTATGGAAAACATCTCCAATATGTGGTCATCTGTCCTTTGATTTAACACCACTCCTGACAAGCAGCCAACAACCTCCCAGTAGCCTATGCCACTCTGGTCCTAATTGTTGGAATTCTCTTCCCAGGGCTGGGCTGAAACCTGTTGTCACTCTCGCCCGGGGCTCTAATTTTGCCCATCCCTCCCTGCCTGCCTCCCGTAAAGCTTAAAGCCTCTTCCACAGGACTATCCTCGCAGTCTGAAGACAATATTCTTCACAATTCATCCCAAAAAGAACCTTATTGTGCGACCCCAGTCATGAGCTGGAGAACTGTCCTTTCCTGTCCAACAGGTTTGGGTGCCTCCCTCCCTTCCTTCCCTAGGTGATATATGACTGCACTTTATTTACCGGCAGGCAGGCGAGCCCCTTGTCCCCGAGACTGCTCACACCCAAGGCCGTCCATCACTGGCCTGCCCCTGGCTGAAGTTTGCTCGGCAGCGAGCGCTGTTTAAAGTCATGCACGTGATGCATTTTAAAGAGCATTTTCTCTGCACAGACCCATTTGCTCTGGGCAGCTCTAAGTGCTGGTTGGAACAGTGGCATTTCCGCCGACTCATCCCGAGCCTCCGGGAGTCTGTATTGAACGCACGCTCAAGTGTGTCTGAGACTCGACATGGCCGGGCTCTCCGACGCAATGCTTGGGGGGGTGGGGGAGGGTGGTGGTGGTTTCTGAAATGCCCGTTGGTTGATCACAATGCACCTTGCAAGGAAAAGACATTACTAATGCAGAATTGGGTCCAAAAATATGTATTATGTAAGGGACAATTTTTCCTTTTTACTAACGTGGGCAATCTCGCTGTGTCTGTATGGATGCCTGGCTCTGGGCGGCTGTGGCCGTTAAAGGCACTCTACCTGGAGAATGGAGTACTGCCTCGGGCGCGCTCCAGAGACATAAGCCACTGCAGCGCTGACAGCTGGCAGGAGTTTCTATTGAAAGGGCTTTTATCGGCACCCACGTCCCCCCGATTTCTTTCCCTCCAATGTGCCCTGAAAAGCCAGTCGAATGGCGTCTTTGTATTCTCTACATTTGCAGTGGGGTTCATTGGAAAGCAGGTAGATCAAGGTTTATAGAATCTTTACACGAACCCCCTCCTTCATCCCCCACACAGATGGTGCTGAGGGGTAGTGTACACCCCGCCGCCCAACACCCCCGTGTGACGTCTTCTTAACAATAGCCCCACAGAGCACATGGTGACTTGCATCGTAGTGTCTTCCAAAAGTCCATCCGTCTCTCTGCCCCGATGGACACAGAACAGTCTTCTTAAGGAGTTATCTCGGAGTGATCACGCTTCATTAGATCACTCAGTGGCTTCATGTTTCCAACTAGCTTGCAGGACACCAGTCACAGGGCAGACGTGGCCCAAGAGCCAGGTCAAGGACACAGAAGTGTGTCCACCTGCAGCCCCTGGGAAGACAGTAAAATTTCAATACCAGAGTGGTAAAAGACCAGCTCTGATGTGTGGACAGACGGCATCGGGATCAGCCTTGTCACGGACCAGGCCCCAGTGCCACTAGGGAATGGCCTGGTGGACACTTGAGGTGGGTGGGGAAGTCAAAGAGTTGTGAAAGGTGGGCTTTCTTCATTCCGGTTCTCCATACGGAAGGAGAGGTGAAAGCCCAGCCTATGGCCCATGACTCAGCTCCGGTACCTTGTTGGCCCTCCCGTGGTCTCTACAAAGGTGGTTCGGCACTGAGGGGCAGCACCTGTGTGGCTGCAGCAGCTGCCTTCTCTACCCGAACGGGAGTTATTGGGACTGCAGACACTCACAACCCACAAGCAGCCATCAGGTTGCAAGGCTGGCTTTCCTGCACCAAGATCATCCTTGGACTGTCGTCACGGACGCCAATTCTTTCGCCTTTGAGCGTCAACAACATCCCCTAGTGGTGTCTCTGGCCATCCCTAGCTCTGCTGGTCTGACGCACTTCATCAGCTTCTCCCGAAGAACGCGTTGAAATAGACTATGCTGGTGAACGGGAGGAATTCGAGCAAGCTAACCTTCTGATTGGAAACACATTTCACTGAGAAGCCTTCTTTTCCATTTAATGCCTTTGTGTTCTCTCCTCTCCTACCTAGAACAGATCGTGGCTGGGGTTGGCCTTGAATAGAAACACGTTGAGTGAATTTACCTGTTGAAGAGCCTATCTAAGTAACAACAGTCTTGGGGATCACTCAATGAGACTTCCTTGATAAGGGGCCATTTGGAGACCACCCCCACACACCCACCCCCGAGAACTGGTTGCATGTACTGACTATCGGGAGGTGGAGGGTGGCTTTGCACAAGACTCCTGCTACCTACCAGGTTGAGCCAATGACTGTCTTCCAATGACCAGTGGGGGTCCATGGTGGTCCCCCCACGAATGGCCTTGCCAAGGCTTACCGTGACCTGGTCTTTGCTAAGACTTCTTGAGGAAGATTCTTACCGGTCCATGGAATCATTTAACCAATGGGAGGGGGGTGGTGGTTGCTGGGCTGTTGTTTTTAAACTCCTCTAACTACATTCACTGTAATGGAGCAGCCAAAGGTGGTTTCTTCCAAAACCAATAGCCGCCCCAGGTTACCATCCTCTCACCCAAAACGCCCGGAGCTAGCTCCTTCATTTCCCCCGAAATATCTGCAACCTCACGGTCTGATTTTGACCGACTTTCGGGCTTTTCCTCCTGGCATCCCTCACCCTGGAGAATTTGGGGCGGGGGTACGCACCCCGGGGAGACCCGCGCTCAGACATCCTAACCTGTGGCTAGCTCGCTGGGTCTTTTTCTCCAGCACCCGCCAAACACCCCATCCCTCGCCTGCCCCAATCCTTTCAAACAAAGTTCCCTCCTGCCACCTGCCGGCCCGCCAGGGTCTGCGCCACGGGCTCAGCGCCACCGCGCAGCTCGCGAGGAGGGGGCCCCCTCCTCCCTACTGCACATGCCCGGCAGAAGTCCGGGCGCGCAACTTTGCTGAACCTCTCCGCCCGTCTCTCTGCGCCTCAGTCTCCTCATTCCTCTCCCAGGCGAGAGGAACAGCGGAGGCCCCTCTCCGAGTCTCAGGCTTCGAGTCTGGGACTTGGTGAGAGGAAGCCCGGAGGAGCTTTCTCCTCCTTTCTCCCAGCCCTTCTTCAGCTCAGCAAGGCGGGCAGAAGACCTTTAGAAAGTTCTTGAGTAGCTGCTGCTTTTTTTTGTTTTGTTTTCGCCTTTGGGCTGAGGTGGAAGCTGGGATCTTCGGACCCAGCTTCTCATCTTGAAAGGTGTACCTCTCCTCGGCTTCCGCAGCCCAGGGGCGTCGGAGCCGCTCTCTGCAGAGCCAGGGAGCAGGTCGGCTTCTCGGGGTGCGCCAGAGGATGGATCGTAGGTCCCGGGCTCAGCAGTGGCGCCGAGCTCGCCACAACTACAACGACCTGTGCCCGCCCATCGGCCGCCGAGCAGCCACCGCGCTCCTCTGGCTCTCCTGCTCCATCGCGCTCCTCCGCGCCCTAGCCAGCTCCAACGCTCGCGCCCAGCAGCGCGCAGCTGCCCAGCAGCGCCGGAGCTTCCTTAACGCCCACCACCGCTCCGCTGCCCAGGTGATCCCCGAGCCCCCCGAGTCTGACCACGAGAGCGAGGACTCCGACCTCGATCTCGACCTGTCCGTGCCCGAGTGTCTCGACTACGAGGAAGAGTTCGACTACGAGACCGAGAGCGAGACGGAGACCGAGACCGAGTCCGAACTCGAGACCGAGACCGACTTGGAGACCGAGCCGGAGACCGCCCCCGCCACTGAGCCGGAGACCGAGCCCGAGGACGAGCGCGGCCCCGTGGTGCCCCAGCGCCCCACCTTCGGCCAGTCTCTCACTGAGCGTCTGCAAGCGCTGAAGTTGCGAAGCCCCGACGCCTCCCCGAGCCGCGCGCAACCCAGCACTCAGGAGCCCCAGAGCCCCACCGAGGGGGAGGAGCCCCAGCCTGAGGAAAAGGACCCGCGGGACCCCGAGGAGACCGAAGAACCCAAAGCGGAGAAGCAGCAGCGCCGCTGCAAGCCCCGGAAGTCCGCCCGCCGCGACCCATCTCCGGAGTCCCCTTCCAAGAGGGGACCCATCCCCATCCGGCGTTTCTAATGGACGACGCCGTCCAGATTCTCCTTGTTTTCTTTGATTCAGGTTAGTTGCCCATTGCTCAATCGGGGGACCGGAGGGCGGTGAAGGGAGCTGGGAGGGCGCGAGGGAGAAGGGACGAGGGTTGGAAGGACGGCGGGAAGAACATGGGATCGGTGGTTGGCCAACCCAGGATGGGGGATCGAACAGGGGCGAGGGGCCCCCAAACTTCCCCAGGGCGCCAGGGGTGCCCCGGAGACCACAGGCTTGTTGGACGGCGGGCGCTTTTTGCGCCCCGCTGGAGACAGCCTCGGGTCTCTGAGCTGGTGCCACTGACGCACAACTGAATCCTGGATGCGCTTCAGATTCGGAGCTGCGCACACCCAACTGGCACCGGTAAGTCACTTATATTACACACTTTTTCACTCCTAGCCAAAGCGCTGGCCTTGGCCGGCACCTAAAACGTGCTCCTAGCAAGTGCGCGCGCAAACTTTGACAAAGCCAGAGCCACCGCGCCGTGGCTACACTGTTGCAATGTGCGGAAAGTAATCCGAATGGGGTTGGGTGAAAGCTCAGCGGCCGCCGGCTTCTGGGTGGGGGGCCAAAAAATCGCACCGCGCGGCACTCAAGGGGCTGCCGGACCTCTCGGACCTCGGAGCCTGTGCCCCGGGGCTGCGCGCGCCAGTCCTGGTAGCCACCCAGCCGAGCGCCAGGCGGGTCGGCTGCAGAGAGCGTGCGCACCTGCTTGTGCGCCCCAGAACAGACATCTCTGGCCAGCCGGCAGCTCCCCACCACCCGCCCATACTTGGAGACTTGGCAAAGAAGGTACACGAGCATTGAGAGGTGCCCCTTTGGGCTACCGGGGCTGGCGACGCAGATTTGGTTACGTCGGGGTGTCGCCAGTCATGTGGCGCAGCTGGTCAGGCGGCGGGGCTAGTAGCAGTTTGAGTAAAAAGGCTGGGGCGGTTTGGGCCATGTGGGGGGGGGGTTGCGGGAGAGAGGTTGAGACAGTGGTGAAGTGGTCGTGAGCACGAGGATGAAAGGGGGAACAGGGAGCCGGCTGGAGAGGGGCTTTTGTCTTTCTGCTACGACACTACCGCGCGTCCCCTAAACACAGCACCCCACAACCCAGCAAAGGTGCTAGCTATGGCTCTGGATCTTGGGTGGTCGGTCTTTAGGGAGAAGGGAGCAGTGGCTAAGGGAGCTTGGGGAGGAGAGGCGGCGCGCACCGGCCATTTTCAGCTCAGATGGAGAGCTAACTTTGAAATCTGTAACGTGGTGGCAAAAGCGCGCCGGTGACCAGGCACAAAAAACGGTCGCTAGCAGGTAGCCAGCCTCTTGCACAGAGTCTGCCTTGCTCACCAACCCTGGGGGTGGGGGGCAAGGCAGACAAGTAAAATGTATTGCAAAAACCTCTCCCGGTTTGGGAACTGATGCGCGCGCTATCGCGTTGTGCGCGCCCGCGGGAGCTTTTCTGTTCGGAGAATGATTTGGGGTGGGGGGTGGGGGTGTTTGCGAAGCGCCTTGGGATCAAAGACCAGCCCGGTGCTTATACTCCTAAGCAAAGGATGCGATGCGGCGAGAGGAAGATAAATAAATATACTTTAAAATGGTGCCTCTCCCAGGAGCGCCCCCCAGGAGAGGCGCAGCAGCTTCAGAACTTAGTGCTACGCTGAAGCTGGTATATACCGGGGCAGCAGTTGCTCAGCCCAGGGCTTCGCTAGGGTTGGGGGGGCCTCAACGTGTGGCACCCCCCTTCCCCCCACCCCCGCTAAAGAATGGCCTCTGACTGGAAAATGCCCAGGGGGAAATGAGGGGTGCTGAAATGGCCCCGGCTGTGAACAATGCCCGCCCGCCCCTTGGATTGGTGGCGGACTGTTGCCCCCACAAGACTGAATTCTGCCCCCCCCCAAACCTATGTTCAATAAAGAGGTAAGAGATGGCAAGTTTGGCTGAATTTGGGGAGGGGGGGAGTCTACATTAACTGTGGGTAGCAGCATCATCCCCATTGAATTGTGTGTGGGGGGGTGCTGCTGCAAAGCTGTTTTCCATTAGAGAAATTAGCAGGTCGCCTTGTCGCAGGGTAAATAAACAAGTTAAAAAAAAAAGGTCTTCGGTGACTAGCCCACTCCTCTCCCCCCACCTCGGTCTGTTTCTCACGCAGAAGCATGCGCACAGGGGCTGTAAGCAAGCATGAAGACCCCTCTCCTGAGGGAGGGTCTTGTCTAGGAAAACACTCCTTTGCCATTTGTGATCCCGGCCCCTTCCTCTAAACCAGCAGGGACCAAGGAGGCCAACAGCGAAAACGGGGGCCAAACGGTCCGCCCCTCCCCCACTCTCCCACCAGCCCACAGAACTTCGGCCAGCTGGCTCCCAGAGGGGGTGGGGAGAGCCTCTAGGGGCAAACAGAGCCCCTGTCCCCACCCCCCTGGGCCCCACGGGGGTGAGGGATTCTGCTAGGCAGATGAGAGCCTCGGGGCCTGATGAACTGACAGTCCCCAGCCTTTCCCAAGAGTTGTTTCTAGCAAGTTCTCCCAGCATTCCCAACTCCCAGCTGCCCCCAACAGGCTCTTTGTCTCCCTGGGCGGCTGGCAGAGCTGAGGTTAGCATTTGAATGGGCCCGCTTGCCCTTTGACCTCAGGGGGCTCTGCCTGCTGAGGAAACACTATCCAGAGCCTGCAGCCTAACCAGGGCGCTTCAAAAATGGGGTGGACAAAAAGAATGGAAACATGGTGGAATTTTTCCACGGACTTTGTGAGACACCCCCTCCGGAAAACACAGACCACCACCCCCTATACACACACCACACACACACACCCTGACCTTGGAATATTCCAGAAGGGGAAGGAAGGAGCCAAGAATAAGTCAATTATTTAAATTCCACCCCCCCCCCCCCCCTCTGCTGCAGTCCTTGCTGGCTTGATGGAAGCCTGCTGTGTTCGGTGGGCCTCGCTGCCCAACTGGCTGGGTTTCTCTGGGGGAAATGGTGTTGCTTTTCCCCAAACTGGGTGGTGTTGCCCACCCAGCACCGCCTTGCTTTTCAAGTTTAAAAAAGGGGAACTTTTCGTCTCTGCGTCAGGATTGCAGGACAGGGTAACTGACTGTGCAGGATTGTTTCCAAGATTGTTTCTGTCCCTTGAATCTGTTGGAGCCCCCCCCCCCGCCCCACCCCCACTGCTTACGGCCCTGCGCTGCTTGGCCCTCCCTCATTGTTGCAGCTGGGATGGAAGGTTTAATGAGGACACAAGAGGCACCAACGCTGTGGGTAAGAATGAAGTGTTTTTTTCAATGGATCTGCATGGGTTCTGTTTATCTGCATTCTCGGGGAGAGAGGTGCCCCCTGAGAGGAGAGTGGGCAGTAGCCTGGTGCTGGGGGGAGGTGACCCTTAGTAACAAGACGGTCATACTCAGCTTCCAGAGGCAAGCTGGTGACGTCAGAGGCTGGCTCCCATGCCTAGCCTGGGGATAAGCTTCGCAAATGACAACTTTAACCCCCAGGTTCTAGAGTGAGGGGTGGGATTGACCCCCAGAATCTGGATAGCCGGCCTGTAGGTGGGCCATATGGTCTGGTAAACCTGTTTCTTCCCAGGCTGCCTCATCCCATTGGCCTAGGGTCAAGGCCCTGCACCCCTGCCTCAGTTTCCTCAAGTGGAAAATGAAACAGCTGATTAAGAGAGAAGTCCCCCTAGGCTTCCAAACCCCCAATCTGTAGACTGATCTGTTTAAGAATCCAGAGGTTGCCAAATTGGACGCAACTGAGGATTTTAACACTAACTGGGCTCCCCCCACCCACCCTGCCCTCAAAAAAACAAATTCAAAACTGATCAGAGACAGCGTCAGCTGTGTAGAAATCAGATCTGCTTTGATTGAACCCGGATCTACCTGGGGGGGGGGGTAAGAGTCAGATCTGCATCTGAACTGAGAAGCAGAGGCCGGCCAGGAGATGGACAGCCTGCAGGAAGCGCCCTGAGAGCAGCGACTGCAGCACTCACTCGTGTCCTGATGTGTGTTTATTTCTACCTTCCTGCACCCGCCCCGCCCCCCCTTCTTTCCCTGCTGTGTGTCTGAAACAGGCTTGTCTAGTGAGAGGCAGAAGGGACCACGGTCTGCAGTCAATACTGCAGCTTGGAGCTGGGACTGCTGGGGGGGGGGGGCACAGCCTGACCAGAACTCCTTAAGCAAGCTCTCAAGTGCAGACGGTGACTATGTGGTAATGCTCCTCAAAGGGGCCCAATAAGGCTACACGGAGAGAAAGGATTCGGAGGGCCTAGCTCCTCACTGTTTCCCACCCTTTGCATCCCTATCAACCTCCCCCTTCGCCTTGCTTCTCTGGCTTTTTTTTTCCTTTTAATGGAGTCCCTCCCCCAAACTCCCCCCCCCACACACATTTAGATACACTATAAAATGGCATTCTCTCTGCATTCCAGCTGCCCACCCACTTTTTGAAGTCCCCTCCGATTTCTTTCTGTGCTCTGGACCATGCGGAGAGCAAGGGCTTTTGTCCAAACCTCCTCCCCACAGCCAGTTTTTTACACACACACACACACACACACACACACACTCTCTCTCTCTCTCTCTCTCTCTCTCACACACACATGATAAAACAACATCGGTTTTAAAGGGGGCTTCTAGCAGATGACATGGTTATAAACCCTTGAGTGTTACATTTTAGCTATTAAAAAAGAATTCTTTTAAAAGTTTAAAAATTCTCCAAAAAAATTAAAAATTAAAAAAGTAAATTAAAAAAGTAAGGTGGGGGGGCCCAACTCACTGCCATCGAGTCAATTCCGACTCACAGCAACCCTATAGGACAGGGTAGAACTACCCCTGTGGGTTTCTAAGACTGTCACTCTTTACAGGAGTAGGAAGCCTCATCTTTCTCCTGTGGAGCAGCTGGTGTTTTCGAACTGCTAACCTCATGGCTAACACCATGTAACCACTACCCCACCAGGGCTCCTCTTTTTTTTTTTTTGGAGAAAGGTGGTCCATGTTAGAATAACATGACTGATGCCCACTCTCTCGTGAGAAGGTGAATTTTACTACTGTTTCCTAATGGCACCTTCCCTTTTGGCCACGGTGGCACCAATGCCTAGTGATTCACAAGCAACACGGCAGTCGGTGGCCTGGGGACATAGCTGTGAAATTCTGGGCCACTGTCACCTGTTGCCAGTGCTGCAAAGACAGGACAGAGAGGAACTGGTGCCCCACAGTCCCCCCACCCCCATGTAGGACTGGGGGTGGGGGCAGAGCCTGTGCTCTAAGTTTTAGGGACCACTCCTTACATGGCTGTCAAAAGGTAGGAGGCTGCAGCATGGGGCAGGGGTGCCACGATGGAAGAGCTGAAGTCCAAGTGAAGCCACGGTCCAGGGGAACCCATCATGAAATGGGGGGAGGGCCCATATACACGAAAGGCCCCTCTGGCAGGAAGACTTGCAGATGAGGGGACAGGAAGCAGAGCTGTTAGTGGTCACAGTGAGTCTTGAAGGGCTAGGAAAAGTTGGGGAGGGTGACGACAGCCTGTCCATTTTTCAGGAGCCCTAAGGAACATGAGCGGGCATTGCTCTGAATGGCCAGAGGTAGCCCTGGAGGACGATGCAGGGGACCTCGGAGGAGGCCTGGTCCTTTGTAGACACATGCCTAAAGTGGCTGCATCTCATGGGGACGGTAGAATTGTCACACAGCACATGACAAGATTGAAAACCCAGCAGGTCTCAACTATGTGGAAATCCAAGCCCATAGTTAAGGTGGACATGGGGCAAGGCTAACCTTGGAGGTGCCCTGTGGTTCCCCCACCCCCAGATTGGGGGAGGGGGCTGGAAAGACACAACTTGCTGGGAAAGGGCACGCCCTCCCTCCCACCCCCACCTCCCAGGACAGAGCTGCTTGTGGGAGCCTGCCTGGGTTAGATTTCATTAGGACAGTCCACTCTGAGAGGGGGAGAGAGAACACACACACAGACAGACAGACAGCAGCTGGAAGGTCCAAATTACACCATTCCCCCTTCAAATCACACACTGGTTACTAGGACCGCCCCTCCCGCACCCCGCAGGGGGTGCCTGGAATCTCTACCCTGAATTACAGAAATCCTAAGCAGAGCTCCACAAAGGAAAGCCAAATGCATCATCCAGATTGCCCTCCTCTGCCCCGCCCTCCTCCCCCTCCTCACTTTCCCCTCTGTGTCCTCCATCAATTCAGGGGACTCTCAGAAGCCCACCCAAACCCCCACATGCCCCAGGTGGCGGGACGGCTGGGGGAAGCAGAAGGAGGTGTACTTCTGAGGCAGGGGCTGAGGGGAGGGGGCAGGGCTCTGGAAGCCCTGACGGGGCTTTGTGATCTGGCAGACCCAGTATTATCCTAAATCCGCTAAAGGCCAGCCCTGCTTTTGTGCCTGGCCCCGGGGTCTCGCCTCAGCCATGGGAAGCATCTCCTGTTGCTGCCATTTGCCTGTGACAGGCTGGTCACGCAGCCTCTTCGGCAGAGCACAGGCTGCTGCTGCCTCCACAGGCCAAGGCTGGCAGAGGAGACGTGAGCAGGCAAAGGATGCAGGCAACGCACCTTAAGAGAACAGTAATTAATTGAATAGCTTCAAAGCCTTATTGCTATTCGCCACTCAGACAGCGCTCAGAAAACGTCTGTCACCAGGAGGCTCTTCCCTATACATGGTCCCCTTCCTGCCTCTTTAGAAAGAAACCCACTGACCTCCACCAGCAGAGAGGGTCCCACAGAGCCCACAAGGCCTGGCCCCAAACTCACAGGCCCTACAGTGGTGCATATGGCAGACAAATGCCTAAAAGACTCTGTGTGTGTGTGTGTGTGTGTGTGTCTGTCTGTCTGTCTCTCTCTCTCTCTCTCTCTCTCTGACCTGCCCCCCACCCCCACCCCCCCAGCTTCTTCGCCTTCCTCCCCTCTGCCTCTCAGGGGACATCCCCCTCGCGCCGCCACCCGCTCAATTGTTGTTGGCCACAGGGATGAATTAAGAACATTTCAGCCAGCTATTTAAAATATGGGATGTGCTCTGGGACTTGAGCAATGAGACCGTAAGTACAAACACAATCAATTGTTGATGGTAATGTATACTGCCAGAGAGGTGCCACCGTAAGCACCAGGGTGCTATGGGGAGCCCCCCTCCCCACCGCCAAGGGAGGGGCTATGCTGGTAGCCAGCAGCTTGTTAGCTTCCACACAGAGAAAGAAGCAAGGTCATTGTATTTGGGATTACTGATTCCCCCACGGCTGAATTTGCCACCTGTGGCTCCTGGGTCATTTGGTCTGAGAGGCAGCCTCTCCTCTGCAGGCAGAGGTCTCAGGCTGAGAGAAGCCTTTCCCCTCCCCTGCTGTCGGCGCCAAGTGCCGGCAAGCCTGCCTGTTTTAAAGAGCCAGGGCTAAGCCACTAAGGAAGGCAGGGTCTGGGTTTCACAGAAACACTTCTGTGAATAGACACGACATCCCTCCCAACCACTCACGCCACGAGCACACACACGATTCCACTTCCCCTTCCTTAGTTCTAGAAACCTGTTCAGTTCCACCACACACCTGCCTCTTCCCCGCCAGAATTCAAAAGCTTACGTTCAAGGGGCTTCACAATCATAATATTATCACAGCAGATTCTAAAATCCATGCCCACCCCCACCTCCTTCACCTGCTGGGATCCAGGCCAGTGAACAGCCTGGACCCCCAAGGTGCCCCACCCACCCACCCACCCACCCACCCACCACCACCACCACCACCACCGACTCTTACCGCCCTGGGTTCTTCAGATTCCCGTGGCCACCCAGCTGTTGCTCTGGCAGTCAGCTCTTCACACGCCCAGCCAGCCTTCTGAGGTCTCCCACACTTTGAGGGTCTCACGTGGAGCGCCCTGTTGCTCTGTGGTGGTGGAGTGAGCCCTGCACCAGGCCAGTCGCTACAACACACAAGCAGTAGTAGGCAGGTGGGGGCCCTGATAGGTTGGGGGTTATGCTTCCTAGCCCTCACCTTTCAGGTGATCCCTACTCACTCCAGCAGTGTGCGCCTTTCCTCAGCCTCTACCAGTGGTGCTCAGCAAGTAGGAGAGGTCTCTTCCCACCTCCCAACATTTGGCAATATCTCGAGACAGTTTTTTTTTTTTTTTTTGGGTTATTACGACTAAGGGGATGCTACTGGCATCTAGTGGGTAGAGGCCAGGGATGCTGCTGTACAGCACCCTATAGCACATGAAACAATCGCCACCAGAGTTCCCTCCCACCGGCCAGGTAGCCACAGACCAAGGCTCTGAGGTCTCTAGTCCACGTGTTGACCCACTGGTGGGCTCTCCCCAGTCCCCTCCCACCCACACCTCTCCCCTGATCTCTCCAGTACCTTCGATCTCTCCCTAGTCCCCTCCCACCCACACCACTCTCCCCTGATCTCTCCAGTACCTTCGATCTCTCCCCAGTCCCCTCCCACCCACACCACTCTCCCCTGATCTCTCCAGTACCTTCGATCTCTCCCCAGTCCCCTCCCACCCACACCACTCTCCCCTGATCTCTCCAGTACCTTCGATCTCTCCCCAGTCCCCTCCCACCCACACCACTCTCCCCTGATCTCTCCAGTACCTTCGATCTCTCCCCAGTCCCCTCCCACCCACACCACTCTCCCCTGATCTCTCCAGTACCTTCGATCTCTCCCCAGTCCCCTCCCACCCACACCACTCTCCCCTGATCTCTCCAGTACCTTCGATCTCTCCCCAGTCCCCTCCCACCCACACCACTCTCCCCTGATCTCTCCAGTACCTTCGATCTCTCCCCAGTCCCCTCCCACCCACACCACTCTCCCCTGATCTCTCCAGTACCTTCGATCTCTTCCCCAGTCACCTCCCATCCACACCACTCTCCCCTGATTTCTCCAGTACCTTCGATCTCTCCCCAGTCCCCTCCCACCCACACCACTCTCCCCTGATCTCTCCAGTACCTTCGATCTCTCCCCAGTCCCCTCCCACCCACACCACTCTCCCCTGATCTCTCCAGTACCTTCAATCTCTCCCCAGTCCCCTCCCACCCACATCACTCTCCCCTATCTCTCCAGTACCTTCGATCTCTCCCCAGTCCCCTCCCACCCACACCACTCTCCCCTGATCTCTCCAGTACCTTCGATCTCTTCCCCAGTCACCTCCCATCCCCACCACTCTACCGATTTCTCCAGTACCTTCGATCTCTCCCCAGTCCCCTCCCACCCACACCACTCTCCCCTGATCTCTCCAGTACCTTCGTTCCGACTGTGTCACCAACACTTCTCTCTCCTGGAGAGTTTAATGAGCTGCAGGGATGTCATCTCCCCAAAATTTGACAGGTCACTTGCATTTAGGGTCTTTCTCTTCAAAACTTCACCCATCTCTCCAATGAAATATGCTGTAACATTCTCTCCCCCCCCCCCCTCAACCCTTGCAGCCTGCCCAACCTTCCACCAAGAAGCCTGGTCACTATGCCAGCTCCTCCTCACACACACACACCCCTCCCCGCACCATCTCACCCCAGTGACCCACCATCCAGATGCCAGCCTTTGACCCTTCCAGCTCTGGGCCCTTCTGGGATCAGGATTCCTCTTGAGTCCTTGCCCACATCTTTCACTGTGCATGGGGATGGGGCCCCTCCCTAAAGAATGGGGGCCAGCCACAGCCTGGTTTGTACAGAACCCTGCTAGCTTTGATTCTCCAGTACTGGTCTAAGCTGCTCCTGTAGCTGGGCTCAGGTGGCCCCTTTGCAGGACAAAAGCAGCTTTTTAGTGTCTCACCAATTTCTGATAACAGCCTGGTCCTTCCTGCCAGCCTGAAAAATCCTATCTTGCTGCTCTTGGCTCCTCTTACTGCTCCCTGTACCCAACATGGCTTGTTCCAACCTCACAGCCCCCAGTAGGACTGTTTCTCTTCACCCCCACCTGGTCACAGTCCACTAGGGAGCCCCACTGAAGTGCTATCCCCCCCCCAAAAAAAAGAAGGTTCCCCAGGTCTCCCAGCTAGGGGTCTTGTCTTGGATCTGCCCAATCCTTATTCCACCTCCACCCCCATATCTACCTGTTCCCCTGGCAAGGACCCAAGGTAGACAAGAGAATGGAACAAAGGGATCCACAACCCCTTGGGCATATTGGGCAGGGAGGCTCTGGACCGTTTCTTGATGGGTGACCCCTGGGTTAAGTCACCTCAATTTGCATCCACATTAATGGCTGCGGGCCAGATCACGTGAAGTCCAGCCACCTCTCCAAGGGTCCCCATCTTGGCGGTCACTGGGACTCCAACCCCAGCTTCTGCTGACCTCAATCCTACTTAACGGGTCTCTGCTCCCTGGGGCCGCAGCTCTCTGCGTCAGGGTCAAGGCCTGAAGCGCCCTCCCCCACCCCAGGTGCCCTTCCCTCCCCCCCCCCCCCAAGCCTTTGTGGGGCAAGCCCATCTCCATCTACGAGTCCGAGGTTTGGCCCCTGGGACCCCACAACCGCCCCCCCCCTCTCCACCCAGTCTCTGTGACCTGTAACGTCAGGGAGAGTGTCCCCATGGGGCGAGCAGCCTCGAGGTTTCTCAGGTCTGGCCGCCATACCAGGCCGCCAACAACAGCGCACGACTTCTTGGGGCGTTCCAACGAGGCGCCCCCTAATGGACCACCTCCTCATATCCTGTTTCCGGCCCGATACCCCCTGCTCATTCGTCAGGAAACCTTGATTGGCGTGACCCCAGCCCAATAGTTGACCCCGCCCTAGGGTCGCCTGGGAGCCGCGTTGGCAACTGGGACCCAGTTGACTTATTCAATGGATGCCAGATGGTTTAGCCATTTTGCCCTGGGGTAGGTAGTTGGCCAAAGTTTGAACCGAAAGTTCAGTGAAGGCACATGGATATATGTAGGTAAACCCATAGGGCGCGGTAGGTGCGTCTTTGAGGGCCCCCCAATGTTACCCAGGGGTCTGGTTTTGTGAACTTTCCTCTCTGCCTACAGTCACATGTTGGGTAGGTGCGGGGAGTCGGGGGTTGGGGGGCATTCACGTGTGTGGTGTGGCTGGGGTACCCTCACCCTAATAGATGCGGTGGACTTACGGCGGGGCCGTAGCGTGGTTCGCCTGTCCGCGGCTGTGGATACAGAGATCCAGGCGGCGCGCCCTGCCGCCACCGCGCGAACCCATCGCCGGGTCCTATCCCCCTCCCTGTGATCCCCCATGCCAGGCAACCACCCCTCATGCCCTCCTCCCTGCCCAGCTGCTCTGCACCCAAAATTGGCTCGCGCCCCGAATCACTTACCGGAGGAACTGTCCCGATACCTGCTGGCAGGGTTTGCCGCGACCGGCGAGTAGCGATGTCCCCGGCGGACTGGAATCCCTGCGCAGACCCCAGCGTGATGCGCGATCCGCGATGCGCGTGCCCGTGTCTAGCCCACCTACACTGTGCGGCTGTTTCTCCCGTGCGCACTCCAAACCCAGCGTGCGCTTTGGCAACGGGAGCGCAGCTGATGCTACTGGATATGTGGCGGTGCTTGGCGCTGCCTCTGGGAGCTCTAGTAGAGGAAAAGTGAAGTGACCACCCCAGCAAACCCTTAGTGAGGGGAGAGGGACTGAAGAGGGGTCGGGGTGGGCTTAGATGTGCTGACGTATCTGGCAGCTGATGCCAGAAGCGGGAAGCGGCGCGCTGCTGGTGGCGCGGCGCGGATGTGCTGTGGACCCAGAGCGCGCAGGGCTGTCCAAACTCAGACCACCCCAGACTGCCCTTAAACCCCCAACCAAAATCCCTTGCCACCCTTAGCCAAAATGGTAGGGCCCATGGAATTCTGAGGCCTGCATTCGGGTGTGTGTGTGGGGGGGGCGGTCTGTGCTCTCATCACGCCATGAGCTGGTGCCGCGGAGCTGAATAAGCGGACGCCTGGGGAAATTAACCGGCTCTCATTGTGTGCACCCAAGACCCTCTTATTTTGCTGCATCACCAACATGGACACCGCGGGGGAGGGGGGGGGAGGACCATCTGTGTGCGCCCCCCTCAGAGACCCCCCGAGTGTGATGGGGACCGGGAACATGGAAGCGTTTTACGGGAACCAGTCTCGGCAAGCAGCAAACAGAAGCCGCTTGGAAAGTGCCCTTTGGCGTTTTAAAAACAAACTGGCTCCGCAGCACACTGCAGCCCCTGGCCCCGGTCTCATTTCCGCCCCTCTGGTGGGCTCACGACCACCTGTCGCATCGCCGCGCATCTGCGCCCACCTTCTCCGCCGCTTTAAGCCTAGCGAGCAGGCAAGACTAGGAGCTGCTAGCGATCGGAGGCGGCGGGGAGACGCGGGGGGGTTTGCTGCCAGGGCGGGGGGCTGCGGCAGAGGGGTTCAGGGGTATCTGGGGTGATGAAAGCCTCCTGCAGTCCCCCCTCCCCTCGGAGAAGAGCAGTTGGGTCCGGGAGGGGAGGGTTTCAGCTCCTGCGCTCCAGCAGCCCGGGTGCCCACGTCTTGCGTCACGTGTCTGCAACGCAGGAGAGCTCGCTCGCTCGCGCTCTCTCTCTCTCTGGCCGAGGCAGAGGCGAGGAGAAGGACTCCAAATCAGTCCGGGAGAGGAGTGGAAGGAGCCAAAACGTCCCTGCGAGGCCTGCGCTCACCAACCCCCTACCCAAAGTCGGAGGCTTTACCAGCTGGAGGCACCGGCTCCCAGAGCCATCTGGGCATCTGGACAAGCATCCCCTGGTGGCGGAAAGCGGTACTGCGAGCGATTTTCGGACCAAATCGACGCGCTGCTGAGAAGGGTCAGGAGGGGTTGGCCTGCTGCTGAGACAGACCTGAGGGCATAGGGGAAGGGCTGGGGGGGTAGCCAGGGGCAACCTGAGGGCGTAAAAAGTGGCAAAAAAGGAGTTAAGACTCCAGTAGCAGAACTTTTTGATTTTGCTTCTGCCACGGTCTAGGGTTCAAGGCCTTGCTCCTACAGGCCTCCTAGAGGCTAGATAGTGAGTTTGGAGCACCCTAGAGGTGGGGGGGATACCAAAAAAAATTTTTTTTCAAAAATTTTTTTCACCCTAGTTAGGTTGGGTGCCCCGTCCCACGGGGCCCCAAAGTGAGTATAAGAGGCCGCCACCGTGTTATGGGCTTGCGCAACTGCCTCAACGGCAATAATATGTCAGGACAACGCGATAGCCCCCTTGAGCCCGGGCAACAGCCCCAGCAACCGTTGGAGACCTCAGGGGCACTTACCCCCAGTCTTGGGGCTAGCTCAACCGAAGAATTGGCGACCGAACCGACGACTATCAGCGAGTCTGTCACCATTGAGGCTGCCAGCGAGGCCTCAGGGCCTACCCAGGTCTCCAGGCCCTCATCCCAGGGCTTCGGACAGGCCATCGAGGAAGTTGGAGGCGTGGGAGGTTCCAGCCCACCACCTGAAGAATCGATGCCCTTCTATGCCAAGGAGCCCACATCAGAAGGCTTCTGGCCTACCCTGGAGCAGCCCGGAGCCCACCGTGGGGTCGGTGCAGGCCTCAGGATCCAGAGCCAGGCAATTGTGGAGCCTAGAGCCTTCGATGACGCCAGTGGAGACCTGGGAGACTACAGTCCACCACCGGAAGAATCTATGCCCTTTGAGCAGCAGAAGTCCGCCCAGGGAGTCATCAGCCCAGCTTCCTTGCAGCTCCCTGGGCCAAGCCCAGGTTTGGGGGTGCCCAGTGCACCCCCCGAGCAGCCTGAAGCCCTCGGGCCTGCCAGCCCTGGCTTCAGAGGCAACAGCCCTCCCCCTGAGGAGGCTGTGCCATTTGAGCTCGGAAGAGCAGCCTCTGGGGGTGATAGCCCACCCCCTGGGCACCCCGGAGCCTTTGCTGAGTCCTACGGTGGAGACCAGACCACGGCAGTCTCGGCCCCGGGTGCGTTCCTCCTCTCTGCCTGCGCGGAGGCGCCCCCCCTCTGGGTCCCCGGAGTGCCCATCTATCCAACTGGAGAAGCGGCTGCCAGAGCGTTTCTTGGCTTCGCGGGCACCAGCCCCCCCATGGAGATCTCCAGACCCTTCTTCGAGATTGGCAGCGCCCCCCATGGGGTCGACGACGCTCCCGTCAACATGGACAGCCCCCCAATCGTGCTTCACGACCCGCCCATCGAGATCTCCAGAGCCCAAGACGAGGCAGAGAGCGCAGAAGGAGAGAGACCCCCAGTTGAGGGAGCAGCATCTGAGATGGAAGGAAGCTCTGGAGCTGCAGGCGCCGAGGGAGGCAAAGTCCCCACTGCCCGGGATGAAGAAGCCCCTGCTGCCACCGGGGCCACCGCTGCCACTAAGGGAGCAGCCCCTGGCGCTGCCGCCGCTGCTGCTGCTGCCCCAGCCTGGGCCATGCCTGGCGCTGCCGCCGCTGCCCGGGCCGCCCCTACCCGGGCCGCCCCTGGTCGGGCCGCCCGTGGCCGGTCTGGCCCTCCCCGGGCCACCCCTGTCGCCGCCTGGACCAGCGCAGCCGACCGTCCCCATCTGCAGCTCCTCCGACCCCCCAGCCCCGAGATTCAGCCGGCCGATCTCCCTAGTCCGGTCCCTCCTCGAGCGGCTGCCCGGCGGGCGAAGGCTGAGCGCGGCCGCAGCCGCACCCGCCGCGACCCTGGCTCCGATAGCAGCGACGACAGCGGAGACGAGGACATCCCGTCCGGCTGCTTCTTCTGGAGGAAGTGGAAGAAGAGCAAGCACTCCAAGAGCGAGCGCTCCAAGAGCGCTCAGAAGAGCTGCTGCAACTTTTTCCCCAAGTTGCTCACCGGCGCCTTCGGAGTCTGCTTCAGAAAACGCACCCGAAGCACAGAGCCCCGAAGCGCCTCCCAAGTCCAGGAGATTCCTATGTCGGAGAAGCGGCTCCAGAAGCGCAAAGAAGCGATGGAGAAACGTGCTCAGAAGCGTGCGGAGAAGGTTCGGAGCAAGATCATCGACAAGCAGCTCCAGGATGAAAAGATGGGGTACATGTGTACGCACCGGCTGCTGCTTCTAGGTAATGCGGCGGCTCTGCCCGCGAGCAGAGCCGCCGGCGGCCGGGGAGGGTGGCAGGGCTGCCTGGTGGGGCGCAGGGCCCGCGGCCGAGGAGGGCCCGGGCAAAGGCAGGAGCGCCTGCCGCAAAGTTCCTTTCAGGGGCCCTAACTTTGCCCGGGGCGCGCGAGGGGTTGGGGGACACGGGTGGCCTAGTGGCCTCCAGGGAGAAAATGTGGCGCAGAACGACCCTGAGGGTCGTTCCTGGCTAGACATGCCAGCGCCCGCACCGTAAGCTGCCCCGGAGCCCCAGGGGTGGAGGCCTGCAGGACAGTGGGCTGGGGAGGGGGCTGGGGGCTTCAGGTTGAGTCAGGACCCTCTGGGGAGGGGCCCGGGGCTCCCCTGGCGACGTGGCTGGGGTGCGGTGGCTGGGGTCGTTGGGAAGGTGCGCCCCGCCTCGCCTGGCCCCGCTGCTTGGACTCGGACAGCTTGTGTCGTTGGTGTGTGTTGGTGTTACATTCTATGTGCGCCTGTGCATGATACGCTCAAGTGTCCCCAAATCCCCCTACCCTGAGTATCCGCCGTCTGTGTACTTATACTGGGGAGTGGGCTTTTGGGGTTTGGCGCCCGGGAGCGGGCAAAAAACTTTCGGAGCCGGCGCATACTCCTGGTGGAACCTGAGCGCTGGCGCGGCGCCGCCGCGCGGAAATGCAGCGGGCACGGTGGCCAGACCACTTTGGTAAGATGCTGGGCCTGTGGCCCCGGGGCGAGGGGACCGCTGTCCATCAGCCTTCATAACCTGTTTTTTGTCTCTCTTTTTCCCTTTGCGCTAAGCGTTGTGCTCACTACTCGTTCGTTCTCCAAACCCTCTCGCCTTTGAAAAACCAGGCGCGCAGGTATCTGGGGCGTCCGGGGTTGCACCATGGGCTGGGTGTGCTGCATACCACTCTGCTCACCTGGTCGGGGGATGGAGGGTGGCGGGGCAGCACACGCGTGTGAACACACACTTAAACTGCAGCAGGCAGGTCTGGAGAGGAAACCACACTGGGCTGAGACTAGAGGGGTGGGCGGGGCTGTGCTTAAAAAATATAAAATGGTGTTTTTTTCCCCTAGGAAAGAGCCCGAGGTAAGCTAATCCTTTATACTTTTGCCAAGAGTGCAGTAGGGAGGGGCTTGTTGTTAAGACAGGGGGCTGGTGTGCTGGGAGTGAGGTGCCATCCACCTGTCTGACATGCAGTTAAAATAAAATTAAATAATAAAAAAAACAGCTCTGAGTGTATCTTATGTGTGTGGACAAAATGCGATGATCCTGTAACTGAGGCTTGTGACATGTGCCGATTGAGGTTTTTTTCCCCCAAGCAGCTTTAGGTGGGGGCCGAGACACCCAAGGTAAGCTCTTGTTACTTAGCTTTGAATAATAATAATTTTAAAGCCTTGTGATGAAAGCAAACACGATCATATTCTAACCAGAAGAGTATCTTTGCTGGCTCCACCCACCCCCATCTCCGAGTACCCCTCCCCTCTCCAAGACCCACCTCCCTCCACCCCTCTACAAGACCCTCTCTCAAAGCTGTCCGTCCTTCCCTAGCCCCCCTTTCTCCCCCCACCTCCATCTTTCTTCTCTCCTCCCTCTCCCCCCTCCCAAGACTCCTCTCCTCTCCGATCCGGGCATTAACTCTTACTGTGTCTGTAATCAGAGCTGCAAATTTGCAGTGTTCCGAGTCTCGGGCTTAAATGAATATTTCTAAAGGGGGGCCCCTCTACCCCCACCCCACCCACCCCTTTGGTCTTCATTCTTTGATTTAATTCGGTTAAGAACCTTTCAGGGGCTTGCAAGATCACAGTGTCTGAGACGGCGGCATTTGTTTGTTACAGCTTTGGAGATGTGAGCTGCTTCCTTATTGACATGTGCTGTGTGTTACTGTGAGGTGTGTTGCCCACAAGCCTCATGTTTTCATGTGATTTTCATTTTGTGTGTGTGCCTGCCAAGGGAGATAATGGCATTATTATTCTCCCAGCAACTGCCCCCCCACACCCCCACCCCCGCAAAAAAAAAAAAAAACCGAGAAAGAGAGAGAGAAAGATATAGAAGGGAGCTAGCTTTAAATTTCAGGTGCCCCAACTGCAGGAAAGCCACAGAGCCTGGGGTGACGATGCACCGTCCTCTCTGCAGACAACTGCCTTTGCCATAACAGCTTATTTCAACCCTCCAAGCAGAGAGAGCTCTGTGAAGCCAGCCTGTAATAGAGGTGGGGGGGGGCAGAGGGGACAACTGGGTGCAGACAGGAGCCCCAAGTGGCTCTAAGCACCTAGCCCCTCATTGGCAGCATCTCTGACATGCTGAGACCCCTGGTGTCACATTGCTGAAATGAAATGTTCGTATGAGATCTCCCCTAAGGGTTTACTTTAGCCACAGAGCCGGGGTCCGCTAGTCACTGGGGGAGAACGGAGGCCACTGCCACCTGGATTGGAGGATGTGTGCTCACCTCTGGGGGTCTTAAGGATATTTGGATTGTCCCTGGTTTGGCAGCCAGTGAAGAGAACTAAGCTTAAACAGGGACATTTGCTGGAATCTCCCTGGCTTGGCCCCTCTTTAGAGCTGCTGTTTAGAGGCAGCTTAGCCCAGGGAACAGCAGCAGGCCTGAGCTGGCATACCCAGGGTCACCTTCATTTTCACCACTGGCTTCATTTTGCTGAAGTGACCAGCGAGGTACCCTCTGACTGATGGGGCCAAAGGGAGGAGAGAGGAGGTGCTGAGCCACATTGAGTGCCAGAATCCCAGTAGCTTACTGGTCCTAACTTAAACCCTCCATCCATTGCTTCCACCGAGGATGCCGATCAAATGGCTGCCCTGTGATACAGCTGCTAATTCATGGCACAACACAAGGGCTCATCTGTTGCTTTTAAAATTGTATGTGTGTATGTCAGGGGAGGGGGGGCATGTGCTCTCCATTTTTATTGCCTAGATAGTATAATCATCTTATAGTGAATTTTTTTTTAGAAAAAGAAAGTATATATTAAAAGATATAAATCCCTAGCATAGGTGCAAGGCTAGAATATTTAAAGAGTTGAAATCTTTTTCATACTCAACAGTGCCCACTTAAGAGATGATTTCTTTTTCATACTCAACAGTGCCCACTTAAGAGATGATTTCTATATTTCTGTTGCCCCCCTTAAAGAATCTTTGCCAACTGATAACATGGTTTTGGAAATCTTCTTGGGGTATGAGCATCCCTCTCCCCTTATTTTTTTTATTTTTAATTTTTAGGGATCAAAAGGGGCTTTGAGATTAGGGCTTTTCCTTGGTTGCTGCATTTAATACAGTGGCGCAGACAAGTGCTGTATAGAATCACGGCCATTCTGCCATGGTACTATATTTATCCAGTGAATCACAATTAATTATGTGATAATTTATTTATGTCACCAAGTGCAACCGATAACATAATAGTTTATCTTCCACGAGCGCCTTTTTTTTTCTTTTCAGTTTTCCATTCCTTTTTTTTTCTCTCTCCAAATACAGCCATATTTCTGCATTCAGAGTACAGTGCACAGAACTGCTTGATGCAGTGGAGGCTGAAAACAGCTTTCCCAGACCCACGCTGCTAGAGTTTCAAGATTTTTATTAATTTTTCTTCTGTTTTCTCTTCTTTTCACATGCTCTCTTCCCAGGCTAAAATTCTACCCGGTTTTTCACAACTCCAGTTTCTCTCTCAAAAACAAAAAAATTTTTTAAAATAATTTTTCCCCTCACCCAGGGGGGTTGCTTCTTATAATTTATCCACAGTATCTAGACCACAGGCAAGCAGCCTTCAACAAAGCCTGGACTGGGGGACTAGGGGTCTATCCCCCCTTGGGAAGGGTCCATGTGGATTTGAAATGAGACACTTCCACTTAATATTATTAGCAATGAACAGTAATCCTGGTGGCACAGGCTTATTCCGTTTTCCCTTCTTCACAGATTGAGCAGGTAGCCGTACTCCTTCGGGGAAATAGCTAGGGAGAAATAGAAAGGTTCTAAGCCCCCAGTCTATAGCTCAGTCTCCCCCAATCTCAGATGAAATATCAGGGCTGTTGGTCTGTTGGGTTGTTTTGCTGGAAGACGCCAAGGTAAGCGGGCAGTCTTGGGTTTGAGATTCAGATGTGATCGTGCTTGCTAACTTGTGGCAGTCGGTGCAGCATCACTGCAGTGGATGATTGCATGCATATTGTCACGGACTGTGGGCTCTTCAGCGCTCTTGTTGCCCTTCTCTGCAGTGGTCACCAAGCCCCATCAGACCCTGCTCTCATGGCCATAATGATCTTCACATGTCCACATTTGCTTATACGTGTCTGCCAATACGTTATCTTTTTGTCGAACATGGGTTTTTTGCTTTGTTTTTAATGCAGATTTTCTCTTAAGTTGTTTGTGTGTTTGTTTATTTGAATCCTTGGTCCTCTTTAGCAGGGTCCGGGGCTCCTCCTTGCTCAGCCTTCCCCTGAAGACGACCGTGAGAATGGGCCAGTGGCTCTTTACTGCAGAGGCCCCTATAGTTCCAGTATCAGAATGCAGGAGACTGTTTGCAATCCTGGCCTGAGTCGAATGATCCTGTTCCACCTGCCTTGTGTTAGTCACAGTGATTTTACATGTCATGTCTTCCTTACGTTAGGGTGCAGGGTGAGTTCCCATTGAGGGAGAAGTCAATGAGTTTTCTCAGAAGCCATCTCGCACCGACCTTGACTTTTCCACGGTGTGGTTGATGTTAAATAAGAAATATCTCTTTCAAACCCTCTGGTTGATGAGGTTTGAAATTCCCAGTGCTAGCTGGGTTCTTCCTTCCCTGCTACTTAGTCTGTCACCCAACCAGATAGCACTTACCTCCTACCCCCAGCAAAAGCAAGGCCCTGTCATGACACCCCAGTAGTGAGTGGAAGATGGGTCCCTAAAACTACTACTACTGCTTTTTTTTTTAAACCTGTGATCTTTCCCAAACCGAGCTTTACCCCGACTGAGGTTCCTAATGAGCTGTGAAATTAGCCTGCCATTTGCCCATTTTAAAATCAGATTTCTCAGGAAGAGTTGCAATTTTCAGAGCAGAAAGGGCAGGGCCAATTGATGAGACAAGGTCTTCACCATCCAACCAAAATGGAGGGACTAAACGAGTCGGTGAGTCTTGTCAAGGACCCCCGGCCCTCATAGTCCCACCAGTCAGAAGGACCCCACAAGCCATTAGCCCTGCTCAGGTGAGCCCTCTAGGACCCTATTCTTGCTTGTGGTCAGCTCGGGCTTGGGATCATGCTTTCCTGGGGCAAGCAGAGTATTGGGCTGGGTCTCCCGTCAGGAGCCTGCCTATAGGGAAGCAGCAAACCCCAAGTCCCCTTTATGAAATTAAAGATGACTAGTGAGAAGCCAAGGAGCTCAGGTAGTGTAGTGGTTATGCATTGGGCTGCTAACCACAGGTCAGCAGTTCGAAACCACTGGCCGCTCATCAGGTGAAAGATGAGACTTTCTACTCCCCAAAAGATTTATAGTTTCAGAAATTCACCGGGGCAGTTCTACCCTGTCCCATATGGTTGTTGTGAGTAGTCAGAGTTGACTCGATGGTGGTGAGAAGCCAAAGGAATCTTAGTGACACAGTGGCCTACACATTGAACTGCTAACTGCCAGGTCAGAGGTTCAAACCCACCAGTCACTCTTCAGGCAAAAGATGAGGCTGCTTGCTCCCTTAAAGATTTAAAGTCTTGGAAACCCAAGGGCAGCTCTACTCTGCCCTCTCAGGTTGCTATGAGTTAGAACTGACTCACTGGGGTGTGGTTTTTGTTTCAGGTAGTGAGAAGCCCCAGATAGCGATTGGCAGTCGGAGGGAGGCCAAGGTGCCTCTGAACAAGGATGGGAAGGAGGTTGCTTCTAGGAAAATTCAAGAGCAAGATAATTCAATTTGTTCTTAATTCTTCTACAGTGAAGGTCAGGTGCCGCTAGTCATCCAAGTCTCGATCTTACAGCTGACTTTCCCCAAGGCAGTCAGGGGCAAAGGCCAGGTCTAGGACAAGACTCCACCCTTGCCATGGGTTTTGAAGGAAAAGTAAATTCAAATTAAGTTTTAATTTTTGAAATTGACTTCAAGACTTCTCCTGCTCTCCATGAGGCATGTGGTTTCGTTTGTCCTTCTCTCCCGGGCCTCCTCCACGCAGCCTTTCCCTCCTAGGTGCCGCCAACCTTGAGCACCTTCCCTGCCTCTCCCGTGCAGCCCCTCTTTGGGCAACAGCAGTGCCACCAGTGCCCAACTTATGATGGTGCCCAGTCCCTCCCAGGTGGCAGGCCTGGCCCTGGAGAGGAGAGGATGAGGGGAGAACTTAACTTTTCACCTGTCCTGAAGACATGTCCCCTGTCACCCCTACCTCTCCGCCCCTCCTCCCCCTCCCTTTATCTGCTCCTGCAGCTCAATTCCACACGGCAGCTCAACTCAAGCATCTCAGCGCCATTGTTCTGTTGGGTTTCTTTGCACCTAGGGGAAAAAAATGTGTCTTTTAAGTTTCCTCCCAACAGCCAGCTGATGAAGTTGAAGACCTGGCAGTTGAAGAGGAGGAAGGCCCCCTTGGAGAAAGAGGTAGGGAACGACACAGACATCCATGTTTGACTCTATATCTTGGCTCACACCCCATACTCTGTGAAGACCCCCGTAGGACCCCGGGCGCGAAGCGCGCTCCTAGCACGGGGACAGCAGCTGTACACCGGGGCCAGTGGGAAGCAGTCTTGAGGAAAGGATGCTAGGTAACACGTCAAGGGAGTGTGCCCCTGTTGTACTGACTGGGAGGGGGAAGAATCCCAGTTCACGACGCAGAGCCATTCAGAAGGTCCCAGGAGGATTCTTGAGTAGTGTGACTCTCAGAGCTCTGCCTACAGAACTTGCTCGCCGGAGCGCACGTAATGCTCCTTAATGATTCAATTTGGGGACGAGGAGAGAGAGAGAGGTAAAAAGGTACTGTAAATTGGTTATCTGATCCCAAATTTCTTCTGAGTCACCCCGTGCTTCAGACGGGTGTCACACGCATCTTGTGTGGGGGACAGAGTACGTGCATTCCATTCCCATGAATGAATTGGTAATGCGAAGGGAAGCTTTTGCACCCCACTTCCCCAGGGGCGCCCCTGCTGAGCTGCCGCCAGTTCGGTGTCTTGCTGAGGACCCGGGGATCCTTAATTCCCACCCTTGGGGCAGAGGATGCCTTTCTTTTTCGGCTGGTGCTGGCTTAGCCCCTCCCCTGTCACTACCACACACCCCCCCACACCATCACCACCTCTCTCCTCGCTCCTCTCTTGAACCATTTTGCCTTTCTTTAAACTGATGGTTGATGTGAGAACTGCTGTGGATCTTTTACAGGGACCCCGTACCAAGGTAAGGTTAAAAGCTGGGAGGTAATTTTTTTATTTATGAAAAGATTATGGTGACCCACGAACCCTAAGTTCAATCACCGTGATGCAGGACAGGGCACTAGAAGGCCTCTTGGCTAAGGCTGGGGAGCAGGGCAGGGGGCCAGCTGCCCTACCTCTTGGATAATGTCCATCCAAACTCTCTGGACCTGGGGCCCATGGGCCCGGGTCTCAGTTTTCTTAGCTGTGACGTTATATAGCTGCTGTCCTTTGTTTGGGGGTGGGGTAGGACAGACAGGCAGACACTCATCAAGGATAAATAGGTATGACTTAGGATGTATCTGGGTACTTAAGTGACTGGGACCACTTGAGCAGATCGCTTCAAATTGGTGTGATTTCTTCACCTGTGTGCTAGTTGGGGACTTCCAAGTCACCTAGGATTTCAGCGGCAGCGCTCTACGGGCCCTCTTGAATTAGGAGTCAGTCGATTTGTCATGACCCCTTGATTTTAAAAAAAGAAACTCTTTTTAGGACTGAATAGGCTTCTGAAACCCCAGTGCCCATCTTAATTCCTTAGAGCTGCTCTGGGTCTAAGAGAGCGATGCCTATAGAATGCTTAATCAGCTTCCCAATAAAACCATATTCTCCATCCAGAGGGCCTTCCACCTGCCGCTGCCCCCCATCAAATAGGGATTTTCTAATGACTAGCTCTGGAAAGGCCTGGAATGATGAAGGTGGGTTGATATTTCAGGTGGCCACTAGATGGTGAGAGGGTATAAGGAAAACGCAAAGAATTGCTTCTGTGAGCTCAGAGAGGCTGTGAGAGGCAGGGAAGTTGGGGAAGGGGCTTGCTTCCTGCTCCCCACAGCCCTCCCCCTCCCAGCACAGCCCCCGACTTAGGGCTTAGACCCCTGGGCTTTGGTCAGACCCCTCTTTCTTTGGGAAGCTGGTACTTTTTAAGCTGTTGGCTGTGTGCTGAGATTTAAGGCACTCTGTGGGGGTTCTGTTGCCGTTTTGTTGTTGGGGGGGCTGTCCTGGGCAAGGTGGGCTGTCTGGCAGCATCCCTGCCCTCTGCCCTCAGGTGTCCATAGCAAATCCCCGATCAGGAATACCTCTAGACGTGTGTCCAATCACCTGGGGGTCACATTGGCCCCCTTAGAGCCCTGGTGGCTGCTGGGTTACTCATTGGGCTGCTAACTGTAAGGTCAGCAGTTTGAAACCACTGGTTGCCTCCAGGGAGGGCAATGAGACTCTTTGTTCCCATAAAGAGTCCCAGTGAAGGAAACCCAGAGGGGCAGTTCGGGGCAGTTCTACCCTGCCCTGTGGGGTGGCCATGAGTCGGCATGGACTGAAGAGCCGTGAGGAGCCACTACTGTGCATCAGTGTCACGGAGCGTCCGATGTGCAGCCTGTCCCCAGCAACAAGCCCATCAACTCTAATCACTAATCTAACCAGGCAGAAAAAGCAATGCCTGTTTTGGTGACTGCTCCCCAGAACCTAAAGAAGAAAATGGGGTGGTAGCTTAGATGACCCTCAAGCAGCGGTTCTCAATCGGTGGGTCTCGACCCCTATGGGGGGGGGTCAAACGACCCCTTCATAGGGCTCGCCCGATTCATCACAGTAGCAAAATGACAGTGATGGAGGAGCAACTACGGTTGAGGGGATCACCCCAATCTTAGGAACTGTATTTCAGGGATGCAGCATTAGGAAGGTTGGGGACCAGTGCCCTCAAGAGAAGAGAAAAGGGAATTAATTCAAGGGAAGTGAAATAATATTGAGACTGATTAACCGAGCGTGCCCCTTCACTGGTCCTGAACTGGGCTAACTCAGGGAGTCAATGGATTGAAACTCAGTGACACAGCGGGTTTACACTTTAGGCTGTTGGCCTCAAGGTTAGCAGTTCAAAACCACCAGCTGCTCCCAGAAAGGGAAGCGAGGCTTTCTGCTCCCAAAAAGATTCACGGTCTCGAGAACCTGCCAAGGCAGTTCTCTCCTGCCCTCCAGGATCGCTGGGAGTCAGGACTGACACCTACCATGCGTGCATTTTATTTTAACAGCTAAGCTATCACGAGTACGTTCATGGTGGGGAGGGCATAGCCTGGTAGTTTGGTAAATTACAGATCTGACCCATAACATTCAAAATAGGATTTGAAACCCCCACTTCTAAAAGAGCAACTTTTGCACCCCAAGTTCACAAACTTTCACCCCTCCTTATGGCACAGCCTCAGAAGGCCCCCAGCCATGGGGCTTTGGATGTTGCTTTTGAGCTCTTGTCTGGGACCAAGGGCACGGTTTTAAGAGAATGCGTAGAGGACTCAGGGCAGAACCCCCAAAGCAAATGGCAAGCCTTTGGGGTCGCCCCGGTGTTGCGGATCGAAACGTGGCTGGGACTTCAGCCCTTCCGGCTGCTTTCATCCGCAGAACAAATGTCTGCGCTGGGTTTGAGGGCGGAGGCTCCGCACGAGGTTCCTCTTTCCCACAGGAGACTCTGGGGAATTGTGGGATGGCAGTGCCTGGATAACTAACTGCCTCTCCTCCGGCAGTTTGGGGGTGTGAGCTTTGGGGGTTCCTTCCAGATTCCTGGTGGGCAGAGTGGGCAGTGGAGCAACCCTCCCACCCCCCAGCTGTCCTGGACTGCCCTGGGATAGTGCATCAGAGAACACTGACAGAAGCCTGAGGGTCCTAGAGCCGGCGGCTCTGCTTCTTTCCTATGCACATGCCAGAGATTCCGTGCTTTGCCAAGAAACCCAGAAAACAGCCGTCTTTCGCTCCCACCCATTTTGTCAAGCCTCCCTTTTGAGACTTTGTCCAGTAGACCCGAGGGGCGGGGAGAAGGACTCACGAGTGGCGGGTTACCTGAGAGAAGGGAAGGCCAGGCAGGGCGCCCTCTGCTCTACTACATCTAGGGAGAGGTAGCAGCTCCAGGTGGGTGCCCCACTGGAAGAGAAGGGCACGTGAGAGAGAGATGGCGGCTCGGTCTGTGGGGCACACAAGGCCCAAGCTGGCAGCTAGTAACTTGGGGTGCCGCCTTCCTTTACTTTTTCTGGACTGTACCCTTCAATTTCCCCGACTCAGGGTCTGACTTCAGGCCTCTGGCAGACTCCAGCGGGAGGGGCTTGTGCCTGTCTTTTATTAAAGGAGCCCTAGTGGCGCGCTCAGTTAAGCACTGGGCTACGGATTCCTCCCGCCCATGGGAGACCATCCTTGAGGGTCACTGTGAGTTGGAATCCACTCATGGGGGAGGCACTCTGGTTCTGCCAGACGGGGGTTGGCAGGCAGACAGGCCAGGCCCAGGATGGAGACCACCAGGGCTGCTGAGGTAGAGACAGTAGAGCCCCTTCCCCTCCTCCTAAAGAAAAGTATGCAGCTCACAGCTGGGGTCATGGAGAGCATCCTTCCAAGGGAATTCTCTCTGGCTGTGCCCACCCTCACCCCTTGAGATTTCTTTCTTTCTTTTTCAAAGGGTCTTCTTGGGGCGGTGGGGGTGGGTTCTTTCTGAGTAGGGGCTGTTTTTAAGGCAAGGACAATGGCATGACTGATGGGACTGGGAAGCAGACCGTGAAGGCGTGGTAGGTTTCACGGCCGCTGGCAGATGGCGCTCGGGGTTTAGTGTTGGGATCTGGCTGTCAGAGGAGTGTGCTCTGCTGCTCAGGCTGGCTGCTGAGGCAGAAATCCTCTGCCCCCTCCCCTAATTCTCCACACACACCCCAGGGACACAGTCGCCCGTCCCCCAAGGCTGGGGACCTTTGTAGAGGGTTTCCCTTGAGCAGTGCACCTCTGAGGGCAAATCTGGGCCCTGCAGCCAGAGAAAACCAGCACTGAGGCAGAATGACCTCTCACCCCAGAGCTGGCACCGTCACTCAGGCGCTGCTTCCGAGACCTCAGCCCCATCCCCATCTCTCCACAGTCCCCCCCTTCCACCTCCTTAGCTCTCTTGTGTGAAACATTTACCCTGAATAGGTGGGTCACTGCTGGGGAATGCCCCCACCCCGCCCCTCAAAGCCTCAGGAGGAGCAGTGGACTTTGGCGGACTGCTCCCAGTTTCAGGGAAGTTGGGTCTTGGCGTGTCCAAGGCCACTTTCCATGTTTGCAAGAAGCGCAAACCTCCCCCCACTTCCCGTCTCCATTTTGTGTCCCTTTCATTGAGGCTGCTAACCTCCAGGTCAACGATGGAACCCAGCGGCCACTCCCTGGGAGAGAGCTGAGGCTTTCTGGTCCTGGAACCTACAGGGCCAGTTCTACCCTGCCCTGGAAGGCCACTGCCAGTCAGAACCCAGATGGTGGCCCAGAGTCCCCCTGCCACCAAACCAAAGGACCATGCACACTTACCAAGTAGACTCAAAGTGACTCTCCGTAACAGAGAACTGCCTCACAGGGGTCCCAAGACATCCATCTCCATGGAAGGACAGAGGGGGCGGGCAGCAGTTAAAGTGACCCCACAAGGACCCCAGCTGTCCATGATTCCCCCCTCAGGTAGCTTCAGGGTCCCATGCTGATATATTTCCTCTCCCCACTCTTTGAGTTTAAAAACCAAAGACTGGGGTTGAGAAATTGTGTCTAAAGGTGACCTCCCCCTGCTCTTAAAACCCCAACAAAAACAACCCTGAGCATTTGTGCTAAGACATTCCTCTCTTGGCCCTTCTTGGGGTGGAGGTGGAAGCGTCTCTTCTTTTTTTCCCCACCCATTGTCAGAGGCCAGGTTACCCAGTGGCCCAGGTGCTGTTCCTGTGAATGGTGGGGGGCTAGGGGAGGCCAGGGCTGCCCTGTTTTCTCTCTACATCTCTGGACCAGTAAAGCTTCTCCCCCACCAGAGGTCAGCAGAGAGCACAGAATGGCTAAACCCACCCGCAGGAAGTGGGATTGTATAGAATTCTCCAGATGAAATCATGGAAAAAACCAAGAGAGTGGAAAAAACCCACTTTCAGGAGGGTCTCAGATTGGGGTCTGAGTCTGTCTTAGGTCCCTGGGGGCCATTCTGTGCTGCTTTGGGGCAGTGGGTTTGGGGAACACGTTGGTCTCTTTCTTTGGTGGGGTATCTTTGCCAGATCTCTATCCCCCACCCCCAAACCCTTTCCTTTTAGGTGACCCCACAACCACACCTCTTAAACGCAACGCCTCCCTCTTGGGGCCAAACTGCCTGGTTTCATGTCTCGTAGGACTTGGAACCCCGATTCCCCACCCCGTTGCTGCCCCATGTCTTCCAGAAGCTGTAATTCTTGTTACAATGACGTTTCCACAGTCAAGAAACCCACCCCCTCTATTTTGGTGGGCCCAGGTGCAGGGTCTTTAGCAAAACAGGCCTGCGCCATTTTGTATAGGGCTCCGTCTCCCCCACCACCACATGTGGCCCTGTGGCCTCATTCCGGATTGTGCCCCACGGGTGCATCAGTGAAAGGTACGCAGATCCCTCCCCTTTGTTTCCACACTCTGGACTTTTTTAAACCCCAGGCCCTGATGAACTATTCAGAAACAAGCACCAAGTGCCCTGTATTGCTGAGTGAGAGGGAAGAGAAAGGGCCAGGCAAGAAAAGGAGAAAAAAGAAAGTGGGGAAAGTGGAAGAGAAGAGAAAGGGGAGGAAAGAAGGAGGTAAAAACAAGGATTCCAGCGATGAAGTGATTTAAAAGGCGAGAAAGAGCATTTGGGAGCAGTAGAGACAGAGAGACTTTGGAAGAGGTGCCGGTGCTAAGTTCAGCTCCAGGCCCTGCCCTCTAGGAACGTGTGGTCCAGAAAGGAGGGGGGGGTGGAGGCTGCTATAACTTTGGTTGCTGCAGGCCGAGGCTGGAGAGCCGCCAAGGCAGGGAGAAGCCAGCACGGCCAAGGGAGCCAAGAGGTTCCTCCAGGGGCCGAGCTGAGCTTCAAAGGGGAGGTGCAAGGGAGCCAGGCTCGGGTTGAGATGGGGACATCTCCCCTTCTCCATCCCACCGCCCCATGGGGTCCAGTCTTGGTGGCCAGCCAAGGAGGCCAGGGACCAGGAGAGCGGGAGTGTGTGCCAGGGACAGAGGCCAGGCCGCCAGCCGGCCCCTGCCTCCCGCCCCACGGTTCCCTGACCTCTGCCCGCCTCTTCCCAGCCAGAGTGGGCCCTCCTTGCCCTCCCGAGAGTGTTTCTCTGTTGGTCCTCAGATAATAATTTTTGTGTATGAAAGATAGCAATAAGCCCCCTTCCAGAACATGCTGGTTTTGCAAGGGCCTTGCAGGACTCTATTTTTAATTTTTTATTAATCCCATTCAATGGTATAGCTTGGCATTGGGAAATCTGGTATAAACCGGACTCTTCTGTCCTAAAGATCAACAATAATAATACCATCCGTCCCCCGCCCCAAAATTTTTAATCTTGGTGAATTCTTTGGTTCACATGGACCCCCAAAGCAAATAGACCCTAAAGTAGAAAGCAGACACCGTGTGCTTTAAGTCCACAGTTTGGATGTGTAGGCTATCCTTCGAGTTTTCTAAGTCTGGGCCCTAGACATTTAGGTTCCAGCTTGGCCACAGTATAGATATTGTGAGTTGGTGGTTTTTTGGTTGTTTTTTTCTTTTTTTTCTTTTTTCCTTCCTTCCTCTCCCCCACCCCCTTTTGAAAACAAGTTATACTCTCCTGGGGTCTGTTGATTAGAGAGGGAAGCTGGTTCTATTCAGCAAGGAAGGGTATTGTTGGGCCCCTGCTCCACTCCCAGCGACCCCTGACCCCCTGTGACGGAGGGGGGCTTCCCCCATAGGCCTTTTCTGAGCTGTAATTCTTATGGGGACAGACTGCAGCAGTCCTGCTCTGACCTTCTGGGGTGGGTTTGAACTTTCAACCTTTAGGTTAGGAACTCAGTGCTGATGGCTGCTTGGCCAGAGCTCCTCAGGAGATGAGTGAGGGTATGAGGAAAAGAGAGGTGGGGAGGGGTTTGCAGGAGGAGACGTGGGCTCAGATTGGGGACAAAAGTCACCCCCGGATGCACTTCTCTGGTGCTCTAAAAATTCACGCTGCCAGCAGAAACCTTCAGCTTCCTGGCATTCGAGGGGAAAATATTCCACCAGCTGCCTCTCTGTATCCTGTGCCTTTTTCATTAGCACAAGTTGAAAACAGCTTTATTGTGCTAGGGACCATCCTCTGTGTCCCCCACACACCCCTTCTTTTCTTTTTAATTTAAAAAAAAAAAAAAGCACAAACCCACAGAGGCCAAGTCTCTTCTTAGGCTGCCCAAGCCTTTCTCCAGCCCTCCTTCCGTTCTGCCCACCAGGGAAAGTTCCCCTCTTCCAACCTGCCAAGAGTCAGAAATGTGCTGCTAATTGATTCAAGCAAAATTTGTATTGCCTGGAGACTGCAGAAAATGGCTGGGTAGGGGCCGCTGGGAGGTGGGGAGGGGGAGACCATTGCTGCGCTAACGGCTAGGGGAAGGAGCATCCACCATGGGCCTTGGGTGGCATGGCAGGGTGGATGGGAGTCTTTAGACAAGCAGGAGGAGGGCTCCTGGGGCCCCAGGGTCAGGGGGAGAAGTGTCTCATGGAGGCTGGCAGAAGATGGCGTGCTTAATTGGAGGGAGGGGGGGAGAATTGGAAGCCCATCACGGTTTCCCAAATGAAAACAGTTGTCTCAAATTAATTTTTCAAATTTTTTGCCCATTGGCAGATCTGGGGCTTACCTCATATGTAGGTTGCGTCCAACTTGGCAAAGCACATGGCATACTGACTAGTCGCTGGTGAACATGAACCCATTTTCCCTCCCTGAGAAGTGATTTCCTAATTTTGGGGGGGTTAACTGGACCCACGCAATGGCCTTGTTCTCCCCCTTCTGCCTTCCTAGTAGCATCTCTCAGCTCACAGCAGTTGCTCACGTGCCGGCCACCCCTCTCAAGAGGATGGATCCTTGCTGGGCCGGTGAGTTGGCCCTCCTTTGGGCTCATTTTGTTCTTTCATTCATTCATTCAATACACATGTACTGCACACCTGGCCTATGCCCTTCCCTAAGGGGAAGATCAAGGTGTAGGACAGACAATGATGTGAGCTTGTAAGATCTCAGTGATCTCATAGGCCTGGCCCAGGGCGTTCAAAGGAGCCCAAGGAGGTAATCATGGAGGCTCAACTAGGTGCTCCCCTAGGGAACAGAGGCAGGAGCCGAAGAGAAAGAAAAGGGGCTGTCAAAAGGACAGACAGCCGCCACCAGCTGAGAGAGGAGTAAACCAAATTGGTACCTTCATAAAATAATGGTCAATATTGATGATTGAACTGTTGAAAACCCAGAGGGGATGGTGCTGGGGCCCAAACAGACCACAGTAGCTAGACATGGGTTAGACTAGATGGCGGGCCTGTGTGTCAATCTCGACTGGACATGTCCATCCTTGGCTGAGCCTGTTCCAGGCCCTGCATGGACCTCACTTTTGATCAGCGTCAATTGCAGTGGGAAGAAGACGTTTGCCTAGGAGCTATTGTCTGGAGGGAGACTGGCTATGCCAAGGGGCAGGGCTTTCTTCCACAGAGGTTCCAAAGATCTCGCGACCCAGCACAGCCCTGGGAGCTACCTTTAGCCTGAAGCGGTTTCCCATTTCTGCTCTTACAGAATCTACACTGTGCTTTTGGCCTTTTCCAGGGCTGAAAAAGTCTCCAAATTCTTCCACCTCACCTTAGATTCTTGTCATGGTCTATAATCGCTCTTCTGAGTATGGAATAGGAGAACCTTGGGGTGGTGAGAAGATGCAGCTAGAAGATCCTGCTATTCTGTAGTGTGCCTTGTATCAGCTCCTCCATCTTAGATCCCAGCCGCCCTCCATCTTAGATGCCAGCCACCCTCCATCTTAGATGCCAGCTGCCCTCCATCTTGGATGCTGGGCTTTGGGCAGAGGTTGTCTGTGCTTGAGGAGGATGACTCATTCCCAGGCATCATGGACAGAAAAAGCTCTTTCCATTTTCTGAGTTCCATCTATTTCCAAATTGCCTTGTTCAAATAGGCTTTTACTGTATCTGCTCGCTGCCCTTGGGCCAGTAGTGACTCTTCTATAGATCCCCCTGGTACCCTCAGCATGCAACATGTGAGCTTCATATATTTGAGATGGATGCACATCCATAGATTTTTTTTAAATGTAAGATAAGGGACATGCTTTTGTGTGAGTGACACCCCCAGATGACAGGGCCTGGTTTTGCTGCATGGTGAGCAAGCTTCAGATGGGCAGAATGATTAAGCTCTGGTATCTCATCCTGTGAGGCATTGAGAGGTACAAGGGATAGTTGGTATGCATGAAAACCCTATTTTCTGAGCAAACAGAAGCCTAGAAGTTGCCTTTTCTCCATCTCCCGAGACAAAGTGCCTTTGGTAGCATCTTCTAGGGTGAGTTCGGAGGAGCTGGGGACTGCCTCCTGGTAGGAGTGGCTGCTGTTTCTCGCCCCTTAACTAGTCTGCCCTGTCCTCTCCAGAATCCAGACCATTCCATGGGGATTCCTTGAAGATTTTTTAGCCATTGTCCAAGGGAAGGTCTGATGGGCATGAGGAAGCCACAGCTTGCAGCGTTTCAGGAAGCAGGTGACCCCTAGCTGGGGCTTGGGCCCCGGCTTCTGACCTTGCCATCTGAAGTTTGCATTTGGATTGTGCAGGGCTGAGCTATGGCAAATGGATACCGCTGAGGAGATTGGCCCTGGCCTCCTTACCTCCCCGTAGGTGGCTGCGTTCAGTTCAGTTAATCCCATTAGCTGGCAAAGGCTTATGGGGCTGCTCTTAGGAACATATTTGCATTTTAATAAAGAGCTCTATGAGGTACCAAACAGGAAAGGGGCACCGTTTACATCAGACAGTGGCATGGAAACAGGAAGGGCCTCGGCCAACCTCCCTCTACCTCACGCCCGGGCCCAACACCCACCTCCCCTTGTTCAGCTCGGACCCAAACCTGTGCCTCATAACAGCCTCCCAGCTCCATGGCTGAGTTTCCTCCCCTCAGACCCCAGGACTTGGGGTTGCTGTCTTCCCAGTTCTCCAGGTTCCAGCCAGTTGTCTTTGTGAGGTTGTGCCTGGTGAGGGGGCTCCGGTGGGCTCTTCTGCTGACAGGCTCCATCATGTCTGCCAGGGTCCCGTGCTGTGACACACCGTAACCTGGGAACCGTGGTTGGGGACACTGTAGGGCCATCCTGCTTCCCTTAAAACCAATAGATAAAAATCAAAAGGGGTGTGTGTGTGTGTGTGTGTGTGTGTGTGTGTGTGACGGAAAGAGCAGGGCAGGAAGGCAGGATGCAGCCCGATAAGCAGGCAGCAAAAGATGCCCTTGAGCCATGGCTCTAGTTTCACAAACAGTCCCCAACTGCCCTGCAGCCCCTCTGATTCAAGGAGCCGCACACAGAGGCGCCTCAACCACTGAGGATTCAACTTGGGGTGGGGGGTCGGTCTGGATTACCATCCTGACTATTTGTATTTCCTTCTAGAACTGCCGCCCCCCACCCCACCCCAGTCCTGCCAGTTAGCTCCCCAAAAGGCACGATCTGTGGGGAAAGGAAACTAAGGTAATCTTGAGGGCCCCTGACCCGCGGCCCCCTTAAAACAAGCTGGTAGAACATTGCAAACCTGGCACAGGACTGGCCCTTTGCCGTCCTGCCCCCGGGGGCAGCTTGCCGCATGCTAAGGGAGGTAGGATCTGACTTTGGTTTTTCCTCCTTTCCCCCATCCTCTTCGTGTTTTACTGTGAATATGGCCCCCACCTGAAGGACCTTTTTTCCAGAAAGTTCTGTGAGGGCTAGCAGTGGCCTTGGGTCCCCATGACAGACGGGGGCGTGCCTCAGGTCGCTGGAGAGCAGGTGTTGAGGAGACCCTCGGCCCTCGCCGACACACGTCCATGACAGCTTTCTTACGCACACAGGCACATGTGCCCCAGGCAGGGCCGTGACTGCATTCGCTATGTGGTCATGCGTCCCCTCGGAGCCCAAAAGGCTCTGAGATTGATCTTCCCAGATTTCCAAGCCCACTTGCTTTTTCTCAGTCGCTTTCTCCTATCCCCCTCGATAAAGCTGCTTTGCAGGGAAGGGGGGCCCGACACCAGCCTCCAACTTTTGCCAGAGACTGCCCCCCCAAAAATGCCCAGTGTGAGCGGAGAGCCCGGCACAGAGCTGTAGCCCAGAGATGGCCACTGCAGTAAAAATGGCGTCACCAGCACCTAGCTGCAGGCCGGCTGGAGCACACCACCACCCCCACCCCCCGCCTCCCCAGGTTAGGCTTCTGCTGCAAACCCAGCTTGGATGGAGCTCCAATTGCGTGCTCCGGGAGAGGGCTTGTTTCCAGGCAGAGAGGACCACTTTAGCAAATGAGGGAGAGGGATGGAGAGGGTCATTTCAGCAGCAGCAAAAATCAGCCCTGCCATTTTGCCTAGCAGCACTTTAATTACGAGGAAGAGAAAAAGATGTGTTTCTGGTTGGACAGAAGAGGCTTGGGGCGGGGGGCCCCGAGGGGGACTCGGAGGGCGACATTCCCTGTGGAGGGCCAGAATGCCCGGCAGCTGCCTCCCAGAATGATGGACACAATTGGGTAAGGGGAGCAAGTCCTGCTCCCCTGGGGGAGGGGGAGCATCCCTGGGCACCAAGGGCCAGTTCCAGGGGCTCAGGCCCTGCATTTTAAGCTGGGGATGATTTGTGTGCGCCCCAGGGACCAAATCACAGCCAGGAGCGAGGCATTTGCTCCCTCTTCATCCCATTTGGGAGGGCCAGCCAGACTAGAAAAAATAAGGTGGAGGGCTTCCGGGGGTCTCTGCCACTGGGGAAAGCCATGTTTTCCTAAAGGGCAAGTCTGCTCCCCAAGAGACTCAATCAGACTCACGCCCCTCCACCCATCCTCCGGATACCCAACAGCCTTGAGCTGAGCCCCCGAGTCTGAGGGAGCTGGCCACATTCTGACCACCTCAGGGATGGGGCTGGGGGGTGGCCACCCAGCTGTGAACGTGGGGCCTTCTGCTCAAACCAGAGCCTCGCTGGCCACCCAGCCTTCCCCAATGTCTTTTTCTCTCCAAGGAGGTCCAAGTGCATCTTGGGGGAGAAGAAAGGGGGTCCCCAACAGCTGGATAGAGCCTTATAAGAAAGCAAGCCAGTTAGTGGTGGGGGGCCCAGAGAGAGAGGAACTGCCCCGGATGGGGCACTGCATTCCGCTTTGGGCCCCTTCCCGTCTCTGTGTAGACTCCTCTGTGGCCTGGAATGACCGGTCCAGGTGGGGGGCTGGCAGTTTGGACCTGCCTCTCGCCTGCTTTTGTGTAACTGCATTGCAGAGTGCCTGTTTTGGGAGAACCCTCTGGCCTGGAATTCCAGCCCAGGGCCAGTTTGCCTGGCCAGTCACCACCCCACCCCCAGGAGACTCTCGATGCAGCAACAGTACAACCCGTGCTTTTGCTGGGGCTCCATGTGTGTGCCCCTCCCCACCCCCTGTCCTTGCTAGGAAGATGCAGTGATTCCTCCTTCTTCCCAAGACGCCCCCCTCGGGCCCCCCGCTCCCCTTCCCCGTGACCTCTCTGACTCACTTGACACCAAAGCATCGAATCGCATTGGTCAGGTGTTCAACTGAGGGGAGCAGGATGGGAGTAAGCCTCTGTGTGTTTTGTCTCCAGGACACCTAGTTCTCTTGAATATTCCATAGCTTTTGCTCCCTCATTCCGGCCATTTGCCCTGACATCACCCTGAGGCAGCCTGAAGGCTGGGGGTGGAGTGGGGGGGTCGTGTCAGTGGAGTTGGTAGCAGGAGTACTTTTAGGGTGGGCTCCCACATACTGCCTGTAGGTGGGCAGGCACTGAGAGCGCCCAGTTGGAGAGAAATCTCCATAGCCAAGCCTTCGGGACACCCTCAGGGGAGCCCGGCTTTACCTGGTGCCAGCAGCCATCTTAGACCTTTCACCTGGCCTCCCTTGTCTTTGGCTACAGCCAGCAACATTGAACCAAGGAGCAAGGATGGTGGGCAGCTGTTTTTTATAGAAAGAGAAAGAAGGAAGGGGGAGAAATAAAACCTCCTCATTCCGGAGCTTGCAAAAGCAAACCCCTCCTCCCCCTCCTCTCCAAGTCACCGAGCCTGGAGTAGACCATCAATCTCTCTCTCTCTTGCCTTGCGCTTCCCAGGTGGCTCCCAATTTAGGCCTCTCTTGGCTAGAATGTTTCCTGATCTCTCAGTGCACAGCCAGGCAGGTAGTTCAGGGTGGAAGAGGGCCAGGGGAGGTGTGGGGAGAGGGCAGTAGCCCCTCCACATAGGTCCTTTCTGTGGGAAGATGACTCAGCCTGCAGCCAGCACCCGTCTTTCAGTGTCACCTCCAGATGCTGTTGCTAATTGTTCTCCCTGGTTTTCCCTCTTGGGGGGTGGGAGCAGGTGAGGCAGCACCCGGATGACATCAGACCACCCCCCCCCAACACACGCGCACACACCACACTTTCCAAACCCTGCAGAGAGTCCTTATTTTTCTGTGACAGACTCAGAACCTTGGAAACATGTTTGCCGCAGCCTGGCACATGACAGAGATTCGGGGGGTGAGGGGAGGCTGAGAATGGGGGGAGCATGTTTATGAGTGTGCCCCTGTTCAGCAGATCTCAGAATTCTACTCATGGGCCCCGGCTAGACTGATCCGTGCCGTGTTCTCAAGCCCAAGAGGCTGATAGCCGGGAGGTCTCCCTGAATTATCGGGTAATGGAGGAAGGCTCAATGACTGTAAATGAACGCTCAGAAGCAGGGATGGGGGTCTTTGTGTCCCTGGGGTCTGTGAGCTGCTCCTGGCTGCTCTTTTATTTATTTTTTTCTTTGTAGATTTTAGAAATTGTACCTGCATTTCTCTCTCTTTGCTTTTGAAGTCCCTTCTACTTCCGGCATCCATTTTAGAAACGAAATCCGTTTGTCTTACAGAGAAAAAGAGCATAGCACCCCCACACACACCAAAAAGGGGCAGAACCACACGCTCACCTCACTTTGTCCCCTACGCCCTCGGTACGGGTAGTCACTGTATTCTCATTAGGCCAGACTGAGAAAAACAAAATGCTGTGCAGTATACTTAGCACGCTGGAGAAAGCATAAGCTAAACACCAAGGCTCCGTGTGAAGGTGGAAGTCGCCCGGCCTCACAAACATCACATGGCAGCATCACAACATGCAGGCCGTCCGGGGCGGCAGGGCAGGCGAGGGGACAGGCCCTAGCAGCCGTTGTCTGAGTTGAGCAACAGCTTGTTTTGCGTAGTTTGCCTTCCACCAACTAGGGCCATCTTTCTACATTTCTAAGAAACCCTGGTTCTTTTTTAAGCTGAGAGTGATTTCAATGAACCTTGCTCTGGACCACCCCTGTCCATGGGCCCGTACCATAGGGTGCTCTAGAATTGGGGGCCTTCGGGGGCTTGGGCGGGAGGTCGCTATGAGTCAGAATGGACTCAGTGGCAGGGGATAGTTGGGTTGGGTTTGGGAATGGTGGAGAGTGGACCCCCACCTCACTTGGGAGGGCTGCTTAGCCATCTCTGGGTCTCCTCTAAACTTTCTGGAGTCTTCTGTCTCTTGTTAGCAGCAGCTCCTGCCCAAACACGAATAAAACCCGGTTATCCACAGGGAAGAGGGGGTTCTTTACATAACAAGGAAACAAACACATCTCCCTGAGCTCTAGGTTAGTTGCCCCCACCCACTGTCCGCTCCTCCGTGGTGAAGCACACCCTGCCTGGACAATCAGCGCCCCTCGCCACCCCCATCCCTACCTGGCAACCTGTCTGCCGACCTTTCCCAGGAGCCTTCCTGGCAGAGCAGGAGTTCAGCTAAAAGAAGGCCGCAGCTTCATCAGATGACCCTGCGTGCTTGTTCCTCATCAGATGACCCCTGAACATGGAAAGAGCAGCCCGTAAATTCCTCCGAGGAATTGCCCAACACAAACACATTCAATTGATTTTTTTTTCTTTTTGCCTTTCGGGCACTGCTGCCTGGAGCCAGATTCTTGCGATTCAAGCTGGAGGTGAAAGCAGAGAAGGTCCATAGCGAGCCACTGGTGGGGGCCGAGAAAAGGAAGGAGGTGGTCGGGAATAAATACAAATATAAATTGAGAAAGAGAGCGAGCGAGAGCAGGAGCGATCTTTGTGTGAGCAGAAGCCCCTGATGCTGCCTTAGCTGCAGTTAGCTTGCTTTCTCTCCGAGCTGGCTGTCCTTGTGCTGCAGTCCGCTGCAGTGCGGAGACCCCTCCCTCGTGCTGCAGAGCTGGGCGAGGTGACGGCCAGGCCTCCCCTCCGCCACCTGCAGTCCCCCTCCCCGAGTCAAGGCTAGCTAGCCAAGGCTGTCTGTCAACAAAGAGGAATGGTTTAAGAGGGCAGGGAAGTTTATCAACATTCTTAGGGATTAAGAAAAGGGGGGCTAGATGCATGGAGGTATTTACCATCTGCATTTTAAAAGAAAGAGCCAAAAAACCCACTGGCATGCCCACCGCTGGGGGTCAGGGAGGGTGTCTCCCCCAGTCGCCCAGAGCCCCATCTTCACAGCAGCCCCACTTGCCCTCTGCCTCCTTGCCTCCCTTTTCTTCTTTGTCCTGAAATTCTGAGTTGTTCCAACACAGTAGAGCCAGAAGGACAGGTGTCCCTGGGACTGAGTCCCTCGGGGGTCCTGTTTGTCCCTGAGTACCTGACCTTTGAAGAGCAGTTGGTGGCTGGTTAATTAACAATAAGCTGCAAAGTCCGTGGAAATGAGAAATGTGATCCATTATTCTGTGAGGGCTTTGAGGGCAGTTATGGGGAATGCTTGTTAATTGCCACCTTCTGGAGGCCCGTGAAGCCCCTGGAACAGGGAAGGCTGGGGCTTCGGAGCCAGGCTGGGCTCCAGTATCCAAGAGCCCTTCCCTGGGTTCTGTCCATCAGCCCCTTGGGCGCCATCTTGTCTGCAGAGCAGGGACCCAGGGCCTTGGCTGTTGGTAGCGTAGACAGATTCTCCATCAGGGCCTCCTTGGCTGAACAAGTGTGCTGTCGGCCTGCGCCCCTGCCAGCTCGCTGGGGGGAAAACTTGAGTGTTAGGCATCACGGCTGTAGTGCCACGCACTAGAGCACACCTGTCACTTGAGCAGGAGTCCAAAATTCAGCCCTTGAGGGTCACAGCTCTGGCAGAATGGCGGCAGGAGCAATTCACTGTTGAACGTTTCTTAGAAAAATAAATCCGCCAAGCTGCTACCAAGCAACTGTGTGGGAGGGAGTGGTCCGTAATCTCTGGGCTCCTAGGGGTCGAGTAACCTTCTGGGTTCGGGTCATTTCAAAGACCCTTCCTTAGTCAACGGAACAGAGGAGGGGGGGCTTCAGGAAAGACGTCCCAAACATCCCAGCGCACTGTTTGGTGCTCAAGGGCGAGCTTCATGCTACTTCCCACTTTCCCACCGTACAGATGGCTTCCTGGCCCATCTCACTCATAGACCTTAAGCTCAACTGGCTCTAAACGAATGGGCGGGCCACCTGTGGTTAACACACATTGCACCCCTAAACCTGAAGGTCATCTGGAAGAGAGGGGGCTCCAGTTCGTTTCTCAAGCGAGTCTTCCCTGCTCTTCGTCAAGTCAACCACATTCTTTTCTTTCTTTTTATTCTATGCCATTAGCACAAAAGGAGCTGTAACCTGAGAAGGTAGTGGGGACAGGGGGATGGAGAGACTGGAGTTTACGAGGGAGCCAACAGGTTAAGGCAGGCAACCTTCTGCGTGTAGGCAGAGGGGCCAAGGGGTGGGGGGGCTGAGACCCAGGGCCTTGGCTGTGGTTAGATCTGAGCGCTGCTGCTCCTAAAGGACCATCTTTCCATCGGCGCCCCGGGCAGTTCAGGGTGCTGGGCGCTTTGGTGGCGGAATGTCTCCCTGTGACTTTCCAAAGACTTTGGAACACTCCAGTGCCCCTGGGGTAGATTGCCTAGGCGGGAAGAGGAGACAGACTGTGTGCCCCCATCTCCTACTGCGTTGGGTCCCAGGAAGCGTGTAGGCAGGGCAGGTGGGTGGCTCACAGAGAAGGGAGGCACCTTTCTGGGGTGTGATGGGGGGGGGACCCTGAAAGTTAGTTCCCCATCCCAAGAAGAATCCAGGGAATAAGTAGAGCGGGACGCTTGACACAGTTTTACCCCCGATTTCCATTGAAATGTGTGTGGGCAAACAAAAGACAAAAAGGCAACTACATGTGGAGGTGAATTAAACGTGTGACTAATTATGTCACCTTAATTGCTTAATTCAGGGTGTACCAACAGCAGTGGGAAGCGGGGCTGCAGGAGGGGTGGGGTGCTAGTGAGAACACAAGTGGCATTCCTAGCCTTTCCTGTAGCCCCCCCAACCCCCAGCCCAGCAGGGGCATGGCTGTCCACACCTGAGACAGGTAACAAAAGACGAAGGAAGCTGGCTTCCAACCACCAGCTGCACTCACTCTGCTGTAGAAAGGAAAGGACCCCCCCACCCCCATCCCACCCCCGCCCCCGATAGGAAACAACTATGACTTTGCAGCTGTTGGCTTTGTATAGGCAGCCAGCTGTACCCTCATCCTGCGGACCTTCCCAGCTCCAAGGCCAAGCTGAAAGCCCCAAACAGAAGCTTTTGCCATGACCGTCGTGGCCCTCATAAAGTTCCTGCCCCTCCCCCCGCCAGGGGAAGTGAAAGATATTTTAGTTGAGCAAAATTAACTTTCCTGCTGCCGAGTGGCAAGGCTCCGAAAACATTGTCCGGCCTCATTAGGCCCTCTGGTGGGGGAGGCCCCCGGGCTTATCTGCGATGGCCTTGTGTGTTCGCCTGGACAGGAAACTCGGGACTCCTCTTCCTGAGGCTCGCTTTTAGGTTTGCAATTAGCTGTGTGATTAATCGGGCTCCCTTAGATGGATGGGCCTCCCTCTCTTGGGTCTCCGAGTGTCGTTGGGCCACAGGGAACCTTTAACCATGGGTCTGCGTGTGTTGCTTCGTGTCGGCGAAACGCAGTGCACCCCCTTGAAGAGTTGGGTGACTTGGTCTGGTGTCCGTCCCTTCTTGAAGGAGGACAGTCTCGGCTTTGCGCAGCATTCATCCCAACCCGCGAGTTAGGATCACGCAGAAAGCTGGAGATGAAACGGGAGTGTTCCATATGCCAGGGAGGCCTTTCTTGGACTTTTACAGCTCCTGGAAGGAAGCTTCACTCACCTGAACCCTCATCAGATTTTGCCTTGCAGGCAAGGGTCGGTCGGTTTTTATAGGTGGAGACACATTCCCTGCTTGCTCACCAGTAAATGTGACGGGGGGGGGGGGGGGGCGGGGGGCGGCAAAAATAATAGGAGAGGCCTCAAATAATCATATCATGAGATTTCTCCAGAACCAGTCCTAGATCTTCGACCCTCTCCCTAAGCCCCTCCTCCCCAACATTGCCTTGCAAACGGAACTGGGGATCAGACCGAGTGAGGCGGGATCCTGGGTTGGGACAATGTCCTGATAGCAGAGTGGCACATGAAGACCGGCCAAATCCCAAGGGGGCACTCGTCTCATCCCAAGGATGAGAAAACCAAGAGCTTTGGGTCTCTGCATCCGGGCTCTGAGTCAAAGGCCTGCGAGTTGAGGGGAGTGGGTGAGACGTTTGAGTCTCCGTTGGGCCTGAGGCAAAGATGTCTGCAGCCATCTGGAAACTGGACGGATCCCCCGTAAATGACTCCAAGATCCGGTGTGCGCCAGCACAATGTATCCTTCTTAGTGAGAAGGTGGTTCTGAGCTTCTGGAAGCTTTTAAGTCATGAGGAACAAGAGGCTGATTCCCAAGATAGACCCCAATCCCTGGGAGTCTGTAGGGCATGGTGGCTGTTCTCCATCCATATTTCTAGAAGCTTCCAACTCAAAGATGGGCCTTGCCCAGGGCCAGCACAGACATTGTCAATAGGTGAGCCCCTGTCACCACTCACTACCAGCCCATTCCTTACTTTCCTGGAGGCCTCTTGGTCCATTTCCTAGGCAGGCAAGGAGACCAAATGCTTACTTTTCCACCCCTCTTCAATCACATTCTGGGAGCCCAAGGGTATTTTCAGAATGCCCACTGAGCTTTGACGGTTTACGCAAACCAGATTCACAGCAGAAGCCTCCAAACCAATACAGGCAGGGCCTGAGCAGTGGCCCATTCAGGTTTATTTCAGATTTCGTACCAGGGAGACTGATAATATTGTAGTGAAGATGTGTGTAGTTAAAAAAAATTAAATTAAAAATACCTCATAACTAAAGAAGCCATTAAAAAACCCTCATAATTCACCAATCTGCAAAAATCTGTATAAAGATTTACCAGGAGTCAACTAGGCCTGGAAAAATGCTTTCTACAATACCTGCTTTGATCATCTGCAGATTAGACAGAGGCTTCTCTAGGCAAGGATGGGTAGTACGAGTTTCTGGCCCTGTAGCTCTCTAAAGGCGCAAAAAGTGCTTCAAAGCCTCAGAGCACCTCAGAAGCACTGAAAGACTGTTATTAAAACTGCAGAGGGAAAGTTTCTCTTTCTTCTGAAACCTCTGCCTTGTTTCCTAGGCTATTACAATAATATCATAATTATGCAGTTTTCTTTTGTGTCCTAGCTTCTTGGAGAATAATTTACAAATGCCCCCAACTAATGACAGGCCAAGGAGAGAATGCTCCTGTCCCCAAACAGAATTAAATCATTAAATCTGGTATTTCCAAGATTCTGAGGTGACGCCAGCCCTTTACTTCCAGAAGACCCCAGAGAGACAAAGCAAAAACTCCCACAGTGCAAAGCTTTCCAGCACCCACAGATCCCAAGCCCCTACCACCTGTGCCTTCGGCCACTTGAAAGATCGGGTGCTGGAGAGAAAAGTTGGGTAGGTGACTTATTGCAGCCAGACTAAATCACTGGGTAACTTGGGTCTTCAAGTTAGAGCTGCATGCTGAGCCCGACTTTCTGGCTTTCCCATGCAACAGGGTCACCTGAGCCAGGGGTCCGTGTCCACCCCAGCCCTTGCCCTCTTTGTCCTTCACTGGACCGAGGTTTCGATCATTTAACATCACTCCCTGGGCCAAGGGACGGGCCCCTTGCCTTGGGAACCCCCTGGCCTGTTCCAAGAACTATGCTAATGAATTGCTCTAGTCTCCTCGCATAAAGCAGGCACTCACAACAGTAATGGCACAGGAAGATCAATCATTAATTCACAGGCCATGCAGAGTTGCCCTCTGAATCGGAAAGTTTTGGTTGGTCTTGTTTTTTTGTGTGTTTTTTTTTCTTAATGATAACTTTTAGGACCTGTCCTAACTTTTTAAATTATGGTTGAGATTTAATTTGTGTATTAACTTGGAGAGAGCCCTGGTGGCTTGGTGGTTAAAGCACTCAGCTGCGAACCAAAAGACCGTGGTGGCTTAAACCCACCAGTCCCAGGCAACCGTGGGAAAAGATGCGGAGATCCGCTTCCAGAAAGATTTACAGCCTTGGGAACTCTGTGGGGGCTGTGCCACCCTGCCCTAGAGGGTCGCTGTGGGTCAGAATTGACCCTGTAGCAGTTGGTTCCTGTTTTGTTTTCATCAGTTTAGCGCCGGGGTAGGTCAAATGCCAGGCTTAAAAGCCAAACCGCTGGTCACCACGTCAGCTCACCATCCCAATGAAGTCAAATCTCATCTTTCACTGTGTCGGGTGAAAACAGAAAACCGACCAGACCAGAAACCAGCTTGGGTCTCAGCGACCCGGGGGTCACTTGCTTACCTGTAAACCCTCGATTCCACCTGCTGTCATTTATTTACAACGTAAATGCTTTATTTGTTCACCAGTGGTTAGTCATAATAAGATATAGGTGAAACCTACACTTAAAAAAAAAAAGGCATTTTCAGGATGGCCGGCTAAAAGTTGAAACCACTCAAGTCCTGACCTTGCTTGGCACACTTGTAGGCAACTGTGCCAGTTGCACCTGGCCCAGGATAGGTGTCTGGTAGATGGCACGGGACCTTTTCGCGCCTCTTGGAGCCCAGGTGTGATATGGGACAATGGTAACTCCACTGGGGGATTTCCAAGTTAGGAGCCACCCTGTTAATTCATTGTAGCAATTGTAGCTAATGGCCTAAGGCTTAAGGTGGTGTTGGCTACAATTTACCTTCTTTCTCCCTGATACATTACAATGTACTGGTGCTTTAGCAGGGGAAGACACTGCTGAACCAGTGTAACACAATCTCCCATCTTGCTCATTTCTTTTTAAAGAGCCTCCATTAATTGATCAAATCCAGCCAAGAATATTTTTATTCAACCTGTGAGCCCTGGCTTCAAAGTTGTTTACACTCAAGAGTTGGTGAAGGAGAGTAAATCACAATCCATTCAGGCCTCCCTGCAATCAGCAATCGCAAGGCTTCCTGTGGGGTTTGGTTTACAGGCACATTTTGACCCATCAGTTAGGGTCAATCAATTTTTTTTATTTTTCCAGATCCAGTTCTGTGTTCGTGAAAACTGTCAACTTGGAACAATCGTTCTTTGAGGTTTGGGGGGTTTGGTTTGGCCTTGTTTTGCTTTTCAAAAGGAGGTGTGTTCTTTTTCTGTGGCCGAGGCTGTAATCGTGGTCTGGACAATTCCCTGGCTTTCTGTTGGAACTAGAGAATGTTCTAGTTCTCTCAGAGAATGCTGGGGGGGTCTCCAGTGAGGAAAGGGGCTTCAGTTGGCTGCCCTGATTTTTCTCAATCTCAGGCGGTCTTTGGTGAGGGCCATTTCCACAAGAACAAAGAAGGGGCCTTGTAGAATGTTGTGAGGTGTAGGAGAGTGGGCCAAGAGAAGGACAAAGTGGCATTCTAGTCAGTTTTCTTCATTTGAGTTGAGCAGTCTGGCGAAAGAAAGCCCTGCGGTACTTAGAGTAGTTGCTGAATTTGCTCAAAACTTGACCCAACAAAACTTTGCTCTGGGCCTCTGGAAGTGTACCGATTTTATGAGAGTGTTCAGGTAGATGTCCAAGAAAGTTGAAGTTGAGAGTTCATCCTCCTGCACCCCGCTTCCCCCTTCCCTGGATGTCTTAGCCTCATCAACTGGGCATATAGTGGGCAGTGTGCTCCAAACACACTTGTTGAATGAATGAATGAACGAATGAATAAATGAATTGGACCCACGCTGTCACCTGTGTGGGAGCAAGGGACCCAGCCAAGGTCCCAGACAAAGCGAGCAACAGCCAAGTTGCCAAGAACATTTGCAGCTCGTGTCTTAAGTCAGTGCTCACTGCTGCGTCCTAGTGTGCAGAAAAGATACAGTGCTGGGACTTTTTAATAAGTCTGCCCCAAAGTTCGTCTTTATTAAACTACTTTTCCTTCTGTTCCAGGACCCCGGGCACGACTCTTTCCACCACCACCTCCACCTAGGGAGCCTTCTGGCGCATGGACTCCACAGGCAGCGCGCACACCTAGGTCGCCATGTCCCCGGCGCGCCGCCGGCCATCGCCGCTTCCAGGAATGCTAGTTTTGCGTGCACTTATCACCTCTCCTATGAGTTCTCTGCGACCCTGCACAGACGTAACCATCACTTAGGCTTGTGACATCTACCTCGGCGGGCACGCGCCGCCGGGTGGGCGGGGTGGGTGGCCGTCGCCGCGTGCACTATCCGGGAAGCTGGAGGTGAGGCGCGCAGCAGGGTAAGCGCCGCCGCCGTCGTCGCACACTTAGCACGCCGCCCAGGGCTACACCACTTCGCCGAAAATTGGGAGGCAAGTCCGGGAGGCGGGGTCGTGCGCCCACTATCTTATGCGCGCCCCTGTCCCCCGTTGCCGTACCCCTTGCGCCCCGCACCCAGTGCGGAGAGACCACCAAATTCACCCACACCCCCCGGGGTGCGCGGCGGATTATTTGGGCGTCTCCCGTACGGGCCGATTTTTCGCGCGTCCCCTTCGGTTTATAGGGTCCGCCACGGTGGGTCGGTCCTCTGAAGAGGCTGGGGCGTCATCGGCCGGTCAGGAGCGCAGCTCCCCGGCAGGGACACTCAGTCGCGTCGGCGCCGCGGAGCGGGCTGCTTCAGGTGGCTAGCCCAGCTCTTGCACTTGCCCGCTCTCGGGGCTGCAGCGGCGGCTGGAGCGCACCGGGTGCCTGTCCCGGCGCGGGCCGGTGGCAGCACTGCCTTGCGTGTGAGTGCATCTCACTCACACGTAAGTCCGGGCGCCTGGCCTCCGTGGAAGCGCGACCTGCCCGGCGGGCGACAGCCACCTGGGCTGGGACAGGGCATCGCTGCCCGGCATCCCGGACACCCTTCCATTCTTTTGCTCTCCTCGCCACTGGCGCGCCCAGAGCCCAAGCCCGGAGCACCGGAGGGTAACTGCAACTCGCGCCTTCGACCCACTGCACTCTTTTTGGAGTTGTGAGACATTTCTTGGTGTTTTTGGGGGGTTTCTCGCTGTCTTGGGGTGCTTTTTCGTTCGCTCATCCTTTTTGGGCGCTAACTCTTAGGCAACCCGCCCGGCCGCCCCAAGTCCGGGCAGCTGTCCTCGGTGGCCCAGGGGCTACCCAGGAACCAGCACCGAGTCCCCGAAACGGGACGCACCGGAGCCGGGCAGAGCGAGCCCGGGGTCAAGCAGGGCACCCGTGTCAGGCGCGAGCCTCGTCCCCAGAGGGGCCTGAGCCACCATGCTGAGGTTGGCCATGAAGATGCGAGCCCGCGCGGCCGAGAACCAGAAGAAGACCGCGGCCGCTGCCGCCGAGGCCGCGGCCGAAGCTGCGGCCGTGGCCGCCTTGGCCGAGTCGCACGCGCCGCCGCCGTTGCCCAAGAAGCCCGGGGTTGCGGAGAGCCCCTCGAAGCCCCCAAAGATCCCGCCGCGCGACCCGCCTCCTGCCCCGCTGCTGACCGAGAAAGAGAGGAAGAAACTGGAGAAGAAGCTGCTGGAGCAGCGGCGCAAGGAGGAAAAGAAGCGCGAGAAGGAGAGGAAGAAGTTGGAGAAGATGCTGAAGAAGAAGAAGAAGAAGCAGGGGGCCGCAGCTCCCGAGGTGGAGGTGCCTGCAGCAGCTCTAGGCGCGGTCCCCGAGGAGGCGGCCGCCGCCGAGGCCGCCGCGGCCGCCGTGCAGGGCGCCGCCGGGGGCGGCGAGGGCGTCGGCGCCGGGGCCACGAGTAGGGCCTGGGCCCGGTGGGATGCGGACTCTGACGACGACGACGACGACGCCTACTACGCGGCACCGCACTTCGGGGGCGTCCTGTGGAGGCCCGGGCCAGGCAAGGCCGGCGCTCTGAGCGCCCACCTGCCCCTGGTGGTGCTCCTGGTCTTCTCCGTGCGCAGCCCCTCGTGGGTGCTCAACTTCCTGCTGCAGCGGCGCACGGAGCAGGGCCGGGGCTGTGGCTTCATCTTTGGCGCGACCTGCTGCTTCCGAGTGTTCCTGGGCTGCGCTTTCTTCTCCTACCTGGGCGGCCGAGCCCGGCGCAGGGCGCGCGGGCAGCCTGGGGCCCCCGGCCAAGGCGCGCGGCGCCACGGCCGCGACGAGCGGCTCATCTAGCCGCCCCCCCTCCCGCCCCCCGCTCCCCGCGCCACCATCGCTGTGTACTGTGGAGTTGTATTGAGTGTCATGTGTACAGTGTGTGGACACATCGCCTTTCGCTCGCTCTGTCCTGTGGTTCGCGCCCGCCCGCCCGCTTTTCCGCACCCCGGCTCTGGCTCTGTGTCTCTCTCTGGCTCTTTTCGAACATTTTTCCAAGTCCGGGCCCGCGCGCCTCCCCTTCCGCCCCCCGCGGCCCCTCCGCGACGCGGCCCGGGGGGGTGGAGCGCTGGCGTCGCGCGAGGGGTCGTCAGCGCTCGGGGCCGCCCCCTGCCCGCCCCGGCCGGCGGGGCCCGCGGGGGGCGGAGGCGACGGCGGCGGGACCCCTCGGCCGGCGCCCGGCCCTCTGGCCCGGCCTCCGCCTCCTCCGCCTCCGCCCCCCGCCGGCCTCCGCCTCCCCGCACTCCCCCGCCCGCCGGCGCGCTCGGGTCGGGCGGCGGCGGGCCCCGGCCGAGGCAATAAGAGCGGCGGCGGCGGCAGCGGCGGCAGCAGCTCGCACGACTCTCGCTCTCGTGCGCCTGGCCGCCGCGGCCGCCATCAGTCCCCTCGGCTCGGCTCCACTCGGGGGGCGGGAGCTGCACGCCCAGCGCCGGCGACGCCGCACGCCCTCGCGCTCGCCCGCCCGCGCGCTCGGCCCCGGCCGCAGTCCGCCCGCTCCGCCCGGAGAGCCGAGCCCGCGCCCGGCGCTCCCCGGCCCGCCGCCCGCCGCCATGGGCTGTCTCGGCAACAGCAAAACCGAGGACCAGCGCAACGAGGAGAAGGCGCAGCGCGAGGCCAACAAGAAGATCGAGAAGCAGCTGCAGAAGGACAAGCAGGTCTACCGGGCCACGCACCGCCTGCTGCTGCTGGGTAAGGGCGGCGGGGGCCGGCCGGGCCGGGCCCGCGCCCCCCGCCCCGCCGCGCCCGCGGGCCGGCCGGGCGAGGCCGGAAGGGGACCCCGGGCGCGTCCGGGGGGGCTCGCGCGCCCCTCTCCCGGCCGGGCCCCTCGCTCTGGCCCCGTCCCCGCGCCCGCGAGGCCTACGCGACGCCGGGGGGCGCGGGGGGGGGCTCCCGGGCGGGCGCGACTGACTGCGGCAAACAGGGGCTCTCGGGGGGCCGGGAAATGGGCGGCGGCGGGCCCGGGGCGCGGGGGGCGCCCCGGAGAGGCCCCGTTTTTGGGGAGGGGGCCGCCAGGGCCGCGCCAAGGGCGCCTCTGGCGAGGGAAGTGGCCGCGGGGCGTGGGGGGGCGGGTGACATCAGCCCCTCGCGGGGCTCGCGGCGGCGGCAAAGGTGGTGCAGCGGGGGGAAGGGGGCTCCGCGAGTCGTGGCGCCGGCGGGGGGGGAGGGGGGAGCGCGACGGCCGCTGGGCGCGACCTGGTGCGTTTCTGGACTCTGTGCGCGCAGGCCGGGAGGCCGAGGGGACTCTGGAGAATCAAAGAAAATTAGGGAAAAGCAGGAGGGGGGTAAAAAGCAAAAAAAAAAAAAAAAGTTACTACGCAAAGTGCCCCGTGAAGCCAAATGACACGTCATTTTTACAGTATGACCTTTTTTCCCCCCTTCCAGATATGCAGGCTTTTTGAAAAGCAAAGAAGAGCATTAATTGTCGCAGCTGACCCCCCAGCTGCACCCCCTTCCCTTGCAACCCAACACACGCACATTGTGCGTTAGTCGCCACATGCTTTGTGGGGGGGGGAGATTTTAAAAATTCACAAATCCGATAAAACTAGACAGTGACATTTGTCTGTAAATGGCTTCTTGGCCCGTAAATGGCTTTATTTAAATTTTTAATTTAAAAAATAAATTTGCCCTTTTCAAGGTGGGGCGAGGGAGGCGGGTGGAGGGCTTGGGGTCACTTTAAGGGAAAGACTTTTTTTTTCCAGGTGGAAGGAGATGGAAAGGCATTAATTAGACGTTAAGTGACATTTGGTTATTTGGGCGTGGGTTTTCTTTTTTTTGATTGCGGTTTTTCCTCCTTAGCCAAAAAAAAAAAAAAGTGGGGGGGGGTTTAAATTAGGAGAAGATGTCTTTTCGTACTTTAAATTTTCTTTAGAGGTGTTTTTTAGAGGGGTGGGGCATAAACCATTAAAAAATTGTTGAAATGAGAATTACCCAGGCATATAATTAGAATGGAAGTTGTCACTTGGTAATTTGGCTAACTGAATCAATTTATTAATTTGTTAGGGTCAAACACCTAGCCCAGGTTCACATTTCAACAAATGCCAACTTAGGCCTAATGAACAAAGCCCAAAAGGCCAGTTTCCTTTTGTGCTAGTTGTTTGGTGTTACTTTTTTTTTTTTTTTTGGATGGGTCAAGCCTTTGTTCTCCTGGGTCCAGATTTATATAAAGCAGAAAATAATTAATGAAGTGAAAAAATAAGTCTCTGGTGTTTTTGCCTTTGCAGTTTTAATTATTAAGAGGTACATATGCTGAGGTCTTAAATTAAACTTTTACAAGGTTGAGTTATGCTCTATAAATATTAATATGCAAATAACCATTTGATTTCAAAGCGTAAACCTGGAAAAGTCTAGAACCGACCTCACAAAGGCTACCTGGCTTCCACAACACCAGTTTAAGTCAAGTGGCTACTGATGGCGAGTGAAAATCCTAACACCTTTTGTGCACCCCTGACAAAGTCTCCTGTTAATTTGAGACGGTTAATCTAAATACATACACTTTGGAGGTGGGGCGGGGGTACACTTTCTTAGATTCTAGTCTCTGTGGCTAAATTCAGCCCTGCTTGATTGATTGGTAGCCTCTGGCAAAGGGGTGTGTGCCCCATGCCAGGGACACAGCATTTTTCAGTGGTGACTCTGGTCACATAATGCCCCCTCCTCAAAGAGGGACAATAATTATTCCCAAATCCTCTTGACTCAGTATTCTAATGACCCAACAAATTGAGCGAGTTGAAAAAAAGCACAAAAGCTGTTACAGTAGCCCCTCCTTCTGCCCAGTTCTCTGGTCTCGTCGATGTGGAAACTGAGGCACGTGTCGCTCTGCTTCTGAGATCACCTTGCTAACATGAACTAAGGCCATTGGAAGAACTAATCTTGGTTTCTGAGACTTCAGCTCATTAAGAAGAGGGCGTTTGCTTTGAAATCAATGTTTCTGTGGAAACTAATTTTAACTTTTACAAATATTGATGTGTGAAAAGGCAAGAGGAGGGGGGACTATTGCTTTCTGGGCAGCAACACAATAAAAGTGCGAAAGTAGGGGGGGGCTAAGCCAAACAGACGGGGGAGAGGGGGGGGGGTTAGCCAGCTTGCTGGCATGGGGTGGGGTGGGGCTTACTTGTTGGCGAGCGAAAAGCAAAAGTGAACCAACAGCAGTCAGTCCTCCCTCCTTGTGCGGTGGAAATGTGTTTTGTTGTTTTTTTTCCCCATAAAATGTATTTTTGCCAATGCGAGGTGACTTAAAATGGAGGCTGTGTTGTTCCTCCTAACTGTTTTAGTTAGGATCGGCTTGGAATCTTTGCAGTTCAGTGGCTTCCAGGAACATTTGTCCTTTACCATTCGAGGCTTGCCCTTCCAGTCCTTCCTGATGGCAGCTGCAGGTCGCCCTCTGGTCATTTGCAAGCAAGCACTGCATTTGAGATCAAAATGTGTCCTTTCAACATGGTGACATCAATTGGAGGTCTCTCACCTCCCCACCCCACCCCCACTACTGCACTATGTGCCTGTACTGGGGAGAACGGTATCTTTCTAAAGATCCCGTTGTGGTGGGGGGCAAGAAAAAAAGGGGAGTAAGTGAATAAAATGCAATCCTGAGGTGGCTTTTGAAGTAGCCCAAAGGGAGGGAAAGGGGGGGCCTGCGTGGTGAACATATTTCTGGAAAGTGGTGCATTGGTACGTGATCTGGGGGAAACTGCAGTGGCAGGGCTATTGTTTGTGATTCCTGGGTATTTTAACCATGAAACAGCTGACAAACAACGAATTATGTGCCTTGTCTGCACCGTGCACAGCTCCCTCCACGACGTCTCACCTTCTCAGGATTCCATTTCACTCTTTGAACTTCAGTTATCTGTCCCCCTCCCAAAAAAATATGACAAGATTGCGTCATCCCTTCTCTCTCCTTCGCCATCCCGCAATTTAAAACAATAAAACCTAACTGCCCCCCAAACCAGACCCTTCAAACGAAAAAGGAAAACCAAAACACCCCTCAACTCCAGCAAGACCTTCTAATTCTTGTTTGCTGTTCTGATGGTGAAATACTGCAGGTGGACCCAGAGGTGGGCCTGGGCGCCCTTCTCTCTGCGTCAAAATGTCAAGGAGAAATGGCAAGCATGCGTCTTCGTGTTTCTCTGTTTGTGTTTGTGTGTGCTGTGTCGCTTCAGTGGAAAACCGCAGCAGCAGCAGCCGCAGCAGCAGCAGCCGTGCCCCCCCCCCCCCAGCCCCAAGTGTGTGACTGGCCATCCTCTTAACCTGAGATTCGCTTTGATTTTCCAGGTGCTGGAGAATCTGGTAAAAGCACCATTGTGAAGCAAATGAGGATCCTGCATGTTAATGGGTTTAACGGAGAGTAAGTGTCAACTCTGACCAGGGGGAAGACTGTGGGACCAGTTGGTTTTTTAATAATACTAGCCTTTAGGAAGCATAGGCAAGTTTTTAGGGCTGGGCAGCCAACTCTCACTTAATGGTTCCCACTACATATGAAAAAAAACAAACAAACAAACCTGAGCACTAGAGGGCCCCTCGCCCCCCCCTTTTTTTTTCTTCACATCTTCAGTGCAGCAAATAAAGTTGGTGATGGTGGTCGTTTTTTAAGTACCAACACTTGTCAGATCAGGCCCCTTCCGAAGGCAAGGTAACAAAACAGCACTTGGCCCCGTGACGGCGGTCTGGCCAGGTCCCTCTGCAGCAGCCTGCTGGCCTGCCCTCCGTCCAAGGCGCTCCCAATATGGCTGCCTGTGGCCACCCCTGGGCCCCAGACCACTGCGGAGACCCAGCAGCCTTTCAAAACACGCAGGGTAGGGGGAGGGGGCATGTTGCTTCAGTAGCGTTCCCCTCCTGCCCCCCTTTTTAGAATGAATATTACAGGCCAAGCCTTAGGTCCTCCACACTCCTACCTCAGAGAAATTTTCAAAGGACACATGCAAATGGTGGAAAGCCTGGGAACTCGCTTTTTCCTCCATGTCTGAAGGCCTTTGGAAAAGCCCTTCCGGGCCCAGTGTGGCAAGACAAGACTGCTGTGAAGGGAGCCATTTTTTTTTTTAAGAGCCTGTATTACAGGCGTCAAAGGCAGGCCTTGGGTGACATTTGACCAGCGAAGTGCAAACACTGGGGGCGGGGGTAGGGGGAGAGGTGGTGGGTCTTAATATAACCTGAGGAGTTCACTTGACTCCCCAAGACCCCAGAGGGCCACCACCCATGTCCTGTAACAGCACAAGGCGTGGCCCCACCCCAGCCTTGTTCTCACGCCGGGTGTGCCAGCTTGATCTCAGTAGATTACAGACACCTGAGGGCACTGGTTTGCAATTCCTACTTGCTGGTTTACAGGTCCCTTTCCTGAACCGGAATTCAATTCAAATTGCAGCCCTGGCTGCCTGCCCTTTGGTACCCACGGGGAGACTGAGTCACAGAGTTTAGTCCCGCGTCCCACCAAATGGAGGCCAGGCAAGCGGGGGGTGGGGGGGGTAGGGAGAGACAAAATTTCACCTTTGTGGAGGCCGAAGGCCACTCTTGATGGAGAATTCTAGAAACGGTTAGGTCAGACAGCCTAGGGTACGAAAAGGGTGACATCACCCTTCCCCCTCCCCCCCATGGCCGTGATCTAAATGACTAGAGTGCCATTGGTGTGGAATTCAAAAGGACCCCTTCCTACAGGGAAGGGTGATAGCTATTTTACCAGTTTTATGAATGGCTTTCGATGAGTCAGCACTATACCCACACAGGCTCTCCGTCCGACACCTTCCCTTGTCACCAAACCTCTGAGCCCAGCCTGGCCGGCCCGCTGGTTAACAGACAAAACCCAAGCCAGCTTTGGGTCTGGGCTTTCAAGGAGTTTCAAGGGAAATGTATCTTGGTATCTTGGACGTAATATATATATATATTTATATGTTTTCTTGGGGGGGGTTCCTGCTCTTGCGGTCTAGTGACCCGTCACGCAGCTAGTTAGGCACACACGGCCTGGCCACATACCCTCTAGGTAAATGTGATTAAAATGACACAGCCTGTGGGCTTTTTGGTTTTGTATTTTAAAGCAATAGCCGTCATTGTTTACCTTGAGTTTAGGGGTAGGGGTTAAGACTGGCATCCCAAGAACTGGCCTGCAAGTCTGATCAATCTGCCAGGGGCCTCCTCTTTAAACAGATAAAGAAAGCATATAATATCTGTTATATAATATAGACGACAAAATCGCCAACCTGCAAGACAGGTGAGGCACTTAGCCTGGGGCTTCTCTCCTGGAGAGAGGAAGTGTCAGCCCCGACCTCCTGGTTTGTGAAGAAGCCGCAGGCAATCTGCATAGCAGAGAGCGCAGGTGGCAAACAGGAATTCTGCAACTGAGTTATTTTGCCGCACCCCCCCCCCTTTATTCCCTCCTCCCTGTGGTATTGCCACAAAGGCTGCATCCTCCTTCACAAGGGTGATGGAGTCCACTTGAGGTGGTCCTGGGCCGCAGGGCCCCACCCTGCACTCAGAGGAGGCTCTGGGGCCCGGGCACTCTGCAGTGCATCTTCACTGCCCACAAGTCGCCAGTGCCAACCTGGTTTTCAGAGTAACATGTCATGCAAATTTGACCTTCAGAAGTCCAGAGGTCGAGTGGGTTTTCCTGCCTGCAAGGTAGCTAGCACCTATCTATACATTAAACTGGGGGGTGAGTTAAAATTATTTTTTAACCCTAACTAAACATCATTAGCATTGGTTAAGCCTCATTCATCCGACGCAAAAACCTAATCGGAGGAGAGCCATTCCAGCGACCTGTCCTGCTGTGGAAGAGGACTTGCTACCATTGGAGAAAGGATGGTTTTTTTATTTTGAATTTTGGGGCTAGGGGATGGGCCCTCCTCTTTCCTGAGTCAGATCCCAGTCGGCAGCGGGACCATCTTTTACAAAAAAAAAAAAAAAATTTCAAGATGGGGGTCCCCAGCATCCAGGAGGGACATGGCTGGTTTTGCTCCAGGAGCCCACTGGCCACCATCCCTCCCTGCCCCCCGACTTCTGTGTGTGCTCTGCAGCATCTTGGCAGAGACCTGACCTGGGAAGTGAGACGCCCTCGGGCGGGTGGCCTGGTCTCCAAGGTCCTGGCGCAGTGACTCACAGTGCCAGTGCGCGCATGCATGTACACTTAGTGAACACACAGGAAAATAATTATCTGTCCCTCCCGTCTTCCACCAGAGTCTCTGGGGGGCCCTGCTAATCACTGCGGCAGAGATGCCAGGGTGGTTCCCTCCACACCCCGAGCCTCAGGAGACCGTCCAATTTAGCCAGAGAAGCGGCCTCGGAATTAGCGGGAGGATGGCGGCAGCAACTGCCCTGTGCTTAGGAAGGCAGAGGGGCAGTGGGGGCGGGGTGGGGGGGGTGCTGGTGATTTTGGGAAATGACGGTGCTTTGCAGATAGGTGAGCTTTTAATCTCTCTTTGCAAGGGGCGGCGAAGAGGACGCGCAGGCTGCCAGGAGCAACAGTGAAGGGTAGGCACATTCAAAACCAGGGGGAAAACCTGTCTGAATCCACGAGGAGGGCAGAGGTCATGAGAGACCCCAGCCACACTAGTTACCTGTAGCCACACCACACAGGCCACCTCACCTCACGCTTCACATACCTGCAAACACAAACTACAAGCACGCTTTTTTTCCCCTCTCTAATTTTGTGGGCCATGCTGACAGGCTAACTGTTAGATCCAGCTGGGGAGGGGGGAGTTCATAGGATTTGCAAATTGATGCTTTTCCATATGGCTTCTAGCTGCCTCCTGCCCGTCCCCCCATCTCCCGCCATTTGAATCCGATACTTGTTTTTAAAACTCTTGTCCATTCTATCCACCCCCAGTGGTCAGTCGGCGATTAAAATGAGACCTCAGATAAATTGCTCTCTTAAAAGCCACAATGCCACATGGTCCTTAGTTTGGGGGAGAATAAAACAACCAAAAAGCCCCGCCTTAGCACCTGGTGGAAAGTCCGGCTTTCCGATTCCCCTTGAAAAAGCCAGGGGTCTTGTATATTTGTGTATATATATATATATACACATATATATATATTAAGATGTGTTTTTTAAGGCACTTTGCATTTGCTAGTGGACAAGGGTCAGGACCAGTGGCCACTTTGTTTTTTCCATTCAGCATGCCCTATTTCTTCACTTGGTCCATCTCATTATACCAACTCGCACCTACACACACACACCCACCCACACCACACCACACCAACTCACACAAGCTTTCCAGGTAGCTCTGCTCTACACGCTCTGGGCCTCGCTTCGCCTCCATCGGTAGCTTCTGTGGCTAGGGAAGGGAGGGGCAAAGACACTGGGGGCTGGGACAAAAGTAACTGACACATGTTTGTTCATCTTTCTTTTAGAGACTATTATTTCTAGATGTGATGGCTACAGTGTCTCAACTTCCCGCCTATATCCGACCCCAAATTGCATGCTGGAATATCTCCACCCTTAGGGGCTCCTATAAGAATACTATTCTCTCTGGGAGGGGGGAGGGGGAGGGGGGAGGGGTCCCCTACTTACCTACCCTTTGTGATCACTGCTCAGCCATCTAAAGAAAGTGGCATGAGATCCTTGATTGACACCTTGTGTAATGACAGCCCCGGGCTCGGGTATCTGCATACAATGGCAGCATTTGGTATCTCCTGCCCCATAAGCCGGCCCTTGAGAAGTAGCCTTGACCAACAGAGCAGCCTGCTGTGTCCTCGTGGTTGTACACCCACCTACCCCAACCCTCCTTTCAAACCCAACTACTAATCCCCTGCCTGCAGCTCTATCCCTGACTCTACTCTATAGCTAAATATTAATTATTAACTTAAACGTGATCAATAAAAACTCTCTGCATGTCTCAGCACTCCCTGTATCTTGCGTCTGTCTGCCGTCTACTTTCATCTGTTGTTCCCCCTACCCAACCCCTGCAAAAGGCATAAGAGATCAGCTATAGAACTCAGGACAACCGAACCCTCCCCTCACACTTGGATGGGGGTGGGGGGAAGCACTTAGAGACACCTCCCCCCTAGCTAATTTGCTCTTGACATGGGTAGGGGTAGAGGGGGGTGGGGTTGGCAAACTCCCTAAACTATCTCAATCCCGTTTTTTTTTTTTTCCCGTTTTTTTTTTTTCCTTGAGTCAGTCCAAGCCCCTGCCATGGATGCGGGCTTTTTGTTTTTGTTGAGTAGTTTGCAGACATCAGAGGCATTTGCTGAATCCCACAACTTGATCTTAAATTGATTAAGCCATAGTAAAAAACGATGAGAAACCTGCCAGCCCCCAGCATATCATCTCCATCTACACAGTAATTGCTTCAATGGAAGGATTTTTGTGATTTAGTATTACACACCCCGAATTAAATTTCAGATTTCTATTTTAGCAGTTTTACACTTGATATACTCCCACAGCTCTTCATGTACGTAGATGAACAGTGAACCTCGTTCTCAGAATACCCTGATTTAAGAGGGGAAGTCTTCCAATTACCATACCATGGCTTAGACCAAAATACCAAGCCTCCTGGCTGGAGCTACCCGCCCAGCTGTCACACGGGCACATCTCATTGCAGGACCACTGGGCTGAGGCCGTGCTTCAACCCCAAGGTCATGGTGGCATCGCCTGAGAAATGGACCCTGTGTTGAATGAGGGCATGGATGTGCCCTGAGGGGCGGGGGGGTGGATCCCACATCAGCAGCTTCTGGGCCACCCAGACACAGGGTCAAGGGTGGCTTTCACTGACCTTGGACACTACACCCAAGCCTGGGAATCACGGGAGAGGCAGTTCAGAAACTACTCTGGGAACCCCACAGGGGAGACCACTCCTCTCCCGTTACATTCAGGGGCTGAGGCAAGCTCTGGGGTCTGTGGGAATGCCTCTCGCCTGCCCCCCCTCCCCCTTTCTGTCATACCTGCCCTGAGGGGTCATCTCTAGGCATGGGGCACTAAAAGACTGGTGCCCCTGCTCCTACCCCATGCATACTTGTTCACTACCCAGGATGGGACCCTCAGAACCCCATCTCAAACCCTCTCCCCATAGGGAAAACCCCATAGGGAAAGGGCAGCCCTGGAAAAGGGTGATGGGCCATCCAGCAGTGAAGACCTCCCCTGTGTTTATTCTAAGGAGGTGATGGGAGATTTCCTTGGAGAAGGGCTACTGGCCCTTCATACCTCCCTTATTACCCCACCCACCAGCAGAGGCACCCACCCTGAGGAGCACTGCCTGCTCCGCCCCCCTGCTCCCCGCCTTCACTCGGATAGGTCCTCAGTGCCCTGCCCAGCCCAGCCCAGCCCATGGCCAAGAGCACAGGAACCTCGTGGAATGTCACAGCAAAATGCCTACAAGGCCAACTCCGCTCTGTCCCTTCCCTGCCTGATCTGGAGCACCCCCTCCCTCCATGGCGCAGTGCCCTCCTTAGAAGCTGGGGTGATGGGCCTTCTGCTTTGCCTCTGGAGCACCCCCTCCCCCCGCAACCAATCCCCAGGACCCAATACACCCTAGAGAGGTTCCATCTTAGCCCCAACAAACACCCCAGAATCATTCTGGTCAAGGCCAGGTGACCACTAGGTCGCTGTAACCCAGGTGCCAGAGGACGTGGCGCCCCATCTGTGACCCCCCCCCACATGCTTCATAGTTAAAACCCCAGGGAACACAAAAGAGGACAACCTCCAACATCTGCTTCACAAGTCCTTGCCCCAGCCCACCTGCAGCTCAAGGCCTCTGCGCCCTGGCATGTGCATGTCAGGTGAAGGCCAGTGGGGACAGGGTGCTGGGCTGCTAGCCAGCAAGGCCCCAATTGCTGGCACATACACTGGGGTCACCAGATAAAGGGGCTACAACCTTGAAATGGAAGGGGGTCTTGCACATAAGTCACACATTCCCAGAGCTTAAATCTCTGCCCCACCACCCCTGAGCCTGCCCCCCCCCCCACAGTTATACCCCACACCACCCACGTACACATGTTGGACATTGATTGGTCAGGGCCCACAGAACCCTTTCAGGAAATGTTGCTATGTGCTGGCAGGGGTCTCAGGCAAACAGAACCATAGCCAAGTGGGTCCATGGACCAGGTCCAGCTCGTGGTACAGGAGATCATGCCAATTCCCCAGTCTCCCCAGCCCCCACCCGCCTGCTTTAGGCATGGCTCCCCGGGCCCTATTGGGGGAGAGGCGAGACTGGTCCTTTTCAGCTGCCTTTATGTAGATGCCCCTGCCCCCCTCTGAAGGGTAGAATGGGGTGCTTTCAGCTGGAATGTCCTGAAGGAAGGAGGGGTCTTCGGATACAGTCATCTCTCTTCTTTTCAACCCCACTAGTGAGAAGGCAACCAAAGTGCAGGACATCAAAAACAACCTGAAGGAGGCCATTGAAGTAGGTGTCACCCACCCCTGCCCCTTGGGCTACAGCCGCCCCTTGGGAGCACTCCTCCCCCCCTGACTGCCTGCTCCATCCCTTTCAGACCATTGTGGCCGCCATGAGCAGCCTGGTGCCCCCCGTGGAGCTGGCCAACCCTGAGAACCAGTTCAGAGTGGACTATATTCTGAGCGTGATGAACGTGCCGGACTTTGACTTCCCTCCCGTAAGCTGAGCTTCTCACGCCCCTTCTGCCCCCTTCACCTGCCCAGTAGGACACACAGGTGGTGGAGCTGGGCTGGGGCCTGCTGGCCACACCCTGGGTGGCACATCTGCACTGACCCTTAGGAAAGAGTCCACTCCCTACAGCCTGTGTAGGCCATGAGTCGTCCTCGGCAGATCCCTGCTCCCCCCCCGGGAGCCCCGCCCAAGGGCAGCCTGGTACTGGACAGCCTTGGTTCCCACTTCGTTAGATCGTACGTTCAGTTCATGAGTGGGGGAAAGGCCCTACACACGCGCACCCCGGGACATGCGATCCTTGCCGAAAGAAAGGGTTGGCACAGGCCTGCCATCACTTCTCCCATCTTTCTTTCTGGTAAAGTTCAGTTTCCTAGAAGGAAGCCATGGTTCCGGGCCTGTCAGGCGGTCCCTGCTCTCCCAGCACTGAGTCACGCACTGGCACGTCCTCCTGACACAGATGAGCGTGCGCGCCTGCCTCCGCCACGGAGCGGCAGAGCGCCCCCGCAGTCGGCCGGCCCTTTCCCCCCAGAAAGGCGCCGGGGGAGCCCCCCAAGCCCAGGGGTTCACAGTGGAGGGAAGGAACGCAGGGGGCATTCAGGACGTCCACACGGGGTCCCTCAGAGACCATGGCCATTAGTTGGACCTACGCTCTGATGTCTGGATGGGGTCAGTCACATCTCAGTGTCCCAACATCTCCCGCCCGGCCCCCACCCAGCTGTGTCCTCAGGGCAAGGTGAGGGCCCTCTTTCTCCCTCTCACTGCCCTCCTGTCCCTGCAGATATTCTACGAGCATGCCAAGGTTCTCTGGGAGGATGAGGGTGTGCGCGCCTGCTACGAACGCGCCAACGAGTACCAGCTCATTGACTGCGCCCAGTAGTAAGTGACGCCCCGCCCCCGGCGGGCACACCCACCAGACACACTGGTGTAAAACATCAGTACCTTCCACGCCTGCACCCAAGAACCCACACCAGTAGTTTGTTACCCACCCGCAGTTAGGAAATTCTCTCCAAACAGGTAAAAAGCCGTTTCAGGTGGGCTGTTCGAGTGGGCGTGGGTTAGAACCCAGGGTCAGGTGGGAATGATCACACACAGGCACTGGCCTCCGCCGCCCCCGCTCCTGTGTTTTGTGACACCCAAACTCTCTTGCTCAGAGGCCTTGGGGTGAGAGGTTGGACAGGAGTGAGGAGGTGGTCCTGTTAGTGCCCACAGCAAGCAACCCTGGGGCTCTTCAAGGCCCCCCCCTCCCCCAGCTTTGTCAGGGTCTGTGGAACTTGTAAGAGTCTCCCTGTCCCCACGTCTCATTTGTCACATACTGAGATGGCCTGGGGGTTAACCCACAAGCACAGTTAGATGTTTTTTGGTGGTGGTTTTTTCAAGGACCCGGGGGAGGGAAGAAGATTAAAAAGAAAAGGCCCAGCTTGGCCATATCTGTGTGACACCCCTACTCCCCCCACCCCCCCACCCCCCATCTTGCACAAAGTCCCTGCTTTTCTACAAAGTTTGAACTAAACGCTGGAAGCGCTAATTATAGTAACACAAAACAAATGGAAATCCTGGAATTGTTTGCGTTTTGAATTTTGGACCTGAGTCAGAAGTTAGTGCAGGTACCAGAACGGGAAGGTTTTCCACCATCCTGCTCTTGAAGGCTGGGATAAGGGCGGGGCAGCCGGCCATCTACAAACAAGTGGGATGGGTGTTTGAACTTGCCCCTCCACCTTGCAAGCCTTCTCCCCGCCCGCCCCTGTATCAGACCACAGCAGCGTCTGCCCAGATTGTGGAAAGTTTTAAGGAAACTTGAGGGGGAGAGAGGATGGCAGGCAGCTGAAAACTTAAAATGTCCCAGCGGCTGGCGCGCACCCGCCTTGCAGGGACCGCGGGCGGGCCTTTGTGCTAAAAGTTGACACACGGTACCTGGCCGCGTCTTCAGCTGCCGACTTGTATTTGTGAGCTGGGGTTTGGCTGGCCCCGCTCCAGACGACTCTCTCACAAGATTTGGTGCTGATGGTCTATTTATAGCACTGTGGTTCCGTCGTCAGGACGACGGTGCTGGAGGCCAGGGCGGCCAGGGAGCTATTTCTGGCCGGGTGCTGTAACGTAAGGCTGATTGAGCAAGTCCCATATCCTCTAGGCCAGACTAACTTAGCTAGCGAAGAGGAAGAGGAGGGGCAGACGCAGAGTTCCTGTTCACGGACTCTTGGCCCTCTGGGAGACTCCTGGGTGATTAGCCGCCTTTTACAGCCGCAGCATGCACCCCAAGACCGAAACCGGTTTGACCATTAACTTTCCCAGCCCCTACAAGCACCCTGATCCTTCAGAGACAGGAAGAAAGGGAAACAAAGAGACTGCCTAACTGTGCGTCTGGCCCAGGCCAAGCCAGGAGAGCAAGATCACTTTTGCTTCAGGAAAAGTTCTCGCCCGGTGGGAGGGGCTCCCCGCCCCCACGCACAGCAGGGCCCAGTGGGGGGGTATAGCGGCATTGTTTGTTTTTTGGAGGGGGACCTCCACCCCACCCCTCCGCTCTCTGTACTGGGGCAGAGTAAGAATCCAAATGGCAAAGCTGCAAGGTGTTTTGTTTTTGTCTGAGAGGAAAACGTTTTCCTCTCAGGAGTGCTCTGTGTCAGGGCCCAGTAGAACGGAAGAGAACTTTGTATCTGCTTCCTGCCCAGCACTGGCTCAGGCGAGAAGGGTCCTTGTGCCACACCTCTTTTGTTCTCGTCAGTAAATGAGATTCTTAACAAGTTGAAGGGAAAGGACAACGTTTCTGGATAACTAAAAACAGTCTCGTGGGCACTTCCTACCTGGGGTGGGGGTGGGGGCCGTGCAGGAGGGTTAGCCTCCTTGAAGGGTGCCTTTCCACACGAAGGGAAAAAAGTAGAAGGTATGCCACTCCTTAAGTTTTCCGACTGAAAACCGAGAGCAGAGCCCCGCCACTGTCTCCTTAAGTTTTCCGACTGAAAACCGTGAGCAGAGCCCCGCCACTGTCCTGTGCTGCTGTGCCTGAAGTTGTCCCCAGAGTCAGCAGAGTATCATCTAGAAACATCTCTCTCGTTCCCTGGTTCTTAAATGACCACTTCCAGTTCCTACAAACCCCCCCCCCTCCCCACCACCACCTTTTTTTTCTTTTTTTCCTTTCAATCTTTAATTTGAAGTACCTTATTCACTCAAATGCCTTTTTGGAAGTTTTTATTTTAAATTCCGCTCTTAACCCAAAGGTTAAGGCCTAAGCTTTGAGTCATAAATGTTGACCCCAGCCAAGTCCCCATTGACTTAATTCTGCTCCCGTGGGGACCATCACTTCTGTTTAGTGACTTTGTGTGGAGACACACATTGTTAGCAGATTGACTTGAACACCTCTGTCTGTGTCCTTTCCTGCCAGCTTCCTGGACAAGATCGATGTCATCAAGCAGCCCGACTACGTGCCAAGTGACCAGGTACACAAGCCTCTTCAACCCCCGAGGGCTTGGGGGTCTCCGTGATGTCTGCCCCCAGTGGGCAGTTGTTAATAATGGTTGGGTGGAATTTGGTAAGGTCTGTTGACCCGACATTGACTTGCACTTGTAGGACCTGCTTCGCTGCCGTGTCCTGACTTCTGGAATCTTTGAGACCAAGTTCCAGGTGGACAAAGTCAACTTCCAGTAAGTGAATAACCCCCTTTTTAAGAAGCGGCTCCCTGATTCTCCATGGCTGCCTCTGACTGACAGAGTGACGGCCGGGCGGCCAGCCCTTTGGTCACCAAATGCCCTTCCTCCCCCAGCATGTTCGATGTGGGTGGCCAGCGCGATGAACGCCGCAAGTGGATCCAGTGCTTCAATGGTACGAGCGCGTCTCTGAAGGGAGGGGCCTCCCTGCTTGCATGTCCCCCTGCCCCTCCCTCCTAAACGCATTGCTTTGTCTCCTAAGACGTGACTGCCATCATCTTCGTGGTGGCCAGCAGCAGCTACAACATGGTCATCCGGGAGGACAACCAGACCAACCGTCTGCAGGAGGCTCTGAACCTCTTCAAGAGCATCTGGAACAACAGGTGTGTGCGCGGCCTGGTCTCCCCACTGTGTGCGCCGTGTTCTAGAAGAGGCTCGTGCGCAGGCCCCCCAGGCCCACAGGAGCGCTTTCTCTTCCCCGGCGTTAACCTGGCTTCCTCTCTCCCGTGGTCAGATGGCTGCGCACCATCTCTGTGATCCTGTTCCTGAACAAGCAGGACCTGCTTGCCGAGAAAGTCCTTGCTGGAAAGTCCAAGATTGAGGACTACTTCCCGGAGTTCGCTCGCTACACTACTCCTGAGGATGGTACGCACGCATGCACGCACGCACGCGGCTGACTCGAGCGCGCCGCGTCTTCTCGCTGCCCTCCGTTAAAAACCGAGAGTGACCTTGACTAACGTGGCACTTGCTCTCCCTGTAGCTACTCCCGAGCCTGGAGAGGACCCCCGCGTGACCCGGGCCAAGTACTTCATCCGCGACGAATTTCTGGTGAGTCTCTAGAACCTCCTTTTTGACCGTTCTCTCTCCAATGGCTGTTGACTGGATCCTCGGGGCCAAGCTAGTTAGCTCTTCGGTGTGGTTTCCCAACTCTGCAGCCTGGCCTCCTTCCGCCATGCGGACCCGTGCACTGGGGATGTGGTTTTCAGACAATTTCGCCGGCTAGTCTGCAGCTGTCGTGGGCGGGCCAGGGGGTGGGGATCAGGGAGGCTGCTCTTGACGGCCCCTCTATCGGTGCCCACAGAGAATCAGCACTGCCAGTGGAGACGGGCGCCACTACTGCTACCCGCACTTCACCTGCGCTGTGGACACCGAGAACATCCGCCGCGTGTTCAACGACTGCCGAGACATCATCCAGCGCATGCACCTTCGCCAGTACGAGCTGCTGTGAAGAGGGAACCATATACTTAAGCCTTAAGCACAATTAATTAAAAATACTATATAACTCTACAAGCAGTTAATCGCCCACCATAGGGCAAAGATTAACCAAAGCAACCTTTCCTTTCCCCTGTGATTTTGCAAAACCCCTTTTTCCTTTTCGCTTGCTTCGATGTTCCAAATTTAGAAAGCTTAAGGCGGCCTTCAAAATTAAAATAGAATAAAAAAAAGGCCACAAGAGTTCCTCTCACTCAAAATATAAGCAGCAATCAAATTAAAAAAAATAAATATTGTTTTGTGCAGCATTAAAAAAATCAATCAATAAAAATTAAATAATAGGCACAAGATGTGACTCCTTGTGAGTGATTTGTGGCGTCACACAGGCTCCCCGGCCTCTGGTTTTCAGCTTGGTCCTTGCTCGCCTGGTCAAAATATCACAACCCCTCAGGTGGAGGTGACTGACCAGACCCCCAGACTTGTAAGTGCGTGTAAAGCCTTGCCACCATGTACCTTTGTTGACCTCCTCTTTGGGTTTCCTAATACTTTACAAATGAGAAAAGTCTACCCCTTGCCCTTTCCCGCAGTCCTGTACTCCAGGGTAAACCAACATCCTGCCATCAGAGCTCTCTACATCTTGATAAATGCACACCATGTATCCAGTATCACCCCCAGATACTAGTGTCACACCATGTATCCATTATCCCCCCCAGATACGAGTGTCACACCATGTATCCAGTATCACCCCCCAGATACTAGTGTCACACCATGTATCCATTATCCCCCCCAGATACTAGTGGCACACCATGTATCCATTATCCCCCCCAGATACTAGTGGCACACCATGTATCCATTATCCCCCCCAGATACTAGTGGCACACCATGTATCCATTATCCCCCCCAGATACTAGTGGCACACCATGTATCCATTATCCCCCCCAGATACTAGTGGCACACCATGTATCCATCACCCAGTATCACCCCCAAAATGCAGCATATGCGTGCGTGTGTGTGTGTTTGTGTGTGTGTGTGTGTGTGTCTCGGTTAGGTGTCTAACTTAGAATACTCTTTTCAGATCACAAGTGATGGAAAACAGTGTGGCAAACAACTCACCCTTGGGAACATTTTTGATCCCTACCTCATTCCATATACCAAAATAAAATCAGTATCAATCAGTCACAAACATTTCCATTAAAAAAAATGAACTTGAGCAAGCCTGGCTAGCTTCACAACTGTCAATCTGATCCAAACGCCAGAAGGGAAGGAGGGGTGAATAAAAAGTAAATGACAACAGAAGATGGGGTCAGGGGGAGAAATGTAGTGATGTTCATAAAAGAACAGATTTTACTGAAAAGAGAAAGCGCCAATGACCATCTGGGAAAATGAACCCTCACACACTGAGAACTCCAGGTTCAAGCAGAGCATTTCACCATGAGGGGGTCTCAGGGGTCAGTGGCACCCATGGGCTCCTCGCAAATGCATGAGGTCCATTCATAGTGCATGGCCTACACTTGAGGTTCTGTCGCTTAAGTCTTGCCTCAAGGTGTGGCTCTCCTGGGGGGTGGAGAAAGAAATGGGCTTGCCCCCAGCATCAATTCTTGCATTTCTGATGATGGTGGTGGGTGGGTGGGATATTAATCCAGTTTCACAAATTTCAATAAGCCTTCAATGCACCCCGCATAAACAATCTATTTTAAAAAAAAACAACAAAGCCCAGCAACTACACTATTAGCCAACAATATACAAACCAAGTAACAGCTGTATGGTCTGGCAAATGGATGGGCCGCTCCTCCATCATAAGACACTGGAACCAACGTATGTTATAATCCGTGTCTTGGTATGAGCCGTGTAGCCAATCAGAATCTCCTGGGCCATGGAACAATGATCCCACCACCACCACCAAATGATAGTCCAGTATTCTACTTGCTGCTTAAAATTGGCATAGACTCTATGGTACTTTCTAGAAGGTGCTTTCATAAAAGCCATAGCTGTCCAGCGCCTAGTTGTTACTGGATCCCTACCTCATTCCACACACCAAAAGGAATTCAATATGTTTTCATGCAGTTCCCCTTTGCACAACCCAGTGAAATAACGTGTTCTGCCATCGCACTGTTTTACCAGTGTTCCGCCATTTTCCCAAGGCATGGACAGAGGCTTAGAGGAGGTCCCAAGAGACCCCACAGGGTAGACAGGCTTCAAATACAGGTAGCCCTAGGCCACACCTTGAGTACGACACATATTGCCCTCTGGAAGACAGAAAGAAGGCCTTCTGGTGGTCCTTTTGTCAGGAACTCATGACCTTTGGCCTTCAGGGGTCCTGCATGGCACCATGGGAGCTCTGTGCGCGGGGGCGAAGGTGGGATGTCGTGGTGTGTCCCTCTGAGACAACGTGGCTCCAGCTCACTCATTGTTGAGAGGCCTGCCCCTCTGTTTAGGACTCAGCCTTCTCCAAATGTTTGTCCTTTCCACTCTCCCTTTGCCTCCAAGCATCACTTTTTCAGGGACATTTTAAAATATCAATCCTAGGATCTTTAGGAAACCCAAAAACCAATAAAAAACTTTGTATTACCTTTGATTACAAGAAGCCATCTTAAAAAAAATTTTAGCTGAATTGTAAATCCCTATTTACATAGAAAGGTGCCACACTTGAAAAGGTGTGTAGGTCAGACATTATATGTTGCTATTCACCAACCCTTTAGAAATTAAGATAATAACAAACCACTAGACCCCTCACAGTATGAGGAAGGGCTGCAAGTGGGTAGACTTGTGTGCACCCCCACTTCATGTAAACATTGGCACCTTATAGTCAAAGAAATGACATCGTCGCCAAATGGCACACTTACTATGACAATGGTTTGTTTGATCGATGTATTTGGTTATCTTTTTATTTAACAAATATATGTAATCTTTTCAGTTAACACATCCATGCCAGCCACTAGCTGTCTTGCTCACAGGGGGTTTATGTCCTAGAGGGGAGAGACACACAGAGATGGTGAAAAGATCTCTGAGACAATACAGATGAGGGGCTGGGGGGTGGGAGGGGCTGGAGAAACAGTCCACTGTTGGTGGACTCCCTAGTGAAGGTCTCTCTGAGAGTTAACCTTCCCTACAGGGAGGCCTCTAGCCATCCAAGTACGCATACCCAGCGTCATCATTTTAGGGAGATGAAGAATTACGATCATGACATAGCAGGACAACTGTGAGGGTGGAGCAGAACTGGGCATTGTCCGTTCTGGTGTGCGTAAGGTCGCTGTGTGCGAAACCAACCATGTGCTACTAGTGCAATTGTGTTTCTTAATCTAGATTTTGCTTAATCCGATACATTACATTTGAGAAAACTCATTGGACTATTTAGGGTTTGTGTGCTTTGCAGTCTGCGTATTATATTTTAAATTAATAAAAACAAAAGGAAAAGGGTACTAGGCCCAGATGGTTTCATAGGAGGATTCAACAAAACTTTAAAAGGTCAACTAATCCCAATGCTCTTTAAGTTATTCCAGGACATAATATAAGAAAAAAAATTTTTTAATTTATTTTTAGGAAGCAAGTATCAGATTGAGGCTAAAACCAATCAAAGAGTGTATCAATCAATCAATCAATTTCAAAGCAATCTTATTGATGAATATCAGTTTTATTTATTTTCTATGAATATAAATCTAAAAAATATTCATATGTAAGCAAACAAAAATCCAGTATTACATTTTAAAATTAATATATCAAGTGATCTTTCTCTAAGAATTCAAGATTGTTTCAATATTTACAAATAGAGTAATATTATCATCATGTATATAGAGTTAAAAATACTAATTATATGATCATCTCCATAGAGAAAAAGGGCATTTAACTTAAAAGGACATTAATTTAATATCTATGCTTTTAGAAATCCAGTACAATATTCATTAGTGGGTGCTTTCTCAATACAAATATTTTACACACACAGAGTCTTTCTACAAAAGCCAACATTTTAATGAAACATCTCTAAAAGGTACTGCAAGGAACAAAAAAAGATAGGATGGGGGAGGGGTTATGACGAGGAGCTGATACCAAGGGCTCAAAGTAGAAAAATGTTTTGGAAATGTTGATGCCAACATACGTACAATTGTGCTTAATACAACTGAATGATGGCTTGTTATAAGATTTGTAAGAGCCCCCCATAAAATGATTTTTTTTTTAAAGATAAGACTGGGCTGGGATGTTTTCTTAATATGCAATTGCTCTTTTATATAAAGCTCTTTCTGGCATACAAAAAAAAAGATAAGATGTCTCATATTGTGATCCTGTTTATTATTGCATTGGCAATAGAAAAATGCAGTTAAATAAACAAATAAAACGATTAGAGGCCTGAGAAGTAGAAAGAAGTAAAAATACTGTTTTTCTAAATAACATAATCAAATGTCATATACAACACCACCCACAGAAACATAATTACAAGAAGTGACAGTTTAATAAGGACATGCTTACAGAGCTGACATGCAAAAATCAACAGCGTGCATACCCCACGTCCTACCCCTCAACCAGTGGAATGTGCCTATTGAGCACCTGGCTCCAATGCTGCCCCAGCTTTCTCCTTTTCTTTCCTCGTTTTCCCCCCATCCCCCACATATGTCTTTTTATTTGGGGGAGGTTGGTTGTTTTCCTGTTTGTTGTGTGTGTTCCATTCAATGGGAGTTAGCAACTGCGTCCACACTATGCAGTCCCACTGGACAAATGCCACTAACCCATTCCCTCTAAATTCATGGCACGTGGTGGCCCACACCAGCCCAGTACACCCTCAAACTACTGTACTTGAACAGAGAAGTGGACACATATTCCCAGTCTCTACTACACTGAGCAGATGGGTAAGGGTGGGGAAGCACCTAAGTGCTGCCAAGCTCGTAAGCAGAGTGACAGCACTGCCTCAATCAGCTGGATATGTCAAAATAATGTCAAGCAAAAAGACACGGTGAGACAAACCATGAAGTAACCGCAAGCAAACACCACCAGTGTCCTGGGCACAGCAGATCACCCCAGTTCACACAAAGAAACCAGACCCGGCTGCTCAGCCAAGTGACCAAGTCATAGAGCCATCAAACCTTCCTGAGGGAGAAAAAGTATTCGAACTACCTGGTGAGAAATTCAAGAGAAATATCAGCAAATGTAAGTCCCTTCAACAAATTAAGAAAGATCAAGGGAAAAATAGACAAAGTCAAGGAAAACACACAACTCTAGAAGAACTCATAAGAACAAATGGGGGAAAATTAACTAGAAAATTAGTAACCATACAAAACCAGCAAAAAGAAAACCAGAATATGAACACTACAACTTCAGCAATAGGTGACACCGGCCAACACATATGTTGGTGCCTCAAATGTTGGACTTGTTTCTGGGTTTATTTGACCTGCTGATTTCAAAACTGGCACCAGATTCTCACCCCCACCCCCATGCCTGCCATCAGCTCTAGTGTCTGAGATACAGAACATATACTATATACCAGATACCACCCTTCTTTGTGCTCACCCATAAAAATTCAGAACATTTTAATGTAGTGTTAGCTGGCCTGAGATAGAAGAAGTATACATCGCCTTTATTTAGTTTGTGTTGTGCTAAATATTTATGTTGAGTTATACTTCACATGATGTCCTTTGATCCAAAGATTTGAATATTGCCAATTACACAAACCTGGAATTTCCCTCCAGTAACACTTCACCTTTATTAGGAACAACAGGAAGAAGGAAGTCTAAGCGACTATAGGAGAGCCATCGAGAGGAACAGCATGTGTAATCTAGAACAGGAGGAGATCTCTCCAAAGAGCAGAAAGAACATGGAATTTTTGGAAGAAAGTTTTAATAATATCACGAAAGATGATAGATTTCACTGGAGTTGTCCTGTCCTTCCTCAAGACTGATGTTTTTACATCTCCTACTATTATTGTAGAGTTGTCTTATTCTCTTTTCAATTCTGTTAAAATTTTATTGATGTATCTTGGAAGTGTTTCACTAAGCACACAATACGTATTATGGCCTGTTGTCTGTTGGATTGACCCTTAAATAATTATATACTGTCTCCTGTACTGGGTTTTGCCTTAAAGTCTATTTTTATTGGAAATTAATATTGCTATTTCTACTCTGTTTTAGATGCTGTTTGCTTGGCTTATGTTGTTCATCCTTTGATGTTTAGCTCATTTGGGGGTTTTTATGTCTAAAATGTGTTTCTTCCAGACAGTATATCGATGGGTCCTGTTGATGCTACCCTCTGTCTCTTGATGGGTGCATTTAACCCATTGTTGCTCAATGCAACTGTCCATGTGTTTTGCTGTTTCCGTCGGTGTATATATGGCTGATGATATTTTTGTTCAATACAGTCCTCAAAGTAAACATCTTTGCTTTTCAGCGCGTTGAAGAAGTCTTGTGCAGCACATTGACCCAGTGCAATGTGTTCTTTGATCTCTTGACTGCTGCTTTCATAAACATTGACTGTGGATCCAAGCAAGATGAAATCTTGGACAACTTTGATCTTTTCTCTGTTTATCATGATGTTGCCTATCAATCCGGTTGTGAGGATTTAGGTTTTCTTTACACTAGTTCTAATCCACACTGAAGATTGCAACACTTGATCTCCATCAGCAAGTGCTCCAAGTTCTCCTCACTGCCAGCACGCAGTTATGCTTTCTGCATATCACAGGTTACTAAGAAAGCATCCTCCTAGCCTGATGTTAGTCTTCTTCATGTTATCTAGCTTCTCTGCTGATGTGCTCAATATACAGATTGGCCAAGTAAAGTATGAGGATACAACCCTGACACACGCCTCTCCTGATTATGAACCACGTTCCGTTCACACAACTGCCTCTTGATCCGAGAACACATTCTACATCAGCACAACGAAGCCCTCTGGAATTCTCCTTCTTCTCAAGGCTACCCACAGCGTGTTAGGGCCACACAGTTGAATGCCTTGGCAGTCCATAAAACACAGCAAGCATCTTTCTGCTGGCCCCTGCTTTGAGTCAAGCATCCTCTGACATCAGCAATGATATCCATTGGTCCCGGTCTTCTTCTGAATCTGCCCTCAAACCCCTGGAAGCTCCTTGTAAATAATTGCTGTAACTGATGCGGAATGATTTTCAACAAAATTTTACTTGCGTGTGATAACGATGATCGTATTCTATAGTTTGAACATTCTGTTGAGTCAGTTTTCTTTGCAGTGTGTCAAATATGGATCCCTTCCGGTCACTCGGCCAAGTGGCAGTCTCCCAAATGTCCTGGCATAGACAGTGATGGCTTCCAGTGCTTCATTAGTTTGTTGAAACATCCCTATGGTAATTCTGTCAATTCCTGAAGCCGCATTTTTGGCAAACGCTTTTAGTACAGTTTGTACTTCTTCCTTTAGTGCCAATAGGTCCCTTTTTAAAAACATTTTTATTGACATATAGTTTACATACCATGTAATTCAACAGATCAATCTTATTTTTAAAGTTTTGCAATCATTGCAAACGTTGCGATTTAAAATTGCAATCAATTTTAAAACATTTTCTTGTTTCTTGAGTTCACTGTTCTCAGCTCCCCATTTCCCCCAAACTATCCCTGACCTACCCCATGGAAGCTATTAACCCAGTTACTGTCTCGATAGATTTGCCTGTCCTGGGTTTCAAATACAGAAAAATAAAAATAAAGTTGAAGCAAAAACTCCCCAAACTAATAACAAATAAGTAAGAGAAAAACCTCAATAAAAAGAAAGAGAATATTAAAAACTAGAATAAATTTTAAATAGCTCAAAAGGGCGATCACATGATAAGGTGTTACAGCTTAACTACATTGGCAATAATTCACTTTACAATGCACCACTCTGTCTGATAGGCTGTTCCCATGCCTGGCGTTAGTACCAGTGACCTTTGGTCAAACGCTACCTCTTGAGAAGGCTGAACGGAGAGCAGTTCTTTTGGGAAGTGGCTCTGTGTGTCCTTTCCATCTTATGTTCATGCTTCCTTCATCGGTTCACATTTTGACCATAGAAACTTTCAACATTGAGACTCACAACATTGAGACTCACAACATTGAGACTCACAACATTGAGACTCACAACATTGAGACTCACAACATTGAGACTCACAACATTGAGACTCACAACATTGAGGCTCCAGGCCTGGATTTTTTCTTTCGCTCTTTCCCTTTAAGAATGCTGAATGCTTTTTGTCCCTTTCCCTTTTCTAACTCTAGGTCTTAGCACATTTTATTGTAATATTTTACTTTGTCTTCTCGAGCTGCCCTTTGACATTTTCTGTTCATCTCTTTGACGTCATCATTTCTTCCAAGGGCCTCAGCTACTCTGTGATTAAGAACAAGTTTCAGAGTCTCTTCTGACATCCACTTGGATCTTTTCTTTCTCTCCTGTCTTTTTTTAAAAATCATTTTACTGGGGGCTCATGTAACTCTTATCACAATCCATCCATATGTCAGGCACTTTTGTACATTTGTGTCCCTCATCATTCTCAAAACATTTGCTTTCTACGTGAGCTCCTCATTCTTCCCCGGTCTCCCTGCTCCCACCTCCCCCATGAGCCCTTGCTAATTTACAAATTATTATTATTTTGTCCTCTACTGTCTTTGTAATGACCTTTGCTTTCCTCATGAATGATGGTCTTGATGTCCTCCACAGCTCATCAGGTCTCCTGTCATCAGTGTTCAACGCATCAGATTTGTCCTTGAGCTGTTCTTGAAATTCAGGTGGATTCGACTCTAGGCTGATTCTGGTTCTCATGAATATGTTTAACTTTATTCCGCTTCAACTTGAACTAACTTGAACTGTTCCACGGCCAGCTCTTTGCCTGGTTTTAGCTGCGATAAGTGATTTCTGTGTATTTCATTTGGAGCAGTCTATGTTCACAGTCACTGTGTTGTTGAAAAAAGGCATTTTCTATGAACAAGCCCTTGGTCTTGCAAAATTCTGTCATCTGACCTCCGGTTTTGTTTCTGTCACCATGGCCATATTTGTCAACTTCTGTGCCCTCCTCTTTGTTTCCAACAGCCAATAATTGCCGATGCATCCTGATTGCATGTTTGATTAATTTCTGACGAGAGATGTTGAGGTTCCTTAGCCTTCGTGGTTGGGGCATCCATTTGGATAACAGTTGTGTTGACTGGATATGAAGTTAGGTATTGGTCTATCCCAGACAGCGTTGTGTTTTCAGATGGATCTTATTACATTCTTTGTAACAATGAATGTGACGCCATTCCTTCGGAATCTATCATTCCATCTGGTTTCAAAGGACCAATGTCGATCTATTTCAGCTCACTCACACCTAGGCTAGTCTTCTTTATGCATTTCATTTCATTTTTGGCAACTTCCAATTTTCCTACATTCATATTTCCTACCTTTGAAGTTCCAATTATTCATAAATTTAAAAATGAAATTTTGGAGCTGTTTCTTCGTATTCTGAGTTGAGTTGCATCGCAAAGGAAGGTCCAGAAGGCTGTGTTACTCCAGCCACATCAGTGTGGTGGAACCCCTGTAGAAGGCAGCTCTTTTTCTGCCCGGAGGACTGTCTCCGGCAATGCTCTGCTTCTAGTCGAGAGGTTTGAGGTATCTGACAATATTCCACCACCATTCTTAAGGTTTCCAGTGGGTAATTCCTCTGAAACGGACACCTGTTGATTCTTGGTTCTTAGTTTGTAACATCTTAAATTTGCTCACTTTGGGCGACACTGCCCAAGCACATAACCTGCAGCATCACAGCAACACACAAGCCACCACAGAAGACACACTGCAGACCAGTGATATTCTCGTGAAGGGATATGCCAGAGCGTATCCACTCCTCCACAGACAGGCATTGGGGTTGGTTCCATCAGTTTGCTATTGTGGATGGGACTGCAGCAAGCATGGGTTTGTATGTATTTGTTCATGATTTGTTTTTTATTGCTCTGGGTAAATACGAAGTAGAGAGAATTCTATTCCCACTTGCATTTGTTTCAGAAAGTTCTGGACCACCATCCAGAGTTGTTCTATGGCTTTATGGCCCCCAGCAGTGTATGAGGCTTCTGCTCTCTCCACCTCGCCCGAATTTGTTATTTTCTACTGTTGTTATTACTTTTAACTTCGCTATCAGTGCCGGTTGAAGTGGTCTCTCATTGTTTTAATTCGCATTTATATGACAGCGAGAGAATGTGAGCATTTTATCAGATGATTGTTAGCTGCCTTGAGATCATTCATCTTTTGTGAATTGTCTCTTCATGTCTTTGGCTAATTTTTAAAAAAAAATAGAGGTGTGGCCATTTCCTAGGGATTTCTGGGGTTCACCCTTCATCCAATCTATCATTGCCTGTGCCCCTCCAGTCTGTGTGCTCTCTGTACTCGCTTGATGAAGTCTTTTGATGTACATCAATGTTGTGTTTTAAGAGTTAGCAGTCCTCAATTTTGTCTTCTGTAGTGTGTGTTTTTCATTAGGTTTGGCAGTGTTGTTTATGCTTTGTATTAGGAGCCTAACTTTGTCCCTATGTTTTTCATTGATGTTATTTATAGTTCTAGGGTTTAGATTTAAGTCTTTAATCTTTCTTGAGTTTGCTTTTGTATACACGATGAAGTATGGGTCCAGTTTCATTTTTCTGAAAATGGAGATCCAATGTTGCCAACATCATCTAAGGCAGTGGTTCTCAACCTTCCTCATGTGGTGGTGACCCTCACAACCATAAAATTATTTTCATTAATACTTCATCACTGTCATTTTGCTTCTGTTATGAATGGTAATGTAAATATCTGATATGCAGGATGTATTTTCCTTGTTACAAATTGAACATAATTAAAGCATAGTGATTCATCACAAAACAAGATGTAATTATATATTGTGAAATATTTATTTCTAATGACAAATAAATGAAATGTTGTCCTGAAGCATGGTGTAGCATGGGTAACAGTCTTCATGCCAGGTACTCGTATGTGGGCGGACCCGCCTGGAGCTGAATAGAGGAACCATGTCTCGGTTCCTAACAGGTTGAGAAGCCCTGACCAAAGGCATTTCAACAGCGTTTTAGCTGCGTTGGTGCTTGGTTCCATTTCTGGCTTCTCTAGCGTGCTCCCTTGGTCTGTTGCTGTAGCTAGGCCATGCTCTTTTAAGAACCAAGACTAGGTGTTAGATTTTGAAATCAGGGAGTTAGAGGCATTACATTTCATTTTTGTGTTTTAGTCATTTTTTATTATCCTGAGTTTTTTCCCTTGCCATGTAAAGTTGGTGATTAATTTTCTCATCTCTTGGAAGAATAATATCAGGGATCAGAATTGTGTGTTATATATATAGATTGCTTTTATGGGTATTTTTAAAAATATAATTTTAAAAAATCATTTTATTGGGGGCTCATACAACTCCCATCACAATCCACACATCCATCAATTGTATAAAGCACATTTGTAAATTCGTTACCCTCATCATTCTCAAAACATTTGCTCTCCACGTAAGCCCCTGGCATTAGCTCCCTGGCATTTTCTCCCTCCCTCCCTGCTCCCCACTCCCTCATGAACCCTTGATAATTTATAAATTATTATTTTGTCATATCTTGCACTGTCCAACATCTCCCTTCACCCACTGTTCTGTTGTCCGTCCCCCAGGGAGGAAGTTATATGTAGATCCTTGTAATCCCTTCCCCCTTTCTACCCCACCCTCCCTCCACCCTCCCAGTTTTGCACTCACATCACTGGTCCTGAAGGGATCATCTGCCCTGGATTCCCTGTGTTTCCCGTTCCTATCTGTACCAGTGTACATCCTCTGGTCTAGCCAGATATGTCAGGTAGAATTGGGATCCTGGTAGTGTGTGTGTGGTGGGTGGGGAGAAAGCATTTAGGAACTAGAGGAACGTTATATGTTTCATCGTTGCTACACTGCACGCTGACTGGCTCATCTCCTCCGCACGACCCTTAGATGGGCTTTGGGTCCCCACTCTGTACTCCCCCTCATTCTCAATGATATGATTTTTTTGTTCTTTGATGCCTGATACCTGATCCCTTCGACACCTTGTGATCACACAGGCTGGTGTGCTTCTTCCATGTGGACTTTGTTGCTTCTGAGCTAGATGGCCGCTCTCAAGCCTTTAAGACCCCAGACACCATATATAGATTGCTTTATATAATATTGACATTTTCAAAATATTAAGTCATTCTATCCATAAACATAGAGATATTCTTCCATTTATGCAGGTCGACCTTGGTTTTGTAGTAATGGTTTGTAGGGTTTTATTTGTATATTTGTTTCTCTGGTTAGGTTTATTCCTAAGTATTTAATTATTTTGGTGGTTATTGAAAATGATAGTTTCCTTTTCAAAATTCTTATTTCCGAATATCAAGGGACCTATTGATTTTTTCCTCAAGTTACATATGTTTATTCTCCAGTTTACCATGAAAACAATCTTTACTTATCATATATTCAAATGATTTTGAGATCACAGTGACCTCCAAGCACACAGAAATTATCCATACTCTCCTATAAATTTACTAAAAACCAATGAAAGAGTTTCACATAATCAACTCTCTTAACTTTAAAAAAGATTTCTCCCTCACTCTAAGCCAATGTAGCTACTCGGCATGCGAGATAACCCAATATGCATATAAGAAAAGGCGTGTTTGTCTAAGTGACCATAAGATTAAACAGCATTCAGTGTCCTTTTGATACAATTACATTTTCAGAGGCAACGTGACTCAAATAGGATCAACTAAGCTGGCTTCCTTAAGAAATAAACTAGTCAAAATTTTAAAAAGCCCGAGAGGTGCTAACAATTATTTCCATAAATCTTTACCTATTATTTTAGCACAAAAGTGTACACTACGAGTGTGTGTAAATTGAACGACATCTCATCTCGACTGTGGTGGGCTCCTACGCCTGGGAAAGTTATGCTATAAAAGGTCCTGGGATGAAATGATGAGAGGGCGTTCGCAGGTGAGTGGAGAGCGATGGTTCTCCATTAACGTCCCCACGTAGCTTATTGGGCGGTAGAATAGAGCATTGACAAGTCTCGACTGGCACGGTTTGTTTTTACTGAATTACTTATTATCATCAAAAAGCTGAAGGGAGTCCTTAGATCTGTATCTGACAAACACCAGAAGATGCACACACGCGTGCACGCACACACACATTCTGTTTTGTTGATTTACTACTTCGCATGTACGAAGGTAAAGTGGGAGGTTCAACTAATTTGAAACGATTGAATGTACCCCATAAACTAAACTGTCTGAATGAAATTATTTGTATTTATTCACAGCTGATTTCCACCTACAATTAGTGTTCAGGTCAGAAACAGTAGGTCACCTGACGCAGTAGCTGCGACTCTGAGCTGTGGAACGAACCTGACTGCACTTTCCCATGCGCACCGACCGTACTGCCGAGCATCGCAGGGAAGGTGCTCATCGCAGTAGGCCTTTAGCAGCAGTGCATGCTGCAGCTTGAGCGTGCCTTCTCCAAAATGCCTGTGGCACCGCAGACACTGCTGGTCCGCAGTCTCAGGGTCAGAGTCATGCCCATAACGGGGATCTTCACTGATCAGTTGTTTTGGGCGATCATAGCTTTCACGGAGTTCAACTGTAGCTTTGCAGTTTTTAACTCGATTACCTTTTCTAACCACATCTCACAGATTGCTTTCGTCCATACATGGTATATAATCCAATGTGGTAAAGTCTTCTTTGGTAATCTGGGCACTGATTCATGGGGAGACCATGCTGCTTCGTACAATTTTGCCTTTGATAACCAGGAGGCTTTCCTATTTCCTAAGTGAATGTTGCTGCGCTCCCTATTTTCTACTTATCTAAAAGGTTTTGATGGGTTACAAATTTTCTTAAAACCGCTTCTGCAATAGGTGATCGACACCCCCAGGCATGTGAACAGAGCAGATCGGGGGGCTGCTCTGCCATCGTCTCACATGCAGAGATGTGCACTGTGGGTCAGAGCCGCCAACCAAAGTCTTCACGGATGCTGGCACATGTGAATTATCAGAACCTATAGCTTTTCGTAGGTTGCCATTGTAGCCCGCCCTGTCACCCAACTTTTCAATTAGTGTTACTGATTTTCTAAGCAAGTCTTTGGGATTGTCTACACATAGGATTGGGTCTTCTGAAAACAGAAAGTCTTACTTCTTCCCACCCCTTCGGATGCCTGGGATTTCCGTGTGGAGTCTGATCGCTCTGGCCACGACTTCCAGGACTATATTAAATGTCAGAGCGCGAAGAGCGCCCTTGCTTGGCTCCCTTTGGAGGAGGAATGCTTTCACTTTCTCTCCATTGACCGAAGCGCCGGTCACTGGTTGTTCATACATGGCCTTCAATGTGTTCAGGAATGTCCCTCCTATTTCTATTTTATTGAATGTTTTTAAAATAAAAATAATGGATGTTACATGTTGTAGAATGCCTCTTCTGCATTTATTTATATAGGCATATGTTTCTTAAAAAATTATACATGGACTGCATTGATTGCTTTTCTAATATTGAACCATCCTTGCATATCTGGTATAAATCTCACTTGGTGATGATATGCGTATCTGCGTGTGTATCTTAATGGTTTTGCTGAATTCTATTGGCTCGTGTGGTAGGCTGGGTTCTTAATAGATTCAAAACATGTGATGGTGACATGTGTACGTATACAGAAAGATATTTCTATGAAGACATGGTTCACGCAGTTGCAGAAACGAGTACATCCAGTCCAGTTTAAGTCTGTGGGTCAGATGTATGCTGAAGGCTCCTCTCCACAACTGCAGCTCCGGAGGCAGACGGACAGGAAGCAGACAGACCACAGCTGATGAATGCTGACCTAAAGGAATCCAACTTTGGCTGAATGGATCCAAGCAGTCTGCTCCTGGCTCCTCGATTGATACATGATATAGTAGGAGGTTGGCAAACCAGATGCAGGATCCAAATCCAGCAGAAGCCAGGTAACGTTCACCCACTTTCAATGTATACTAAGTAAGCCACATCCCGAATGACACCTTCCTCCATTGCATCCAGACCGTGACCAGCTAAAGTACCTGCTACCCATGTGACTTATAATAGAGTATTTGTTTTACTCTACCTGTGTTCCAAACAAAGTAGTGAATTAAAAAATAGAAAATTGTGTGTGGTTTGGTGTTTCTCAGATAAAAACTAAGGACTTCCTCCAGTTGGAAATGCTTAGTTAGGGTGTTAATAAATAATGAGATACGACAATGAACTGACTACTTCACAGAACATTCTGTCGTGGAGCTGACCACACTATGGTAAGTCATATCATGGGAGAATCCTGGCCCACCCGCGCTGACATAAAGCCTAGCTAGGATTTTGTTGGAAAATTTTGTACCTATGGGGTATTGGTGTACAGTTTTCTATTCTGAGAATGTCCCTGCCTGGTTCTGATGTCAGGGCTACACTTACTTTGTAAAGTGAGTTTGGTTGTTATTCTTTCTATATTCTGGATTAGTCTTTTTTAAACCTTTTATTGGGGGCTTGTACAGCTCTTATCACAATTCATACATACATTCATTGTGTCAAGAACATTTGTACACTTGTTGCCATCATCATTCTCAAAACATTTGCTTTCTATTTGAGCTCTTGGTATCAGCTCCTCAGTTTCCCCCCCTCCCTCATCCACTGCCCCATCCCTTATGAACCCTTGATAATTTATAAATTTTTATTATTTTGTCATGTATTACACTGTCCGACATCTCCCTTCACCCACTTTTCTGTTGTCCATCCCCCAGGGAGGAGGTTATATGTAGATCCTTGTAATCGGTTCCCCTTTCTACCCCACCTTCCCTCTACCCTCCTGGTATGGCCACTCTCACCACTGGTCCTGAAGGGATCATCTGCCCTGGATTCCCTGTGCTTCCAGTTCCTGTATGTACCAGTGTACATCCTCTGGTCTAGCCAGATTTATAAGGTAGAATTGGGATCGTGATCAGGGGAGGAAGCATTTAAGAACTAGAGGAATGTTGTATGTTTCATCATTGCTACACTGTACCTTGATTGGGTCTTCTCCTCCCCCTGACCTTTCTGTAAGGGGATGTCCAGTTGCCTACAGATGGGCTTTGGGTCCCCAGTCTGCACTCCCCCTCATTCACAATGACATGATTTTTTGTTCTGTGATGCCTGACACCTGATCCCATCAACACCTAGTGATCACACAGGTTGGTGTCCTTCTTCCATGTGGGCTTTGTTGCTTCCCTGCTTAGATGTCCATTTGTTTAACTTCAAGCTTTTAAGACCCCAGACACTATAACTTTTGATAGCCGGGCTCCATCAGCTTTCTGGAATTGTTTTTATAGAATTGGTATCAATTCTCTGAATGTTTGGTAGAATCCTGCCATAAAGCCATCTAATTCTGATTTTGTTGTTGTTGAGGATTTTTAAGTGGTCTTATTTATTTCTTCTTTTATGATGGGCATATTAAGGATTTCAATCAATTTGTTAATTTTGATATGGAATGTGTTTCTAGAAGTTTCTTCATTTCCCAAATTTTTAGTGTATAGTCCTTCATAATATTATATAACTATCTTTTCATTTCTATTGATCTGCACCCATTTATTTATTTTTCATAAGATTTGCATGCTTTTCCTTTCCTTTGCTAAAATTGTCAATGGTTATCTAAAAGGGACAGGTGTCCACTTAAATAAATCTTGCTTGGCTTATTAAAACTTACCACTATTAGTCTAGTTTTCTTATTTTGTTGGGGAGTTTTTGAGTAGGGGTAAGGTTTTTTCCCACTCAGGGAATTTGCAACAGTTTCATTTATTCTATAGGTATGAATTTTGATACACATTTTACAATTTTGTTCAGTTAATTATTGGATCAATTATTTGATTTCAAAGCTTTATGGCTTATATGTTCCCTCCCATTTTACTTGTGGCGATCTGCTCCTTGAAATAACAGTGAGATACTCATGGTTGTCCAATGGCCTATTTGTTTAGAATCGCTTTGTTTGGGCGAGTGTAATATAAAGTAAAATGCACATAACTACACACACACACACACACACACACACACAAACCTCAAAAGACCCAGTTGGTCCTGAGGCATACATTGAGAGTCAACAAGTTCTGGTTCAATAATGATTAAGTAGAATTTCCCAATACTTACTAAAGCTTTTCTCTAGTGTAGAGGAAATAATATACCATGATATCCAAGGTTCTTTCTTAATAAATGAAGAAACTACAGAAAATTTTATTTGTTCAAAGTATAACTATTGCTAGTGATGCAACCAGAAGCAACAAAATAACCCAACAACTCCCCTAATACTTCTTCAAAACAAAACATATCAAACTTGATTTCCATTAGAATCTCACACTAATAATTCAAAACAGAAACCAAGACCCAAATTCTACACACACACACACAGCAATGAAAGCAATTACTGAGCTTCATCTTCTGGACAAGAATGCCGAGTGAATCGATCTTCATAAAACACAATGGCACTTTGAGGGCATTTCATGTTTGCCTCGCTTGCCAGCACCACGTCTGCCTCATCTGAGCCTTTCCATTGCTCGGGAAGCTTGGACTCTCCTGTGCTGCCTGTGGCGTCAGTTGCTCGTATGGGATCAAGAGCTCCAGCAAAGCCCCCTGGCTTGTCAGCAGCATCGCTTTTCGTCTTTGATTGGCTGTCCTCAGAGTCAAGTCAGGTAGAAACTTGCTTTGTGTCCCCATCTGTTTCTTTACCAGCTTTTGAGAACTGAGAAGTGCTTCAGTGCATTCTGGACCATCTAAAATTTCTTCAGGTTCCCGACTGTCATCAGCACCTGTAAGGCCCTTCTCCTGCGGAAGTACAGCCCACCCCGCCTCCACCACAGGTGGGTGTGGCACTTTGTTGACCGCACATTCTTCAGGCTTTGCCTCTTGGACTTTTTGACTCTTTCCATTCCGGTGCTTTCCCATTTAGAGCCTCATGATTACTACTAATGCAACGTTAGAATCCATAACTTTGGATCCCGTGATTCTTAGGTGAGCATTCCCATGTTGCTGTTGTTCTTTTCCCATCTTGCTTTTAAGTTGTTACTTGACATGGCTGAATCTGCATCTCTTTATACGTTTGTGAACTTTTCATCAAACCTATGGTTGAAAACTTTGGGTCTAAGTTTATGTGGAAATATCGTTTTATTGGAGCTCATTGGTGCCTGTTGGTTCCAGAAGAGAGAGGGAGAAAGAGGCACACGGCCCGTCTGTCAAGGATTTCGTCTTGCTTGGATCCACAATCAACATTCATGGAAGCAGCAGCCAAGAGATCAAAGGACACATCGAATTGGGTAGATCTGCTGCACAAAACTTCTGCAGAGTGTTTTAAAACAAGGATGCTTCTTTGAGGATGAAGGGGTGCCTGACCCACATACGTGTGAAACTTGGATATTGAATGAGGATGACCAGGGAAGAATGAACACATTTGGATTGTGGTGCTGGAGAAGCATATGGGAAATCCCAGGGACTGCTGAAAGGACAAACGGAGGTGTCTTGGAAGAATCAATAGCCAGAGTTGCTCAGAGGGAAGGCTGACAAGATAGGACATGCCATCAGCAGAAGGAGGGGCAGTGAAAAAGATGAGGGCCTTCAACACAAAGGAAGGACACAGCGGTGGCAACAATGGGTTCAGGCACGGGAACGATTGAGAGGGCGGTGTCGGACGGTGCAGCGTGTCCTTCTGCCGCGCACAGGGTCTCTACGAGCTGGGGATGACTTGATGCACCTAACAACAATCATTGTTTGACTGTTTTCTGATTCAATTATTTCTGCTCTGATTTTTATTAGTTCTTTTCTCCTGAGGGTTTGCTTAGCTGCACTTGTTCTGATTGTTGTAGGTGTTGAGGTGTTGTAGGTGTTGATTTTAATGGTTTCTTCTTTTAAAAAAAACAACAAGTTTAATTGGTGCATAGTTCACATGTCATTCAATAGTTCAATCACACCAAGAAGAGTTGCACAATCATCATCACAATCAATTATAGAGCATTTTCTTCTGTCTTGTACTAATTATTGGCTCCCCATTTTCCCCCAATCTCCCTTGCCATTCTCGCAAGAAACCATTAATCCAGTTACTATCTCCACAGATACACATGTCGTGGCTTTTATATACGTAAAACAAAGACAGAAAACAAAGAAACAAAAGAAAGCTAACAGTAATAAAATAAAATAGAGAAAAACCTCAGTCGAAAAGAAATCAGAAAATATTCAGTACTAGAACAACTTTAAAATGGGTTGAAAGATAGATCAAATGATAAGTCGTTTAATTTTAACCTAAGGACATCTTCCACAATCCGCTTTCCAATGCACGCTGCAGTTTCTTCTTTTAAGATCTATGTGCTTATTGCTGTAAATTGTCCTATAGTACTGCTATTGCTGTTTCTCGAGGTTTTGGTACGTTGTAATTTTGTTCTCATTTGTTTTGAAAAATTTTTTAAATCATTTTATTGGGAGCTTGTACAACTCTTATCACAATCCACACATCAATTGAATCAGGCATGTTTGTACATATGTTGCCCTCATTCTCTTCTACACATTTACCTTCTATTGAGCCCTCCGTACCAGCTCTTTTTTTCTCCCCCCTCCCCCATCAGTTTTGAAAACTTTAAATTATACTCTATTCATTCAATTACTCAGTATTTTTAAAAGCAAGGTCTTGTTCAATTTCTCTGTAGGATTCGGTTAAGCACAGGAGGGTAAGTGAGGGAAGCAGGAGATGAGCTCACCTCTTTCCCTCCCAGATTGTGGGACTGGGAGCATTAGGGGAAATGCTGCCCAGCAGTGCTGTACTGGAGGACCCCAAAGTTGCTGCTCTTTTGAGTTTCCATGCATGAACTTCTCTCTAAATTGTTGGTCTGGGTCTGGGCATCTCTTCTACCTGGAAGGCACAGAACTCCAGTTCTCTGTTCATTTTTTTGTATCTTTGTTTGGAGAGGGTGGATGTAGACTGTCTGCCTATGTAGCCAAACCTTTCTGGAATCTCTCAGTGTTGGCCAGTTTGGATCAGATTATCATATGGCTTATAATGCTAGAAATGACAAATTCAAGAGCAATAATACCACATTAATCATCAAAAAGAACATACTTCATCTTGAAGTATCATGCTGCCTGTTATCAGATAATCTCTCCACATGTAGCAGGAAATCCAGCTACTACAATTATTATTCAGATTTATACACTGTGGTCGTTCCATCATCTGTTGTCAATCTGAGACTTCAGAGTGAAGGGGTAGAGTTTAGTCTGTCAATCGGGTCGCAGCTGGATGACCTCATTGGAAGGTGCTAAGGAGATAAATAGCTTGCTGGAGGCAGGACACATATTCACTCCCTGAGAGACATTCCTGATGACCAGCTTGATGCATCTACATGGATACAGCCAGAGCCCTGGAGCTGAAGGAGCCACGTGGAGACTCCTGCTAGCACTAAGATGTTTCTGGCCCCCTGGATCTACAAGATTATCCACCCACTGGCCTGAGATCTTCCTGCATTCACTGTCATTGCATGCGTTGAGTCTGAAGAGGACTTTATAGACTGGTATCGCACATATGGGCTAATATTGGACGTATGGACCTGAACTGGACTTGGCTGGAATCTTTTCTCAATATCTTATCACTCTTGTATATAAAGCTCTTTTTTATACACATATGAGTCTCCCTGGATTTGTTTCTCTGGTGTACATGGACTAACACATAGGCTAACCACTAAAGTTAATGATAAAAATTAAAGAATTCTACCAACTTCTTCTGTCTTAAATTGATCAAAGATGCCTTCATGATGCACTGATAATCATTGGCAATTGGCATGCAAAAACTGTAAACTGAGAGAAAGAAAAGTTGTTGGAAATGATGGCCTTGGTGATAGAATCAAACCTGGATATTATGTGATAGAATTTTGAAAGTCCAATGGCTTATTTATTACAAATACTTTTTCTAATAACATAAACAGCAACAATATACATGGATTTCACTGGATGGAATTCACAGGAACCATACTGACAATATCTGTGAGCAAGGACAGTGGAGAAACTAATTATCTTCAGCCAAATAAAGCCTGTGTCTGATGGTGGTACAGACCATCAATTACTCATCTGTGAGTTCAGGCTGACATTGAGGAGAATTAAAATAAGTCCACAAGAGCCAAAAATATAACCCGGACTCTCTTAGGAATATCTTAGGAAAAGATTTGACTCCTTGAACACTAATGACAGAAAACCAAAGGAGCTGTGGGATGACATTAAGACTGCCGTACAAGAAAGCAAAGGGTCATTAAAGAGACAAGAAAGGAAGAAGAAATCAAAGTGGATGTCAGAGTAGACTCAGCATCTCACTCTTGACCCTCCAGGAATGATGAAATGGAAGAAATGATGAAACAAAGGAGATGAACAGGAAATTTCAAAGGGCACTTTGAGAAGACAAAGTAAAATATTATAATGATATGTGCAAAGATTTGGAGTTAGAGAACCAAAAAAGAAGAACTTATTCAGCATATACCAAGTTGAAAGATATAAAATAATCAAACCTCCAGTTGCAATATTGAAATATTCTATGGGCAAAAGATTTAATGATGCAGAAAGCATCAAAAGAAGATGGTAGGAATATACAAAGTCACGGTATCATAAAGAACTAGTTAACATCCACCCATTTTAAGAGAATGCACTTAATCACGTCATGATGGTACTGACTGAAGAAACTCAAGTGGCACTGAAGGCAGTAGCCAAAAACAACCCCCCGGCAATCGCCAGAATACCTACTGAAATGTTTTGGTAAGCTGATCAAGCACTGGAAACATTCATTAGTCTATGCCAGGAAATTTGGAAGATAGTTCCTAACCAACTGACTGGGAGAGATCCATATTTGTACGCATTCCAAAGAAAAGCGACTCAACAGAATGTGGGAATTGTCAAATAATATCATTCATATCACATGCAAGTAAAATTTTGCTGAAACTAATTAAAAAATAGTTTCATCAGTACAGTGATAGAGAACTACCAGAAACCCAAAATGGATTCAGAAGAGGATGTGGGACAAAGGATATTACTGCTGACATCTGATGAATTTTTTAAAAAACCATTTTATTGGGAGCTCGTACAACTCTTATCACAATCCATCCATTCACCCATTGTGTCGAGCGCATTTGTACATTTGTTGCCATCATCATTCTCAAAATATTTGCTTTCTACTTGAACCCCTGGTATCAGTTCCACATTTTCCCCTCCCTGCCCACTCCCTACTCTTTCATGATCCTTGATAATTTATAAATTATTATTTTTGTCATATATTACACTGTCCAATATTTCCCTTCACCCACTTTTCAGTTGTCCATCCCCCAGTGAGGAGGTTATATGTAGATCCTTGTAATAGGTTTCCCCTTTGCACCCCACCCGCCGGTATCCCCTCCCTCCACCCTCCTGCTATCACCACTCTCAGCACTGGCCCTGAAGGGATCATGTGTCCTGGATTCCCTGTGTTTCCAGTTCCTATCTGTACCAGTGTACATCCTCTGGTCTAGCCATATTTGTATGGTAGAATTGGGATCGTGATAGTGGGGGCGGGGGAGGAAGCATTTAGGAGCTAGAGGAAAGTTGTATGTCTCATTGTTGCTACTCTGCACCCTGACTTGGCTTGTCTCCTCCCCGAAACCCTTCTGTAAGGGGGATGTCCAGTTGCCTATAGATGGGCCTTGGGTTTCCACTCTGCACTTCCCCTTACTCACAATGATTTGATTTTCTGTTCTTTGATGCCAGATACCTGATCCCCTTGACACCTCGTGATCACACAATCTGGTGCACTTCTTCCATGTGGGTTTTTTTTGCTTCTGAGCTAGATGGCCACTTGCACCAAATGAATCTTTGGCTGAAAGCAGAGAATACCAGAGATGTTAGATTGTGTTTTATTGACTATGCGAAGGCATTCAATTGTGTGTCATAAAAAAATGAATAACACTGAGAACATTGGAAATTCCAGAATGTTTTATTGTGCTTATGTAGATCCTGTACATGGACCAAGAGGCAGTGGCTTTAACCGAACAAGGGAGTATTATGTGATTTAAAATCAGAAAAGGTGTGTTGTCAGGGTTGTCTCCTTTCACCACACTCGCTCAATTGGCAGGCGGAGCAAATAATCAGAGGTGCTGGACTATATGAAGAAGAACTTGGCATCAGATTCGAAGAAGACGTACCGGTATTTACAATCTGTGACACACAGAGGACACAGCTTTCTTGCTGAAAGTGAGGAGGAACTGAAGCAATTGCTGACCAATTTCAAGGACTGCAGTCACCAGGCCGAATGGCAACTCAATGTAAAGAAAACAAAAATCCTCACAAATGGATCGACAGAGCGTTTCATAATAAATGGAAAGGAGATCGACATTGTCAAGGGTTTTATTTTGCTTGGCTTTGAGAGACTGGTCCCTGGAAAAGGGCATCATGCTGAGTAAAGTAGAAGGTGCGTGAAAAAGGGAAAGACTGCCAGGGAGAAGGAGAGGCACAGTGGCTGCAACCATGGGCTCCAACCTAACCATGGTGAGGATGGCATAGACCTAGGCAGCATTTCCTCATGTTGTACACGAGGTGCCAGCTATTTGGAACCACCCTGAGGCAGCCTCACAACACTCTTTAGCACAACCACCATTTCTCTGTGCACTTCTCCGTGGCATTATTTTCTTTAGGCAAGCTGTGCTCATACAACCACATTCAGTGTTACTTTTCCCATCACCAAGAAATAAACAGGAAAAAATAAAGCCCCAAACCATGTAACATCTAGAATGTTATTCCCCTCTCCACTCACTTTTCCCTAGTAATCAACATTGAACATTGATTTCTCCCTCTCTCTCTCCTATCATCTATCTACCTACCTACCTACCTACCTATCATTGATCTTGTTTTCTTATCGTGAAATCATACAATATTTGTCCTTATGTGACTGGCCTATTTCACTCACCATTGTACTTTCTAGACCCATCCATATTATGCGATATGCTTCATGGGTTCATCATTTTCTATATGGTGGCACAGTATTACATTGTGTGTACACACCACATTTTGTTTATTCATCTGTTGATGGACACCTAGGTTGTTTCTTTTCTTTATTTTTCCTATTGTAAATAATGCTGAAATAAACATATGTGTGCATATGTCTGTTTGTGTCTCTTTTATTAAATCTGTAGGGTATTTATCTAAGGCTGAAATTTCTAGGTCATAAAGCATTTCTATTACTAGTTTTTAAGGAAAAGCTATAGTCCTTTCCACAATGGTTATAGCATTTTACAGACCTACCAGTAATGAATAAATGCTCAGTCTCTCCACATCCTAGCCACCAGTTGTTATATCTATTTTAAAAAATAAATTGTTGTGTTGGAGGCTCTTATAACAATCCATACATCAATTGTATCAAGCATATTTGTACATATGTTGCCATCATCATTTCTACTTGAGCCCTTGGTATCAGCTCCCCCCCCCCCCCACCTCGTGACCCCTTGATAAATTATAAATTATTATTGTTTTCATATCTTACACCATCCACTATGTCCCTTCACCCACATTTCTGTTGTTCATCCCCCCTCGGGGTGGGGGCAGGATGCATTTATACATCAGTCCTTGCAATTGTTCCCCCTTACTCCCCCTTCTCTCCCCGCCTTCTCCCTCCCCTCATGGTATCACTACTCTCATTACTGTTCCTGCGGGGTTTATCTTTTCTGGATTCTGTACCAATGTACATGCTCCGATCCAGCTGAATTTGTAAGGTAAAGCTGGGGTCATGATAGTTGTGTGTGTGTGTGTGTGTGTGTGTGTGTGATTAAAGAACTAGAGGAATGTTGTGTGTTTCCTCGGTGCTTGTCTCTTCCTTGTGACCCTTCTGTGAGGGGATGTCCAATTGTCTACAGGTGGGCTTTGGGTCTCTACTCTGACCCTATGTGTTCATACTGATATAATTGTTTTTGGTCTTCTGATGCCTGATACCTGATCCTGTCAACACCTTGTGATCACACAGTCTGGTGTGCTACTTCCATGTGGGCTTTGTTGCTTCCCTGCTAGATGATCACTTGTTTAACTTAAAGCCTTTAAGACCCCAGATGCTCAATCTTTTGATAGCCGGGCTCCACCAGCTTTCTTCACCACATTTGCTTATGCACCCATTTTGTCTTCAGTGATCATTTGCTGGGAAGGTGAGTATCACAGAATGCCAGGTTATTAAAACAAAGTGTTTTTACATTGAGGGAGTAATTGAGTAGAGGCCCAATGTCTGCCTGCTTCCTTAATACATAACATATAAATATATCTACATAGATCCATATCCCTAACATTATTAATATATTTACATGTATACACACACCTATATTTATACGTCTATAAATGTCTTTTGCCTCCGAGTTCTTTTCTCTATTTCCTTCTGTCCCACTATCATGCTCAACCTTCATTTGGCTCTCAGTAATTCCTCTCGACTACACTGCCCTTGATCAAACTCTATTAGGCATTCTACGCCCTCCTTGACTTCAATTTTATACCTCTTGTTGCTCCCTTGTCCCTGGGTTTGTTGGCACCCCACTTCCTTTCCCTCACCTCCCCCTCTCTCTTGTCCCCCTGGAACCATTGGTCACATTGTTTTCTCCTTGGGATTGTTTATTTCACCTATCATATAGATAGACATGAAATATTGATTATATCTGTTTTTATCAATGCCATTTTAGCTGGGGTGATATGGGGGAGCTCTAGTGGCATGGTGGGTTACATGTTGGTCTGCTAACTATAAGGTTATCAGTTCAAACTCACTAGCTGCTTCCTCAAGGAAAAATTAGGCTTTCTGAATCTGGGAAATCCAAAGGTGGCAGTTCTACCCTGTCCTATAGGGTCACTATGATTCGAAATTAACTTGATGGTACTGAGCTTGGTTTTGTTTTTTATGGCTAATAAGTGTAGACATCATTTCATGGTTTGTTACCCTCTTTAATATCCTCTTTGATAAAGCATCTGTTTATGTCTTTTGCCTATTTTTATATTGAGTTGTTTATTTTGTTGTTGTTGAAGTTTTCTGAATATTTTCGAGAGTAGATCTTTTTGGACATGTCATTTTCAGAAGATTCTTCTGAATCTGTAAGTTGACATTTTGTTCTTGTCACAAAGTCCTTTAATAAGAATTTAATTTTTATGAAGTCCCAATTATTTGTCTTTTGTTATTTATGTTTTCTGTGCTTCTGCCTTTGTAGTGGTGTCTGCTAGTCTATTACTATTGCTTTATTCTTACACAGGGCCCACGGCTCTCTTCCTATATTTTCTTCCAGGAACACAAAAATTTTAGGCTTGACATTTAGATCTATTTTGGGTTAGCTTTTGTGCAAGGTGTGAGGTATGGTCTCTATTTTATTTGACTGCTAGTAGATATCTATTTTTCCCAGCACGTTTCTTAGAGAGACTGCTTCCATTTTTTATCTCAAATGGGTGATAGTTATGAAGTATGTGTACCTCCTTAGTGTAATTGTTGCCCTTAAAGACCTGTGTAATTTTTTTGTTGTTGCTGAAAATTAAGTCATGGGTTGAATTCCCTTTCCAGACATGAAGGGTGATGAAGGGCCAGTCTCAGGGGTTCCACTCATCTCTATCTAACCCAGCAGTTGGGTCTTTTTAAAAGACGGTTTTGAGTTTTGTTCCACAGTTGTGTATCACTCTATCCAGGACTTTCTAGTATGGGTAGAGGTAGCCTGGCAGTATGTATGTCTTCACAACTCAGGGTCATGGAGACTGATTTGCTTAAATGTATCTTTGATCTTCCTTACTCTTCTTTCTCTTGGACAGGGATAGATAAATAATTGCCTGCACATGAACTTTTAAAGACTCCAGCCACTACTCACCAAAATAGGAGGTAGATTATTCTCTTTGAAGACAAATAGCATGTCAGTTGACCTTGGTGTCTCCTGAGACTGTGGTCCTGAGTCCCCAGGCCCAGCGACTAGGTTGGTTATCCCTAAATTTTCATCACTTTGCCCCCTCAATGCTCCATTACATTCATGGATATATTTGCAGCAAGGATAAATACACGTGTACAAACATCCTCTTCCAGAACGACATATATTTGTAGGATATACTCCCACCCTCCCTTCCTTGTTCCGCCACCTTCTCTGTCTATCCATGCACTCCTCACGGGCCACCATGATTGCACGATTGTGTGTAAGATAGCATTGACTTCTGCTGTCTTCAATGCTCATACACTTCCCAGTGTCTTCTCCTCCCCTCCGTTTCGTTGACCTCTGTCTTATTTCATATTGCCTTCTGCTTCACCCAAAGGAACACATTTCTATCCTCTAGTCAGTAATGTGCCCTTCCTTCCTTTCCCACCGTGGGTAGCCACCAAGAGTGTTTATTTTTCTGGACTGTTTACATTAATGGTCTCATATAAAACTGTCCTTTTGGGATGGACTAATGTCACGCAGCACGGCCTTCAGGTTCATCCATGCTATGCGATGTTTCACAGATTCATCATTACTCTGTCACATTGTTTAGCCTTCCAGAGTGTCTCCATTCACACACTGATGTCCCTGAGGTGGCTTACTTCTTTTCACTCCTGTGATGAATAACCCTGTACATATATCTGCATAACATGGTTAGTTTTTCTAGAATCTATACCAAGTAGAGGCATTGCTGGCTCATATGGCATTTCTAGCTTTTGAAGGACATGCCGTACTATGTTTGACAGTGGTTACACCACCTTACGTAGCCACCGTGGTGTCGGAGAGTCCCAGTCTCTCCACTCTTACCAGCATTGGCTCTTTTCGGTTTTGAACTTTGCTATGAATGCTCAGGAAGATGATATCTCGTTGTTGAATTGATTTGCATCTCTGTAATTGCCCTGGCCACACTCTTGGTAATTGCTGAACTGCTAACCCACAAGCCATTCTGCAGGAGAAAAGATGATATTATGCACTCCCGTGAAGATTCACAGCCTTTCAAACCCTACCCAGGGTCACTATGAGTCAGCATCCATTTGATGGCAGTGGGTTCTGATCTGTTTGTCTGTTTAATGGCTAATTATTGGTAGCATTTCATATATTCGTTGCTCACCTTTATAAAGTTGTTGTTTTCTTTGGTGAAGTGTCTGCTCATGTCCTCTGTCCATTTAAAAATTGCATTGTGAGTCTATTGCTTCTTCAGGTGTTGGAGTTTTCTATAGATTTTTAGAGCTCAGTCTTGTTTCATGTGTCACTGCACAAAATTTTTTCCAACTCTGTGTTTTCTTTTTAGTCTCTCGGTGAAGTGTTTAACGTACACGAGTGTCCAATTTTTAGTGAGTTCCAGTCATATGGTTGTGCTCAATGTTTGTGTGTTTTCATTTATGTTTGCTGTTGTATTTATACCATGTATTTGAGCACCTAGGCTGCTCCCTACTTTTTCATTATTTTTATAGTTCTAAGTTTTACATTTAGGTCTTTGATTTTTCTTGGATTACTAAAAAAATAAACAAACAAACCCACCTTTTAAATGTGAATTAGGTGGGAGTTAACATTTCAGATAATCATTTTTGTTTTCAACAACTTAAGCAACTTATCAATTTCCCCAAAGTTTTCCCTGCCCACCATTTCCCTCTTGTCCTCCTTGTAAGACATTCCCTTCTTCTTCCACAAAGTTGACACCTATCGCCACCTCTGGCCCATTGTTTCCTCTTCCTTCCTTTCCCCTCCCGCCCCAAGTAAAGTCTATTTGTTTTGATATGAAAATAGTTGTCTTGATTTTTTTCTTTTATAATAGTGACCTCATAGAATATCTGTCCGTTTGTAATGGACTGTCTACATCCAGGATGATGTTGTCTAAATCCGTCCATGTCACGTGATGTTGACTGTTTGATCTTTATTCTTGAGCGATGCCGAGGACTCCGCTGCGTGTGTGTAGCAAAGTCTATCCATGCGTTCTTTGACTTATGATAATTAGGCTGTTACCTTCTTCGTTTTCGTCTTCTTGTTATTGTGAGTAGTGCTGCGAGGAACATGGGGTGTATGTACCTTCTCGTGCTTTGCTTCCTATTTTTCCAGGGTATTAACTTAGTAGAGGTCATATGGTATGTATTGATAACCGCTGGTGATTGAAATGCAAAAGCTGGAAACAATGAAGAAGGAAAAAGAGTTGGAAAATATGGCTCTGGTGACAGAAATCAAGCCAGAGATCTGGTTCAAATTTTACATGACCAATGACTTATTCAGGACTGATACCCTTTTCAACATCATAAGCAGCGGCTATGGACACGAGCTTCTCCATGGACGGTCTCTGTGGGAAAGATTGGACAAGCTCAACATCAGCAGCTTTATCAGGCAAAGAGCCGACTATGGAACAGAATACCCATTGCTCTTTCTGTAAGTTCAGTTTGAAATTGAAAAAATTAAAACATGGCAAGAGAGTCAACCATGACCTTGAGTCTATCCCACCCGAATTTCAATAACATCTCAAGAACATGGAACCTAATTTTTTATGCATGGAACCTAATGACAGGAGATCAGAAGGGATATGAGAGGCCATCAAGAGCATCAATTAGGAAGAAAGCAAAAGTTCACCAAAAAGACGAGAAAGAAAGAAAATATCAAAGCGAATGTCAGAAGAGACTCAAATTTCTCTTACGCATAGAGTAGCTAAGGCAAGTGGAACAAACGATTAAGTCAAAGAGCTGAATAGAAAAATTCAAAGTTCACGAAACAAAGTCAAATATAATAATCAAATGTCCATAGACCTAGAGTTAGAAAACCGAAAAGGAAGTTGTGTTTAACATATCTTAAGCTGAAGAAGAAGTCAAGCCTTGGGTGCAATATCAAAAGGGTCTATGGTCAAAACACTGAAAGTTGCAGGAAGCAGCAAGAGAAGATGAAAAGGACGCACAGTCACTTGAGCAAGAGCCCGTGTGCGGAAGGAAGCTCAAGCTGCCCCGAAAGCATCAGCCAAAAACAAGGCTCCAGGAATCGATGGAATACTTGCTGAACATGTTTCCCCAGGCTGCTGAAGCACCGGAAGTACTCACTCTTCTGTACCAGGAAATCTGGGAGACAGCTAAAGAAGCAAGAGACATGACAGGAGCAGACACAGCTCCTTGGGTGTTCATCACAGCACTGTTGACAATAGCAAGAAGTTAGAAATAGCCGCAGGCCTATTGCAAGAGGAACAGACCAAGAAACAGACAACAGAATACTACACATTGCTAACAAATAAACCCCCAAGCAATGATGAAGCCATGAAGTACCTTATGACATGGGTGTACCTGAAGAATATTGTGCTGATTAAAGTTGGTCAATCACGAAAGGACCAAGACTGCACGAGACCAGACTTACACACTGAAGGGGGCAGACTTTGAAAGTTACCAAGTGGATGAGAGCAAGGGAGAACAGGTGCAGCGACAGATATTGACTTGGATGAAAGGAAGGATAGGCCAACAGGTGGAAGAAGAGAAACCAGGGGCGACGGGGTGGGGCAGAACATAGGGAAGGGCATTACTAAGTGGTTTGAATTTTGAATGCAGAGGTATGGTCTGAAATATAACCCATCCCCCACTTAATTCACAATAAAATATCTTTTAAAAGAAAATAGTTATGGACCTAAATGTGAAAGCTAGAACCACAAAATTATTAAGAAAACACAGGTGCAAGACTCTGGAGTCTAGCCTTTGACAATGGGTTATCGAAATTTAGCAAAGGAACATACAGCCAAAGACAAAATTTAAAAAAAAATGGGACTCTAAAAATTGAAAAGTTTTTCTTAAAAGATTTTTCAAATAAGTGAAAAGGCAAGCCACCAGCTGGGGAATGTCTTCAGAAACCGTAACCAATAAGAATCTGATAACAAAGATCTATTTTTAAAACGCCCACAGGGTAACAAACAAAGGATAAATAAAAATGGGCAAAGGGCTTGAACAGACATGTTGTCAAGAGGATGTTCCATGGCCACCAAGTCCATGAGGAGACGTTCGCCATCAATAGGCATCAGAGAGACAGTGCGATGCCATTTCACTCCCACTAGGGTGGTTAAGAAGGAAGGAAGAAAGAAGGGGGGGGGGGAGAAATGAAATAACAAATGTTGGCAAGGGTGTGGGGAAATTGGAAACCTTATCCATTGTTGATGGGAATACAAAATAATACATCCATTGGAGAAAATACTGTGATGGTTCTCAAATTGTAACAAATAGGATTATCATACAGCCCAGCAATTCTACTCCGAAGTATATAGGCTTCTCCCTCCTTAGAAAACAAAGACTCACTGTAGCACTGTTCGCAATAGTCCTAAGATGGAAGCCACCTAAATATTCATCACGGGAAGCATGCATTTTAAAAATGTGATCTACCCATACAATCGACTACAGCTCTGGCACTAAAACAATGAAGTCTTGAACATGCTATAATGTAGCGTTTGATGGCATCATGGTGAGTGAAATAAGTAAACAATGTTTTGTAAACATTGTCTGACCCCATTTACATAAAAATATAATACAGGCCAAAGTTTATTAAGGGTTACTAGGAGTGGGTGGGAAGGCAGGTAATCACTTACAGAGCACTGAGTTTTGGTTTTTGATGATGGAAAAATCACACCGAGTGTGGGTAAATACTGCATAACCCACTGATATAATTGATGTCAATAAGGTGTACACTTGTATGAAGTTGAATTGGAAACTGCTATGTGATGGATACATTGCATAAGGTAAATCAACTGCGCAAAACCGCTTTAAAGTGTGAAGGGAGTTCCTCTGAGGAATACGTGTGCCTAACTCAAGCCATCGCATTTTCAATCGCCTCATATGCATGTGAGAGCTGAATGAAGGCCAAAGGAGAATTGATGCATTTGAGTCATCGAGTAGTGCTGGAGAAGAACGTTGAAGTTCTTCCTGGAGAATATTGAAAGTATCATGGCTGACTGGCAGAACACGCTCAGCATATCTGACACGGAAGGAACTCAAGAAAAACTCCAGCCTCGACATTTCAAGAGGTTCTCCAGGCAAGATATCGACTGATGCAGGAAGAGTCAGCAGAAGACGAAAATAATACACAGAGCAATGCAGCAAAAGAACTGCTTGCAAGTCCACCACTCAGGAGGGGGCATGGGAGCAAGAACCAATGGTGCTGAAGGAAGAAGCTCAAATTGCACTGAACGCATTCGCCAAAAACAGGACTCCAGGAACTGATGGAAAACCCACTGAAATGTTGTAGAATGACGAAAAAGCACCGGAAGCACCCATGCGCCTAAGTCAGGAAATTTGGAAGACAGTTACTTAGCCAACTGACTGGGAGAGATCCATTTTTGTGCCCATTCCAAAGAAAGGTAACCCAACCGAATGCTCAAACTATAGAATGATGTCTGATATTGCACACAAGTGAAATTCCACTTAAGATCAGCTAACAATGGTTGCAGCCGGACATTGAGAGGGAACTGCCAGAAGTCCAGCCTGGATTCAGAAGAGGGTATGGAACACAGGGTATCATTGCTGATGTCAGGGGGACATTGACTCCAAACAGAAAGATGTTTACTTGTGTTTCACCATAATACACAGCAGATAACCTTGAGAAGAATCAGAATTCTAGAACGCTTCATTGTGCCATGCAACACTTGTACATGGGTCAAGAGGTAGTTGTATGAACAAGAGAATACTGCAAGGTTTAAAATCAGGAAAAAGGTGTGCCAGGGTCTTATCATCTCACCATACTTGTTCAATCTGCATTCTGAGCAAATCATCCGAAAATCTGGATTTTATGAAGAACGTGGCATCAGGATTGGGGGAAGGCTTGTCAACAACCTGTGGTATGCAGATGACACAACCTGGTTTGCTAAAAGGAGAGGAAAGTGAAGCACTTGCTGATGAAGAACAAAGATTGTAGTCTTCAGTGTGGATTTCGACTCAATATAAGGAAAACGAAAATCCTCACAACTGGACCAAGAGGATCTTGTCTTACATGGATCCCCAATCAATACTCATGGAAGCAGCAGCCAAGAGACCAAAAGATGAGTTGCATTAAGTAATTTTGCTTCACAAGATTCTTTAGATGATTGAAAAGCCAGGATGTTGCTTTGAGGACTAAGGTGCACCTGACTCAAGTCATAATGTTCTACATTACATCATACGCATGAGAAAGTTGGACATTCAATCAGGAAAACCATAGAAATATAGATGCATTTGAATTGCATTGCTGAAGAGGAAGGTTGAAAGTACCATGGACTGCTAAAAGGACAAACTCATCTATCTTGGAAGAAGTACAGCTAGTGTGCTCCTTAGAGGCAAGGATGCCAAGGCTTCGTCTCACAACCTTTGGCCATATTATCAGAAGAGACCAGTCCCTGGAGCAGGCCATCCTGTTTGGCAAAGGAGACGGGAGGCCCTCAAGGAGATGGATTGACACCATGGCTGCCACAATGAGCTCAATAGGAACGGTTGTGAGGCTGGTGTAGGGCCAGGCAAGTGATTTTGTACATGGGGTAGCTTTAGGTTGAGTCTCGATGGCACCTACCAACAACAACAAACATGTGATGGATATATTTGTAACAACAACAACAAAGAGTTTTTCTGAGGCTGCTTATGTTAAACCAAACACGTCATGGGGGATGGCTTCTTGGTTTGGAAGTTCAGGGCCATGGGTTCGTGAGAGATCACAGCTTGGTGGCCTAGTAAGATGTTTAGTGCTTCTGTGACACCTCCTTTTTGTGTAGTGTCTGGAGTCTTAAAAGCTTGCAAGCCATTCATGGTGCAACCCTGGTCTTTTTTTCACCTGGAGCAACTGAGGCAGGAGAGCCAGGGATGGGAGGAGGGTAAGGAATGTGTGGCCCATTACCTTGTGAACGACTGCTTCCTTTGCCATTAGACCGGAAGAACAGCCATTAGACCTGAAGAACAAGTTAGTGCCTAGCCATTAGTGCTGGGCGGCTCAAACGGGCAAAGGTGCTATAGAAACGTCCCGATCGCAAAGGGAGCATTGCAGACCAGCTCCCAAATTAAATTTCAATTCGATTTCCTCGATTCATTGAGTAGGTGCCCTGGTGGAGTGATGTGTTACGCTTTGGGCTGCTAACCACAAGTTCAGCAGTTTGAACCCACCAACTGTTGGGAGGCTTTCTACTTCCAAAGATTTACATTCTCAGAAATCCACAGGGGGCAGTTGTACCCTGCTCTCCGGGGTTGCTACGAGTCAGCATTGACTTGATGTCGGGAGTGAGATGGGATGAGTACAGGAAAGCATCCCCAAAGACAACCTTGGACTTGTCAACTCTCCATTGAAGCTATCCTCCGAAGTCTTCTTTCAACCAGATGATTTTAGCTGAATTAAGAAAGAATATTTGCCATGGGCATTGGTTGGAAAAGCTATTTCTATGCGATCAATTGACAAGGGCGACTAGAAAGCTTCAATGGAAAATGTATGGGGTGCTGAGTTTATGTTAACGGGGAGACAATTGAGGAAAGTGGGGAGGGAGCGGTGGCACCATGTCAAGAGTGTGATCCTCACTGAAGTGTCCTTGTATTTATTGTTGAGCGGTTCTGCTGTGTGTACTCACAACAACAGTCACGGCAAAAATCAATGAATTTAAAATGAAAGCAGGGGGACCGCGGCTCTATGCTGATATATGTAGGTCACCGTGATACAGAACCCACTTAATAGCAAACTGTTCCTGGGTAGACATCTGAAGAGCCCATTAAAAACACATTGCATTTGAAAATCTATACTTGTCCAATATTTCCTCCTCGACTTTGTCTTCCTTTCCAATTATCAAATAGCCTTTGGTGGAAGTGTCTGGAATGACACTTTTTTTTTTTCCTGATGAGGCTCAAGGTCGAATTGTTGACAACCCTTGGAGTTTGAGAAACTCTTCAGTCTAGCCCCTTCTGGCTCATTTAGTGCTATAAATTTCTCCTTAATTTCAAGCCTAAAAGTTAGGTCCAGGTCATTAATGGATTGACCTTTAAATGGTGGAGATGAAACAAATCGAAGCTGCTAAAGAAAAATGATAAAAGGTGAAGGAGAAACCAGGCTGTCAGTACCTATGATTGTGAACAAAGATCCAAGTTTTCTTGACTAATTCTCAAAGATGAGAGTTATTATCATTGGAACACAGCTAAAATATTTCTTATTTGTCTCCACGGTACGAATCAAATGTAGAAAGGACCACATTTCACAAGAGACCTTTCCTTAATTAATGAGTAATTGGAAATCTAAAAATCAGCAGGTAATACAGGCTACATGAAGAGGGACAGGATGTGATAATAAGGCATTTAACCTTTACCCATAAAATTACAGACCTTGTACAACCCACTGAGAAGTTATTCCATGTGAAATTTTATAATTGCCTCCATGCCCAACCGTCAACATTTCCATGATCTTGTTATAATGGTTAGAAAATTCTTATCATGGTTTCCGCCATAGGTTGAGGTTGTGATAGCCGGTTATCTTTCACTATCCACCATTTACTTCTGTTAAGTAGGAGAGAAGCCATGGAGTTTCTGCATCCGCGTCTGTGACAAGGCAAGTTCCCTCACCAAGCTCTAACCCTTGTGTTCATCACAAAGACAGAATGTGCTTTCAAATTAAGCACGAAGGCATTGTATTTATTTCTATGTAAATGATACAGGGTTTCTTTTACAGCCACATGCCTCGTAGCAAAGGCCTAATATTTTATGATTTTTTTTCCAATTTGGAGTTACATTTCAACTAGGAATTAGCTTCTCCAAGCAAAATTCAGTGCATCTGCAGAGATTTGAAAGTTAGTTTCTGTCAATGCCCACACAATAAGCATTTCTAGCAAATGTGCCTGTACCTTTTACTGTGGACTCTATGCAGCCAAGCGAGTCCAACAACCAGGTAAGGGCAGGAAGGACACCACTGTGTTGGATTTGCTTCTTGACTACCCAGTCCTAAAAGGATGCTGATGCACCGAGTCTCCTTCCTCTGTACTTGGCTCATGTCATTATGCAATAAGAGGGGAGTGAACAGACAGCAAACTAGATTCAGGCTGTGTGCATCTGGGTGCACCATGGGGAATAAAGTATGAGCGCTATACAATAGGCCAATATAACACTCCATTTTCATGGGGCAAAAGAGAAGATCCATTTGACACTCAATTGGTGCTAATAAGGCATTTGGGAGTCTGGGATACCTTCCAGTTTTCTTTTAAAGCCTTTGATAAGTGGCAATAAAAATATGTGTGTACCTATACTCTTAGTAGTTGGCAATATTTTAAAGATTTTATTGAGATGTAATTAATATACTCTATAATTCATCCTTCTAACAGTGTGCAATTGAACAGACAGTTCCACTAGTGCATTCTATACCACATTCAGAGAAGACCTGACACTGATTCTACCCAACTCTTCTAGAGTAGGGGAATTCCCCAATCATTTTGTGAAGGAGCAAAGCCCTGGTCTTCCACACAGGCAGAGACATTACCGAAGAAAGAAAACTATAGACCACCATCCCTCAGGAACACGGATATAAACATTCTCAATAGAATTCAACAATATCCAACAAATATATATATTATGACTAAGTGGGGGTCCTACCAGCTATACAAGATGGCTCCACACGTGCAAAACAAACAAAAAGTTTCAAGATTAGAAAAACAAAGGGAAAAAAAAACACATGGTCCTATCAACTGATACAGAAAAGGAATTTAACAAACTCCAATGTTTGTTTCTAATTTTAAGAAGCTCAGCAAAATAGGAACAGAAGATAAATTCCTCGACCCAATACAGAGTATATATACAAAATCAATGGATGTCATTACTCTCAGCTGAGAGAAACCGAAAGCATTCTCCTTGCAAAGGAGGGCCAGACCAGGATGTCCTTTATGACCAACCCTAGTCAGTATTGGGCTGGAGGTCTTAGTAAGGGCTAGAAACTAAGGAAGGGCAACCAAAAGTATCCAGATTGGCAAAAAAAGAAGCAAAATGCTCTCTATTTGCAGATGATGTGATTACATACATCCCAAATCCCAAAGGCTCAGCAGTAAAGTCATTAGAACCACTTAGAAGATTCAAGAAAGTAACAGGATACAAGGCCAACCTACAAAACTCAGTGGGATTTCTTGATGCTAACAAAAGAGTTCTGAAAACCAAGTAAGGACAACACGGTTTGCAACGCTCAGCAAAGGATAACATACTTAAGGATACATTTGAACCAGAGAAACGAAAGACCTGTACAAACAAAATGACAAAACACGTCTACAAGAAACCAAAAGAGGTCTAACTAGATGAAAGACTATATTATGCAAAGATGTCACTACTCAAAATGATTGACAGAGATAATGAAATTATGATCAGGTTCCACACCGTTTGTTAAAGGATGGAAAATGTCATCTCCAACTTTTAGTGGAAAGGAAAGAGATCCTAGACAAACAGAGGTCTATGCAAAAGAATAGAGTAGGAGGCTTCTCCCGCCCCAATCTTAACACCTGTTACACTGCCACAGCAGTCAGAATGGTGTGGTTGTGGCACAACAGACACATGGCCACGGAAACAGAATTCAGACCCCAGAAAGAAATCGATCCACTTACGCACAAGGCCCAAACACATTCATTGGGGACAAGATCGTCTCCTTAACAAATGGCGCTTACAAAATTGGATGTCAATTTGCAGAAGAACAAACCACCACTCATATCTCACACCATATACAAAAGTAAACTCGAGATGGGTCAAAGACTTACATGTAAAACCAAAAACTATAAAGATCATCAGTGAAAGCACAGGTGCACAATTAGGGGCTCTAATACATGACATAAATACAATATTGAACATAATAAAAATACACAAACACCAGACAACACAATAGATGACTGAAACCTCCTAAAATTAGACACTTAGGTATAGTGAACGCGGTCACTAAAAGAATTAATAAGGGTGGCAGCGGCCGAGGCAGCCAGACTGGCAGGGAGGCACCGGCCCGAGGGCTTAGCTGGCACAGGCAGCAGCCTGGCCCGCAGCGCACCCCTGTTACGTGTCTTGCAGCTATGGCCAAGGACATCCTGGGGGAAGCAGGGCTGCACTTCGATGAGCTGAACAAGCTGCGGGTGTTGGACCCAGAGGTCACGCAGCAGACCATAGAGCTCAAGGAGGAGTGCAAGGACTTTGTGGACAAAATCGGTCAGTTCCAGAAAATAGTTGGTGGCTTAATCGGGCTGGTGGACCAACTTGCAAAAGAAGCAGAAAATGAGAAGATGAAGGCCATTGGTGCTCGGAACTTGCTGAAGTCTATAGCAAAGCAGAGAGAAGCCCAGCAGCAGCAGCTCCAGGCACTAATAGCAGAGAAGAAAATGCAGCTAGAAAGGTATCGGGTTGAATATGAAGCTTTGTGTAAAGTAGAAGCAGAACAAAATGAATTTATTGACCAATTTATATTTCAGAAATGAACTGCAATGTGATTCATTTTTATAGCAGGAAGGCAAAAACTAAAGTAAAAGAGACCAAACAAACCTCTGTGCCCTTCCAGTGATGGTTGAGCCACGCCACGTGGGCTGCGCATAAGGAACCCTTCCCTGAAGGCAGGGATACCCGCTTGGGGAAGCCTGTTCTAGAGTGCCAAAGCCTCTGCTGCAGATGGAGGCGTGGTGGCCACCAGCCGTCACAAGTCCCCACCTCTTCATGCTAAGTCTGAACTAAGCAATCTGTAAACTTTTATCTTTTTTTTTTAAGTCCACAAAACTTTTGAGGGGAAAGCAATGAATGACTTTTCAAATGGAAAAAAAAAAGAATTAATAAGAACTCATTTTACTGAAGAAAAAAAACTGCTAATGACATCCATGTCTGTCCAAGGATTAATCTCTAAAACTGGTAGCAAACTTCAAAACAACAACAGCAAAGACAAGCAATGCAATTAAACAATCAACAGAGGACATGACAAACACTTCGCCAAAGAAGATGTTCAGGTGGCCAACAAACATACGAAAACATGCTTGCAGTCATTTGTCATTCGAGAGATGCAAGTCCAAAGAACAGTGAGCTATCGCCTCACTGAGGCATTAATAGGAGAGTAGATCCATTCAATGATGGCAGTAGTGACGAATATTGAAATGACTGCCTGCTACAACAAGAGGAGACGACTCTGTCTTGATAGAATTGCAGCACGGATGCGCCTAAAAGTGAGGATGGGAAGTCCTTTAGACATGAGATCAGGAAAGACGAGTCCCTGGGAAAGGACATCGTGCTTCGTAAAGTAGAGGATTATTGAACAAGAAGAAGACCCTCCCCTAGATGGACTGACACAGGGGCTGCAGCAATGGGCTCCAACATAACAATTGTGAAGAGAATGTAGGACTGATGAGTATTTCATTCTGTCGTGCATAGGATTGCTACGAGTCAGAACTCACTCTACACAACGCTCGCTGAAAGAACACTCACCTAAAAACAACACCCACAGGGGAAGGAGGAAAAGGGAGGGAGGGAAAATCACAGATTAGAGATAGACAAGTCTTTACTTGGGTGAAGGGAAAGGCAGTCTATGAGGAAGGTTAGGGGGAAATAGTGAAGGCAGTGGAAAACACTGGGGAAATTTGTAAGAGCTAAAGGCAATAGAAGCAATTACTGGAACATATATAATCCTGCAATAGTGGAGACCTATAAGAACATCCTTGGTATTATTGTCTCTGCATATCTATCTAGATAAAATAGGCGGGATAAACAATCCGAAGGAGAAAACAACTGGACCGATGGTTCTGGGGGGACACAGAGAGGGTGGGGGGGTGGGTGTTAAAAAACCCAGAGACAAGGGAACAACAAGTGATCTAAAATTGATGGTGAAGAGGGTGTAGGAGGCCTGGTAGGGACTGATCAAAGGCAATGTAACTGAGAGGAATTACTGAAACCCAAATGAAGGCTGAATATGATGGTGGGACAAGAGGAAAGTAAAAGGAAATAGAGGAAAGAACTAAGAGGCAAAGGCATTTATAGAGCTCTAAATACAGGTATGTACATATGTAAATACATTTATATATGACAATGGGGAAATGGATCTAAGTACATATATTTACAGGTTTAGTATTAAAGTAGCAGATGGACATTGGACCTCGACTCAAGTACGCCCTCAATGTAAGAACACTTTGTTCTATTAAACTGGCATTCCATGATGCTCACCTTCACAACACGATCGCTGAAGACTAAGTGGGTGCATAAGCAGATGTGGTGAAGAAAGCTGATGGTGACCGGCTATCAAAAGATATAGCGTCTGGGGTCTTAAAGGTTTGAAGGTAAACAAGCGGCCATCTAGCTCAGAAGCAACAAAGTCCACATGGAAGAAGCACACCAGCCTGTGTGATCACCAGGTGTCGATAGGGTCAACTGTCAGGCATCAAAGACCCAGAACAACAACAACAAAACCACCCAGAACAAATGGTCATATCATTGTGAATGAGGGGGAGTGAGGAGTGGAGACTCTAAGCCCATCTGTAGGCAACTGGACATCCCCTTTCTGAAGAGTCTCGGGGATGAGATGAGCCATTCAGGGTACAGTGTAGCAACGATGAAACATACAACTTTCTTATAGTTTTTTACTGCTTCCTCCCCCTACCCACTATCATGACCCCAATTCTAGCTTACAAATCCAGTTAGAGCAGAGCATGTTCACAGGTACAGATAAGATCTGGAAACAGGGAATCCAGGATAGATAAACCCCTTAGGACCAATATTGAGAGTAGCCATACCAGGAGGGTAAAGGGAAGGTGGGGGAGAAAAGGGAAACCAATTACAACGGTCTACATATAACCCCCTCCCAGGGGGAAAGACAACAGAAAAGGGGTGAAGGGAGACATCAGTCAGTGTAAGACATGACAAATAATAATAATTTATAAATTATCCAGGGTTCATAAGGGAGGGGGGGAATGAGAAACTGATACCAAAGGCTCAAGTAGAAAGAACATTTTTTGAAAATGATGATGGCAAAAAATGTACAAATGTACTCGACACAATGGATGGATTTATGGATTGTGATGCGAGTCATATGAGCCCCCAATAAAATGATTAAGAAAAAAAAGGGGGGGAAGATATTTACCTGTGTTAAGTGACTATGCAAAAGCATTTGGACTAATAGACAACATCATGATAAATAGGGAAAAGACTGAAGTTGTCAAGGATTTTCTTTAACTCGGATCCGTGGTCAATGCCCATGGACAGCAGTCAAGAAATCAAAGGACCATTGCATTGGCAAAGCTTCTGCGCAAGACCCCCTTAGTGTTACAGGGAGAGATGACCCTTGAGAACTAAGGTGTCCCTTGCACAAGCGATGGTATTTTCAATGATGTCATGTCCATGTGACAGCCAGAAAAAGAATAAAATAAAAAAGACCAAAGAATCCATGCATTTGAATTGTGGTGCTGGTGACAAATACGGAAAGTACCACGAACTGCCAAAAGAACAAACAAATCTGTCTCAGTTGAAGTACTGCCAGTGTGAAGTTCCGCCAGTGTGAAGTACCGCCAGTGTGAAGTACCGCCAGTGGAAAGTACAGCCAGTGTGAAGTTCCGCCAGTGTGAAGTACCGCCAGTGTGAAGTACCGCCAGTGTGAAGTACCGCCAGTGGAAAGTACAGCCAGTGTGAAGTTCCGCCAGTGTGAAGTACCGCCAGTGTGAAGTACCGCCAGTGTGAAGTACCGCCAGTGTGAAGTTCCGCCAGTGTGAAGTACCGCCAGTGGAAAGTACCGCCAGTGGAAAGTACCGCCAGTGTGAAGTTCCGCCAGTGTGAAGTTCCGCCAGTGTGAAGTACCGCCAGTGTGAAGTTCCGCCAGTGTGAAGTTCCACCAGTGTGAAGTACCGCCAGTGTGAAGTTCCGCCAGTGTGAAGTTCCGCCAGTGTGAAGTTCCGCCAGTGGAAAGTACAGCCAGTGTGCTCCTTAGAAGTAACGATGGAAAGACACCAGTTCACATTCTTGTAATTCTATCAGTAAAGAGCAGTCCCTGGAGAAGACATCATGCTTGGGAAGGTAGCGGGGTCATTGAAAAAGAGGAAAGCTCTCAAGAAGATGGATGGATGGACACAGTGGCTGCAACAATGGACTCAAACACAGCACCTGTGAAGATGGCGGAGGACCGGGCACTGTTTCATTCTGTTACCCATGGGGTTGATGTGAGATGGGACTGCTTTGCTGGCAACGGACAACCTTTCTTCCTCTGGTTTTCAGTTAAAGACCATGTGCGGTCTGGATAAATAATTCCGTTAAAGCACATTAAGAATATTGTGTATTGATCAAATGTAGCTCAGTTGGGTTTCATACTCTAAATTATTTCATCCATCAAGCTTTTAAAAAAAAAAACTTCTTTGTATCCTGTAGGTTAGCGCCACTCAGTCCATTCCAAGCTGGTTGTGAGGCCATTCCGCCATAGTTTGCCTTCCTCCTCCAGTACGATGGTCAAGGTCTCAGTTCCAGTAAGATCAGCTGTGAATAAAGTGTTGTCAAATATGGGGAAGGAAATGGGAATTCCTATTTTTTTTAATATTCAATATTCCTAATATTCAAATGACTTTTCTTCTTTACACAGTCTTGCCAAACCAGTTTCTTCATTGATCGTCACTTCAGGTACCTTTTGCATGAGGCTTTCTACTGCTGGAAAGAGTTACAATTTCAGGAATCCCAGGGGGCAGCTTGATCCTGTCCTACATGGTCCCTCTGAGTCAGAAATGGCAGTGAGCGTTTAAATCAGCAAGCATACAGGTAGGAATCCCAAAGCCTGCCACCATCACCAAGGCAGAGGGAACCACCGTCTAGAACCCATGCTAGTACATCCTCTTTCTGAATGATTTATGCCTTTTCAATGACATCAAAACGGACTCCCTAGCCACTTGGGCCACCGCCCCAGGCAGTCCAGATGGAAATCTCAATGAACACAGGAGTGCCACATGCCCTTGATCAGGGACAGCTGTTGGTGACGTGGCACATTCTGCTGTCTTCTCACAAACTCCTGCAGTATTTCCTCACGTCACTGAAGCAGAACCATCTGCGGTGCTGATTGAACCTGTGTTGACGGTGGTGGTCCCGAATTCACCACGTTTTCTTCCATTCTCAAATCTCATCTAACGCACCAGAGGCTCCACGGTGGTTAGTAATTGTGCACACTTAACCCTCTGCACGCCTCCTCAGACAAGCTCAGGAGGACCCCGGTCCTCGACGGCATCTGTATTTGACGTGAAACATCCAGAAACTGCATCAGAGCTCAAAGCATCGGCATCGACCCGACGCACGTGATTGTTGTTAACAAAAGCAGTCAGTGTTTGTGTCCCTGGGTGTTAATTGGCGTTCTTGGTGCGCGTTGTTTAAACCTTTTGCAGCTGTTTCGAGCGTTTTGCTATGATTTTCTTAGTTTTTTGTGACTTTTTGTACTGTTTTAGATTAAAAAAAAAACAACTCATGGGTCCTAAGAAAGTTATTTTAAAAGAATCATCATGATAAGGAACTGATTAACCATGTTAATGATATTGCTGATGATAATTCAGTGAACCCTTTCAGAAAGCAGTTAAGGAAACGCTAACGGCAGACCACGTTACAGAGATTTTCTTTTAGAGAAAGCCAACCGGGTCCTAGTGAAAAAAGGCAAAGAAGGGGGAAAAAACCCTCCTGAAAAGCAGCTCCCAGTTGATTTTATGGAAGGGGATTCCCCTTCCAAACAATCTCAATCAATCTCTCTCTCTCTCTCTCTCTCTCTCTCTCTCTCTCTCTCTCTCTCTCTCTCTCCATACCTTTTTTCCACAGCTGAGTCCAGATCCTCATCAATCTCAAGGTATGGGCCAGACTGTAGTTGTTACATATTTTTATTGTTATGTTTCTTATTTAAATTATATTATTTAACTCTGAACTAATTTACTTTGAAATTTCTGTGTAATGTTTTGTATAAAAAAGGAAGATTAGTGTAAAAACTTGGTGGTCGTGAATGGATTGATCCGTGTCCAGTTACTTCTTATGGGAAAAATTGATTCAGAACTCGGCTGCATTGCATCTCAAGGCTCCTTCTAGAATGGATTAGTGGCAAGGCCCAGGCTTCTGCTCTATAGGATGAGACCAAAACCTTTGGGCATCTTTAAAAATGGACTGATCTAGGTGTTGAAATAACCACGGCATTCACGCAGTGAGGCTAACTGTTAACTCTCAGCGGGACACCACAGAGAGCTTTGCTTTGCTATTTTAGTTGCCTTCATCTCCTTATTTGAAACTCCAGTAGTCACTAGAATCACCAGTTGATCTTGTTGCTTATGTTAGTCCATTCTTAAAGCACACGGGTTCTCAAATCTAACCACCATTTTCCCCAGTCTCAATTTTAAATGGTTGAGGAAAGTCAAAAGTAGATTTCTTAACACATGAGAATTACACAGAATTCCACCTTGGACAACTATAAATATATCTTATTGGAGCACAGCCACACTCTTTGTTTATGTTCTAGGGGGTCTTTAAAAAGCTCTTGGGGAAAAAATTTTTTTGAAAAGTTCTTGGGAAATAGAATTAAAAATAGAAATAAAATATATAAACTTTACTTCCCAATATGAGTTCTATCAAGATCAACATGATTTTGCACCAGCCACTTAGTCTAATGAGCTGGGGGGTCTGGGATTTAACCATGTCAACAGGGACTTCTTTTACTTTATTAACAGAAGAAAGAGAAATGTCTTTTAATATAGAACCCAAGTCTACTTTCCTTGAGAAATGCATGTCTTCTTTCTGAATTACCTGTGACTTTTCAGTGACATCAACAATGAACTGGTTAGCCACTTGGGGCCACCTTTTAAAAGATTTTTTTTTAAGGTCAGGAAACAAAAAGAAGTCAAAAGGTACCAAATCAGGGCTGTAAAACCCAAAACCTCACTGCCATCAAGTTGATTCTGACTCATGGCAACCCCATAGGACAGGGTAGACTGCCTCTTTTGTTTCCCCAAAACTGTAACTCTTCAGGGGAGGAGAAAGCAGATCGAAATGACTGATCTTGTGTTAGCAGAGCCAGCACGTAACCACTGCCACCAGGACGGCAACCGAGAAAGTTCTAGAAAGGTTTCCCAGTTTGATGATGAGGGAGAGGAAAAGGGGCACTGTGGTGGTGGAGAGGAACTCTCTGGCGAAGCTTTCTGGATATTCTTTGACTAAAGTTTTGGGTAGCTTTCTCAAAACTCTCTTCTATAATAATCTGATATGATCTCTCTTCGGACCTCATAAAGTCAACAAGCCAAATGCCTGGCTATTGTTGGTAGGCGCCTCATACTGGTTCCCACTGCTCACGACCCTCCGTACAACCGAATGAAGCACTGCCTGGTCCTGCGTCATTCATTCTCACAATCATTACTATGTACACGCCCATTGTTGCCGCCACTGCATCAGGCCATCTCCTTGGAAGTCTTTCCCTTCTTGGCTGAAATGCTCCTCTCCCAAACAGATGTTCCTTTCCAGGGACTCGTCTCTTTGGATAACATATCTGACGTCTAGGAGACTAAGTTTCACCAGCCTCACTTCTTTCCAGAAAATTGTTTGTTCTTCTAGCAGCCCATAGTACTTTCAGAATCCTTCATCCACACTGTGACTGAAATACACCGCTTCTCCTGCACTTGCCTTATTCGCTGTCCAACTTCCACGAGCAGATGCGGCAACTGAAACCGCTAAGGCTTGGGTCAGATACACCTCAGTCCTAACGTGACATCCTAGCTGATCGAAGATTTAAAGAGATCTTGTGCAGACAACATACCCCATGCAACATGTCTTTTGATTCCTTGACTGCTGTTTCCATAAGTATTGACTGTAGATCCAAGCAAAATGAGAAATTTAACAACTTCATCTTTGAGCCATTTCTCCTGATGTTGTCCATTGGTCCATTTAGCAGTGTTGGTTCCCTTACATTGACTGCAGTGCATCTAGAAGGCCTTGATCTTCACCCATTGCTTCCGGCAAGCAAGATTGTGTCGTCTGCATCCCATGAATTGTTAATAGCCTTCCTCCCATCCTGTGCCACATTCTTCTTCCCATAGTGCTGCTCTCAGTTGACTTGCTCAGCACACACATGGCTCTTGGTTGAATGTTGACCCGTTCTTTTAGATGCAGGCACTGAGCGCATCCCTGCCATCTTCCTGTGGCGCCTCCTGCATTGGACAACATGCTGAGCACAGAATTCTTTAGAAGCATCTGAGGTTCAAAGTTTTTCTTCAGTTCATTCAACTTGAAATACACTGAGCATATTCTTATTCCTTTTTTTTTTTTTTTGCTGCAGGTTTTCCACATTTTCTAATAACCCTTTCCTTTGTCTTCCAGAGCTGCCCGATGGCATTTTGTGTTCAGCGTTGACTTCATTGTTTCTTTCTTTGCTCAGCTACTCTCCATTCAAGAACAATTTTCAGAGTCTCTCCTGACATCAACTTTGGTCTTTTCTTGCCTTCTTGTCTTTATAATGACCGTTTGCTTTGTTCACATGTGACGTCATTCTACAGCTTGCCAGATCTTCTGTCATTCTGGCTCAATGGGTCAAATGTGTTCTCGAGAAGCTTTATAAATTCAGGTGTGATATACTAACAGTTGTATTTTGGCTCTCATGAACTTGTTATAATTTTCTTCAGTTACAACATGAACTTCATATGATCGATTGATGGTCTATTGCATAGTCAGCTTCTGGCCTAGCTTTTTTATTTTTAAGAAAAGTTTTTTTTGGCACATAATCTACATATCATACAGTTCAATAATTCAATTATATAGAGAAGAGTTGTACAATCATTACCACATTCATGTTTTAAACATTTTCTTTCTTGTACTCATTGTCATTAGTACCCTATTTTCCCGTCAACTTCCCGTGCCGTACTCCCAAGAAACCATTAAGACAGTTACTCTCTATATAGATTGACCTGTCCTGGATTTCACATACAGAAAAATATCCAAAAGAGAACAACAAAAGAACTGTCAATAACAACAAAGTAAGACAGAGAGAAACTTCAATAGAATAGAAAGCAGAAAATGTTTAAAACTACAACAAATTTAAAATGGGTCAAAAGGGAGATCAGATGATAAGGTGCTAACTTCTAATCGAACTGCATCTTCAATAATCCACTTTCCAACTCACTCTGCATGACAACAAAGCTACTCACATCCTCCGAGGGTCAGAGGGGGTTCACGCAGAGGCTTAAGCCACATGGATTTCCCCTTCAGTTTGATTTATTTTTTAAAAAACGGACACAACTTTTAAATGGGTCAAAAGGGAGATCAAATGATAACACGTTACATTTTCACCTCTATTTTAACATTGTAAAGCCTACCTGCCATAATCGACTTTACAATGCTCTCTGTTTGACAACAAGCAGCCCTGGACGGCGATCGGAGGGGACTCACCGGAAGCATAATCTATATGTGGACCCTACAAAGGACTTTGAGCTTCCACTGTCAGCGTAGTCTTCTGCCAGCCAGATGTTCCTAATTTAAACTCTCACACCTTCCTTCCTTCAGGCGTGGGTTATATTATTTATCATTCTGGGATCACACACTTAGATGGCTGCTTGTTTGAAGATAAGCCTTTAAGACTCCAGAGACTGTTCTTTCTGCTAGCTGGGCACCATCTAGTTTCTTCACTACCCGTTGCTATAGCACCCCAGAGATCATCTTCATTGATCTCTCCATGAAGGTGAGCATCAAGCAGGTCTGGCCTGGTTTGGGGTGCGGATACTAAGCTTCTCCAGTGTCTGCTCCCACAGAGATAGTCCATTGAGTCCTTGTGCATTCCATCTGCCAAAGTCTGTTTGTACATTTGCTGTTTATGTTGTTGAAAACGGTCTTTGTCAATAGGTGGCTGTTCTTGAAAAATTCTATTATGGGATCTTCCAGCATGGTTTCTGTCACCAAGGATGTATTTTCCAATGATTGTTCCTTCCTATTTGTTTCCAAATTTTGCATTACAGTTGCCGATAATTACCGATGTGTCTTGGTTGCATGTTTGATCAATGTATAAGTTGGTGGAGTCCTTGAATTTCTTCATAATAGTGCTAGAGTAAGAATTCACTCAACGACAGTGAACTTGGTTTGAACTCTAGTGGTCGCTGCATGAAATTGAATAATAATTATATTGATGCAATCGAAATGCATTGATAATTATTGTTAATTGGACTGCCGAAGTTGGAAGCAAAGAGGAAAGTACAACAGTTGAAAAATATGGTCTTTGTGCCAGCATACGCCAGAATCAAATAGACTGCTCTGTGGGTAATAAAATAGCTGAACAGAAAACTCAAAGGCCTAGTCGAGAAGCCAAAATCAATGGTTATAAAATGGGGAAAGACCGGAGTTGGAAAATCACGAAGGAAGTCCACACTTCCAGCAGATCACACGCAGAAAAAAACTGAAGAAAAGATTAATTTCAAGTTACATTATTGAAGAATCTTGTGGGGAAATACTGAATGATTCAGGAGATATTAAAGGATGATGGTAGGGGCAACAGATGACAAGGATCTACATAAAACCTCCAATACAATGAAATTTTAAAAAGACGATGGGAGGAATACAGAGTCACTGAACCAAAAAGAACCGCTGGACATAAAGCCATTTCGAGAGTTAGCATACGACCAAGAGTGAATGGTACTGAAGCAAGAAGTCCAAGTTGCATTATGGAGAAACAAGGCTCCAAGAATGGATTTAATTAACTCATGCCTCATATGCTGGCTGCAAGAGCTTCTCTTTGGTGAGCTGTGTGATATTAGCTGGTATTGATGATTTCTTGGGGCTTTCATGGTCCACAGGACAGAAGTTTCCCATTTCTGTACTACTCTATGCCAAGAAATTTGGAAGACAGATACCTGGCCAGCTGATGGGAAGAGATCCATATTTGTACACGTTCCAAAGAAAGGTGATCCAACAGAATCTGGAAATTATCTAACGATACCATTACTATAACATGAAAGTAAAATTTTGCTGAAGATGATCCAACCATTTCTGAGGTAGTGCCTCATCAGGGAGCTGCCAGAAAGCCCAGGTGAATGCAGAAGAGGATGTGACAGTAGGGCTATCTTTGTTGATTTCAAGTGGATCTTTTCTGAAAGCAAAATACTAGAAAGATGTTTACATGAATTTTATTGACTATACAAAAACTTTGGTATTTTTCTGGTTTTTTAAATTTTTATTTTGCTTGCTGTGTGTGCATATGAGGGTTGAAGTCACTGTGTTCCATTACTTGTGCATGCCTCTTTCGTCTTGATTTTGTTTGGCTTTGTCAGCAATTCCTTCTTGTCATTGGCTATTGCTGCATGACCAGGCATCCAAGGACTTCCAACAGCTGCCACTGCTGGTCAGGAAACAGAGCGTTTTCTAACAACATTATTAACAAATAAAAATAAACACAAAAGCAATACGCTCTCTCAAAAAACAGCAGGCAATCTTGGTACAAACAAGAAAGCAAGATAGGGTGCACAAACAGGTGGCCACAACACAGACCCAGTGGGATTTTCTGAGTAAGAAAGGCCATTGGAACTAGCCAGGAGGGAGATCAACAAAACGATCCTCAGCAGTTTTCAATGGATGGAGGAAAAGGTCAAGCTACCGAAAAACAAACAGATAGAAGAGAAGAGAGAACTCAGGAAAACCCAACAACGGCAATCTAATTAAACAAATGAAAATTTAGAGATCAGACACTCCAAATGTAAGTCCAGAAGATAAATACTACGATATTAGAACTAAATGGCTCTCTGAACGATCCAAGCAAGAGAATTGCAGCAATGGTAACCCGAATTAGTGATCCTGAAGACAGATGAATCACGACCAAGCTACGCGAAGAACAGTTTATACAAAAAACAACAGGAGAGGGAAGGTAAAAAGAGGAGCTGATACCAAAGGCTCAAATAGAATGTAAATGTTTAGAAAATAATGGTGGCAACATAAGTACACATATGCTTGATACAATTGATACATGGATTTGTGTAAGAGCTGTAAGAGCCCCCAATAATCTAAAAAAAGAAAAGAAAAGAACAACAGCAACAAAATCTTACCAAAACCTAAGAAGCATGTGAAACACCCTCAGAAGGAAGCCTTGCATCTGGAAATATCCGAGAACAGGAAGGAGCAAAAACAGAACAGACAAAATGCCTCGGAGCCACTGGGAGGAAATGCTCTTACCATCATGACAGAAGATGAAACAGCCGTTCAAGAAGCTGAAAGAGTCCAAACAGGATTGACCCCCACACACCAAAAAACCCACAGCCCCCAAATCTCCATGACATATCACAGTCAAACTTTGCAACATCAAAAAAAAGGAAAGAACTCTGAGTACGACCAAACTCTGGGAGTGTGGGGGAACCCCAAAACTATCAATCGATAATCTTATATCCAGAAAAAATCAGTCCTTAAGCAAAAGAGCAAAATTTAAAAAATTTAGTCAAGGAAAAATTAAATAATTTGTAAATATATATATATCAATCTTTTAAAAAATTACTAAAGGGAATGATTTGAACCACAGCAGACAGCAACTTGAAACTAAAGACTCTTTCATCAAAAAATCAAACAACTAACGCAACATCCAAAGGGAATATACGTACAAAACTGAAAAGAAGGAATCAGAGACAACATCCCACGGTGAAAACAACAATAAAGAACTAGAAGGAGTAGAACAGAGATAAAGAATGGGGTGGGGAGTTAAGTAGTTCACAAGAAAAATAAGCTCCCTTAAATCTAGAAAGAAAATAATTTGAAAACAAGTTAACCTTAAAGCTTGCTTACCACTGCAAACCCCTGTCACAGTAAGAGAGAAACCACAGAAACCTAGTACATAGTAAAATAAAAACACAGAATAACAAACAATGAACTCGGCACACAAAATCATAATGAATAAAGAAACCAAAAATACCACAAAACAAAGTGCCAGCAATAAAATCATACCTATCAATAATGACACCGAATGGACACTGATTAATTGCATCAGTCCAGATACAGAGTACAGAGTGGAGAAATACACATTAGGTATAAAGAAAAACAGGTTAAAAATCAAAGGATGAAAAACATATCAAGCTAATGGCAACAATAGCAAAAAAGCAGGAGTGGCAATATCAATTTCTGATAAAATAGACGTCAAAGTCAAATCCATCAGGAGAGACAGAGAGACATTATATAAATGATTAAATGTACAGTTGAACAAGAAGACATAACTATAATACATACCTATTCACCCAATTAAAGACCCTTAAAACACCATAATAAAACTCTTTTGGAGAAGAAAGAGACAATACTACAATAATAGTAGGAGACTTTAATACATCACTCCCATGTAGAACAGATAAGTTAGAAGGAAGATCAACAAAGACACAGAACTAAACAACACAACTAATGAAGTTGATCTTTTAGACATATTTAGAATATTCCATCCCCAGACAGTACAATATACATTTTTATACAGCGAACATGGAACATACTCCAAAATAATCATATGTTAGGCCACAAAGCAAACATGAACCAAATTTAAAACAGAGCTATAACAGGGGAGCGGGAAGGGAGAGGGGAAAATGAGGAGCTGATGCCAGGGGCATACGTGGAGAGCAAATGTTTTGAGAATGATGAGGGGGTAATGCATGTACAAATGTGCTTTATGCAATTGATGTATGTATGGATTGTGATAGTAATTGTATGAGCCCCCATTAAAATGATTGATAAAAAACTTTTTAAAAAGAGCTATAATAAACTATTTTTCAGGTTACAATGCTGTAAAATTTGTAATGAGAAGATTGAGCAAAAGAAACAAAACAAAACAGAAATACATGGATTTGAACAACACATTGCTTAATAACTACTGAGAAATTGAAATAAAGAATATAGAAAAAAATTCCTTGAAACAAGCTAGAACAAAAATAAAATATACCCAAACCATTGGGACACAAAAAAGTAGTGCTCAGAGGACAGTTAATAATAACAAGTATTCATAGAAAAAAAATAAGAAAGAACCAAACTCAGCACCTTAACCCAACATCTTTAACAATTTAAACAAGAACAGTGCAAGAAACCACTAGAATTAAAGAAATAATAAAGATTAGACTAGAAGTGAATGCAGCTGGAAACAAAAACAATAGAAAAATCAACAAGACAAGAAGTTGATGGCTTGAAAGGATGAACAAAAACGACAGACTTAACCAAAGAAAACAAGAAGATCCAAATAAGTAATAAAATGGGTGACATAAAAACAGAACCAGCTAAAATAAAAATATCATCACATAATATCCTGAAAGACTGTACTTCAACAAAGTTGACAACCTAGATAAAATGAACACATTTCTAGAAACACACTACCTTCCTAATTAACCGATGTAGAAATCTTTAACAGACCCTGTCATACAAGAAGAAATCCACCGAGTCCTTTAAAAACTACCTCCTCCCCCAAAACTCAGGGCTAGACAGTTTCATGGGGAATTGTACCAAGGATTCAGAGAAGAGATGATACCAATTCTACTCAACTATTCCAGAATATTAAAAAGGATAACAGACTCCCAAACCAATTTTATGAAGCAAGTATAATCCCAGGCAAAGACATGAGAAGAAGAGAAGGTACAGACCCATGTGCCTTACGAACATAGATTTGAAAATTTCCACCCAATTTCTAGCCAATGGAAGGCAACGCAGCATTTAAAACAACGCAGTGTGATGACGTGGGACATTCCAGCTTTACAAGACTGGTTCAACATTTTTTCTTAAATGAAATTTACCATATAAAGGAAACAAAAGGACCATATGGTCATATCAATCAAGGCAGAAAAGGCATTTGACAAAAGCCAAAACCAATATGTATTTTACCAAAACCCCCGATAGAAATAGGAATAGAAGGGACGCGTTCTAACATAATAATGACCATATATGCAAAACCAACATACAGGACTTCACTCAGTCGGGACAAACGGAAAGCGTTCCCCCTGAGAACGGGGACAGAACTGGGGTTCTCTCGGTTACCATTCTTGTTTATTGTGATCCTGGTAGTCTTAGCCAGAGCTATTAGATAACACACAAAAATCAGACAACCTAATTAACAAAGGCGGAGCGACACTGTTTGCCGATGATATGATACTACATGAAGTGGAGAACCCCAAAGATTTGACCCCCAAAAATGCTGTGACTAGGCAATGAAAATGTTGGCAACAAGGCAAGCCATAAGATCAATCCCCCAAACCACTAAGATTTCTATGTATTAAGGAAAAGAACTTGGAAAAGGAAATTCAGAAAACAATGCCAGTTTCCCAGGATTGTCCTGCTTTTGTATCATGTCCAATGCATGCGAGGCAACGTTCTGGAAGTTCATGGTACTTACGAAGTTATTTACCAGCACCGTGATTCCTACGTATCCGCTCTTCTGTCTTCTTCATACCTTGTCCGACCTTCACATGTGTCTGAGGTGATCTAAAATGTCAAGGCTTGGGTTCGGCATGCCTTCGTCCTCAAAATGACGTCTTGGCTCTTGCAGCAGATTTGCCCAACGCAACATGTTGTTTGAGCTCCTGGCTGCTGTTTGCATGAGTAAAGGGAATTCTTTAACATCTTCAGCCATTTCTCTTTTTATCATGATGCTGTGTGACGGTTCAGTTACGGGGATTTGCTTTTCTTCACCTTGAGGGGAAGGCTGTATACTTTTATCTCCGTGAGTACATGCTTCGCGATCTTCAGCAAGCAAGGTTGTGTCAGCGGCATGTCGCAGGTTGTCAATGATGCTCCCCCTGTTCTGATGCTTCGCTCTTCTTCATATAAACCCAGTTTCCCTGATTGCATGCTCGGCGTACAGGTGTAATAAACATGGCAAAAAGATCCAACCTTAATGAACACCTTTTTCTTACCCCTAAATCATGCAGTATCCCTTCTATGCAAATGACTTTGGGGTTTTTGTACAAGTTCCACAATTAAGTGCTCTCATTCTTTACAATCCTATCCACAGTTTGGTATGGCCCACAAAATTAAATGCCTTTGCACAGCCAACCAAATACAAGTAGATCTTTCTTTCTGGTATTCTGTTTGGGGGCCAAATGTATCTGACATCAGCAATGATAAATATCCTCTTCTACTCCGGCTTGGATTTCTTGTAGCCCCCTGTTGATAAACTCTGCAACTGCTTTTGATTTATCTTCAGCATAATTTTACTTGCAAATGATATTGTTTGATAATTTCCACACTCCATTGAGTTACCTTTCTTTGGAATGGGCACACATAGGGATCCTTTCCAGTCAGTTGGCAAATTGCTTGGCATAGACAAGGGCTGCATCAGTTTGTTGAAATATTTAAGTTGATTTTTCATCAATTCTTAGAAATTTGCTGTTTTCAGTCATAGCCAGCATTGTACTTGAAGATAGATCTTGAAATGTTCTTGGTGATGCTGAATGCAACACCAATTCTCTTTGGATGTGTCACTCCTTGCACAGTAAACCATATTGGTGTCACATTCAAATGGCCGTTATCAGCCCATCTCACCTCACGAATGCCTAGTATATTGATCTTTATGCATTCCACTTCATTTCTGATGACTGCCAATTTTCCTGAATTCACACTTTCCACATTCCAATTATTAATGGATAGTTGTACCCATTTCTTCCCGCTGTAAGCGCGACCCTACCAGCAGAACTTCCAAAGGCTTTGCTTCATCCATGTCTTTAAAGCTGACTCGACTTTCAGGCGGTAGCACTTTCTCAGTTATGCTCTGAGGGCTTTACAATGTGAGGGCGCATCTGCAGGCACTGTATCTGACAATGCTCGGCTGCTCTACGCACAGTTGTCAGTGGCTAATCCCACAGAAGCCAACCTTCCCTTCCTTCTTTCTAGTTTGTTCTTAACCTGGACGCGCCACAGAAAGCTGTTCACCATGGGTGACTCTGCTGATCTATCTATCCATCCAACTATCTATATGGAATTTTATTTATTTATAGTTTACATTTTTCCCAACAAAAATACTCTAGATCTAGTGAAGTCTACAAAACATTCGAAGAAGAAATAATACACATTTTCACAGATTCTTCCACAACATGTTCCAACTCATTGTACGAAGCCATTGCCCCAGTGCTAAGTCCAAAAATAAATACTACAAAAACAAAACAAACCTCTACATTTTTTTCTCATGAACTTGGATTAGCAAATTTAATCCAGAAATATTTGCAAAAAATATAATACAACGTAACAAAATAAATTGGGGCGGGAGGTTAGCCTGGGAATTCAAAGTTGCTTCAATATCTAAGAATCACTGAATTAATCCAATCCAGTTGACCAAAGAAGAAAAGCCATATGATCACCTTAATACAAACAAGCAAAAAAACATGTAAACACTAGCGTGACAAAATGCAACATCTATTTATGATAGAATTCTCCATAAATGAAAAATAGACGGGAACTTTCCCCGCTTGGCAAAGGGGAATTATATTTAATTGCAAAGGACTGAAACTTTCCCCTAAAATCAGACTACTCCTACCACTCCTATCCAAACCATGCTGGAGCCTTCTTCCAGTGGAATAAAGCAAGAACAAGAAATAGAAGTCATCGAGATTTGAGATAAAGAAACATCACTATTTCTTTTCACAGATGACATGATTGTCTCAGTAGAAAATTCAAATGATTGTACAAAAGCTAGAATAAATGCATTTAGCAAGGTCACAGGATACAAAGTCAATGCAATCAATTTAATACTAGCAATGAACAATTAGAAAGTGAAAACTTATAAAGTACTATTGATGGAAGCATCAAAAATAGTTAAATACATAGGCTAAATTCTGTAAATATGTACAAAGTCTGTGTGCTGAAAACTACCACACCCTGATGAAAGAAATCAAAAGAGACTTAAATAAATGGAAAGATACTCTGTAACAGTGGATTGGAAGCCTCCACATAATTATTATGTGAATTCTATTAAGGTTGATTTATATATTGAATATGATTTCTATCTAAATCAGACAAGCTGGCTCTAAACTGTATGTAGAGACACAAAAGAACTAGGATTGCCAAAATAATTTTGGAAAAGAAGAAAGTTGGAAGATTCAAAAGAACTGATTTCAAGACTTGCTATAAATTCACAATAGTAAATACAGTGCAGTATTGGTGGAAGGATGGCATAGAGATCAAGGGAATTGCATAGAGTCCAAAAGAAGATCCCTCTATAGAGCCAATCAATTTTTTACAAGGATATAAAGGCGATTCGACAAATGATGGTGGAATAATTATACCTCCATATAAAAACTATGAAAATTGACTCATGCTTGATACCATATTTTAGAAACACAATAAAAATGGATAATAGACTTATAAGTAAAATCCAAAAGCGTAATACACCTAGGTAAAAACATAGGTGAAAATATCAGTGACCTTGAGTTAGGCAACATTAAAAAGACAATCCAAAGGGAAGGGATATATTGGAATGAATTAGTAGGTCAATAAAAATATTATATATAAAAAGTCCGGATTTATTAACTAGTTGAGACTAAAGGACAACTCAAAGCTATTGCCCTGAGATACTCTTTAACCCTTAAACCGAACCCCTCCACCTTGAAGTCACTGTAACTAAATAACGGATACCAGGCTCACAAAGAATACCACCCATGAGCAATGAGCTCCCTTAGATCATCCATATAAACCAAATCACACAACAGGGGCCCAGGAAGCTAGAGTGGAATCCTGGAAATGATTCAGCCACAATGAAATGAATGAGGATGATCGCACACTGTGAAACAATAGAACCAACGTTATGGAATAATTTGTGTAGAACTGTTCAGAGGAATCAAATTGTGTAAATGAACCTTACACACGATAAAATATTGTTTAAAAACAAAGACACAATCCATAAAAGAATAAATTGATTAAATGCATTGCATGAAAATTTAAACTTTTGCTCTTTGAAAGATCTTTTTTTTTAAAAAAAGAAAGTAATTCCATGTGGAAACCCCACTAAAGTGAACTGGGCTTTACCTCAAACTCACCTGTCGGCCTTTGGACTTAAGGCGACACTCCAAGTGTAAGAAGATGCAGCGACTGTACCCCATGGGTACAGAACTGATGGTCATTGGACTTTGGTTTGGCGCTCTGAGGGGGCCAATGACTGGTGAGCCAGGACTACCACCTGCTTATGTTGTAACATATGTTCATGCCGTCCTCATTTTATCAGGACATGTATTAATCTTGTAAGTGAAGTCTGATCATTGTTAATGACTATTATTGAAAGTTTTGCCCTATCACCAAGCCTCCATTGTTTGTGTAAATAATGTTCAGTCACTTAAGAATTTAATCTGTACAAGTCAACCGTTTACATATTGTCATTCATAGTTGGCTTGTTCTTGTATAATTCCCTCTTCTCAGCTGTGGTCTAAGTTTTATGTGCCGTTGGGTGCCAATGAGTCAGCTCCAACCCATAATGAGCCGGGGCGCAGCAGAAGGAAACACTGCATGGCCCTGCACCCTCCTCACAATTGGTCCCAATCCTGAACCCACTGGTGAAGCCACGGGGTCAATTCTTGAGCTCTTCGTGGCAGCCATGGTGCCAATCTATCTCCTTGAGGGCCTTCCCCTTCGTCACTTACTGTCCCCCTCCTTCCCCAACAGGATGGCCTGCTCCAGGGACTGGTCTCTCCTGATGATAGCTCCCAGGGAGGTAAGACGAAGTCTTGCCCTTGTTGCCTCTAAGGAGCACTCTGGCCGTACCCGCCCACTACAGACGGGTTTGTCCTTCTAGCAGTCCACAGTGCTTTCAATATTCTTCTCCAGCACCACAATTCAAATGCCTCGATTAGTCTATGGTCTTCCTTAGCCAGTACACAACGTTCATTTGCATAGGATGCAGTGGAGAATACCGGGCCTAAGTCAGGTGCACCTTTGTTCTCAAAGTAACATCCTTGCTCGTCAATCCTCTAAGGGGTTGGGAGCAGCAGATTTACCCAATGAAACAGGTCTTTTGACCGCTTGACTGCTGCTTCCATGAGCATTGATTGTGGAGCCAAAGAAAACAAAATTCTTGATCACTTCAACCTTTTCTCTATTTATCAGGATGTTACCTATTGGTCCAGTTGTGAGGTTTGGGGTCTTACTTACATTGAGTTGAAATCCACCCTGAAGAGCTTTATCTTTGTCAACAAGGGCTTCGGTTCCTCCTCATTTTCAGCAAGCAAAGTTGTGTCTTCGGCACAGCACAGGTTATTAATAAGTCTTCTTCCAGTCCTGATGCCATACTTGTCTCCATATAGTCCAGCTTCTCTGATGATTTGCTCAGTAAATAGAGTGAACCAGTATGGAGAGAGGATACAGCCGTGATGCACACCTTTCCGATTTTAAACCATGCAATGCTCCCTTGTCCTGTTCGCGCAACTGCCTCTTGATCCATGCCCAAGTTCTGAGGCAGCTCAACCAAGTGTCCCAGAAATCTCACTTCTCGTCCACACAGTCAAGTACCTCTGCATAATCAGCGAAACACAAGTAAGTGTCTTCCTGGTATTTTCCTCTTGGAGCCAAGATCCATCTGCCATCAGCAATGATATCTCATGTTCCAAGTCCTCTTCTGAATCTGGTCTGAACTTCTGGAAGTTCCCTGTGAAAGCAGTGCCGCAACCAGTGTTGGATGATCTTCAGCAAAGTTTCACTTGTGTGTGATATCAAATATCATTCTGTAGTTTGAGCATTCTGTTGAGTCACCTTTCTTTGGAATGGGCACAAATTTGGATCTCGTGGCCATGTAGCTGTCTTCCAAGATTTCTTGGCACACAAGAGTTATGTGCTTGCAGTGCTTCATTAGCTTTCTGAAACATTTCGATGGGTTTTCCATCAATTCCTGGAGTCTTGTTTTTGGCGAATGCATTCAGTACAGCTTGACTGTCTTCCTTCAGCACCATTGGTTCTTGCTCATATGCTCCCTCCGGAGATGGTAGGGTGTCTGCTAGGTCCTTTTGGTAGAGTTACTGTGCATTCTTTCCAACTTCTCTTGATTCTTCGTGCATCATTTCATGTTTTGCCTTTAGAATCTTTCAAAATTGCAATTCGAGGCTTGCATTTTGTTCTTGAATTCTTTCCGTTTCAAATATGCTGAGGGTTTCCTTCCCTTTTGGTTTCCTAATTCTAGGTCCATAGTTAAGGCAAATGGGAGAAAAGATGAGGTCAAGGTGCTAAAGAGAACACATTAAGGCTCAGCTGGAGGCGACAAAGGAAATGTTAAATTCTGTACCACTGCCTAAATGAAAGCCATTATCGACAGAACTACCTTATGCTACAGGGAGATGATTAATAATATTCTCTAACATAAAATTATAATGATGTCTCTAAGGTGATCCAGAGACATATATAAATCATAGATGTATTGATGGATTGGGGGCTCACACTGAATTCTAACCCCAATCTAAGAACAATTAGCTTTTATGACATAGCTCTGCTGGATACTTGGCGTCATGAAGAGATCACTGATGTTATAGGTGCTATAGAAAAGTGTGCAGAAACTAGATGGTGCCCAGCTGTCAGGAAGAATAGCATCTGGGATCTTAAAGACTTGTCTTCAAATAAGCAGCTATTATAAAAAATTATTTTTAAGGATCATTTTATTGGGGGTTCTTACAGCTCTTATAACAATCCCTATATCAATTATATCAAGCTTATTTGTACATGTGCTGTCATCATAATTTTCTAAACATTTACTTTCTATTTGAGGCCTTGGTATCAGTTCTTTTTTTTTTCTCTCCTTCCTCCAACATCTCACTCTCTCTCTCTTTTAAAAAAATTATTTTATTAGGGGATCATACAATTCTTATCACAAGCCATACATACATCAATTGTGTAAAGCACATTTGTACATTCATTGCCCTCATCATTTTCAAAACATTTGCCCTCCACCTAAACCCCTGGCATCAGCTCCTCATTTTCCCCCCTCGCTCCCTGCTCCCTCCTCCCCCCTTCCTCATGAACCCTTGATAATTTATAAATTATTATTTTGTCATATCTTGACCTGTCCGACATCTCCCTTCACCCACTTTTCTGTTGTCCATCCCCCAGGGAGGAGGTTGGTTCACTCCTCTCCAAGCCACCCTCCCTCCACCCCTCATTCACTATGATAAGGTTTTTTGTTCTGATGATGCCTGATATCTGATCCCTTTGACACCTCGTGATCACACAGGCTGGTGTGCTCCTTCCATGTGGACTTTGCTGCTTCTGAGCTAGATGGTTGCTTCTTTACCCTCAAGCCTTTAAGACCCCAGAAGCTATATCTTTTGATAGCTGGGCACCATCAACTTTCTTCACCACATTTGCTTATGCACCCGCTTTGTCTTCAGCAACCATATCAGGGAGGGGAGCACACAATGATATGATTTTTTATTCTTTGATGCCTGATAACTGATCCCTTCGGCACCTCGTGATCATGCAGGTTCCACCCTCTCGCTCTCATGAACCCTTGATAAATTATTATTACTTTCATAGCTTACATCCACTGCTGTCTCCCTTCACCCATGTTTCTGTTGTTCATCCCCCTGGGGGGTGGGGCAGGTACGTGTTTATCATCGCGATCGTTCCCACTTCCTCCCCTCCTCCTCCCATCTTTCCCCTACTCTCCTGGTATCTCTACTCTGATTTCTGTTCCGAAAGGTGTATCAGACCGGGAATCCTGTTTTGTGAGCTCTTATCTGTATCAGTGTATGGGCTCCGGTCTACCCAGACTGAAAGGCAGGACTGGGGTCATGATAGTGGAGGGTGAGGAAGCCTCAAGGAGCCAGAGGAATAGTGTGCATTTCATCTGTGCTTTACTGCACCCTAGTCGATTCAACCCTTCCTTGTGACCCTTCTGTGAGGGGATGGGGTATGGGGTCTCTGCTCTAACCTCCTTTGTTCTCAACAATATGGTTTTTTGGGAGGGATGTCTTCTGCTGCCTGTTATCTGATCCTGTTGACACCTCGTGATCACACAAATTGGTGTGCTTCTTCCATGTGGGCTTGTTGCTTCTCAGCTAGATGGCTGCTTGTTTAACTTCAAGGCTTTAAGACCCCAGGTGCTATATCTTTTGATAGCCGGGCACCATTAGCTTTCTTCACCACATTTGCTTAATGTGCCCATTTTTCTTCAGCAATTGTGTCAGGAGAGTGAGCATCACAGAATGTCAGGCTGCTAGAACAAATTGTTCTTGTGTTGAGTGGGGGCTTGATCAGAGGTCCAAAGTCTGTCCACTTCCTCAATGTATTGCCATATAAAAATTGCCATATAAAAATATATGTACACATATGAGGGCTGGAGGTACAGGGAATCCAGGGTGGATGATACTTTCAGGACCAAGGGTGTGAGGGACGATGCTGGGAGAGTGGAGGGTGAGTGGGTTGGAAAGGGGGAACTGATTACAAGGATCCACATGTGACCTCTTCCCTGGGAGAGGGACAGCAGAGAAGGGGGGAAGGGAGACTCCGGATAGGGCAAGATATGACAAAATAACGATGTATAAATTACCAAGGGCACATGAGGGAGGGGGGAATGGGGAGGGAGGGGGAAAAAAAGAGGACCTGATGCAAAGGGCTTAAGTGGCGAGCAAATGCTTTGAGAATGATTGGGGCAGGGAATGTATGGATGTGCTTTATACAATTGATGTATGTATATGTATGGATGGTGATAAGAGTTGTATGAGTCCCTAATAAAATGTAAAAAAAGAAAAGAGGAGAAAAAAATGATTAGGGCAAAGACTGTACAGATGTGCTTTATACAGTTGATGTATGTATATGTATGAACTGTGATAAGAATTGTATGAGCCCCAATAAATTGTTAAAAAATATATGTACATAGGCCAATACCTCTATTTTATTAATTAAATATATTTCCATATGTACACACCTATGTGTATACCTCTACCCATAGCTTTGCTTCCTAGATCTTTCCTCTGTTTCCTTTTACACACTCAGCTACTTAAGTGCAGAATCAACTAAGTCCACATGAAAGAAGCACCCAGCCTGTGTGACCAAGAATTGTAAATGGAAAAAATTCCAAATTCGAAGGGGAAACACTATCAGAGCTTAAATGGTGAGCGTTCATTTGCGGAAGGCTCTGGATGACAGTGGAAGCCGACATGTATTTGCAGGGTCCCCACAGAGAGTATGCTCCAAGGAGTCCCTATGCCAGTAGCTGAAAGATGGGAAGAGGGATGCTCAGACAGAGGGCCTTGTAAAGTCACCTGTGGGAGATACCGTTAGGTGACAATGTGATATTTTATCATTTGATCTCCCTTTTGACTCATTTACAGTTGTCTCAGTATTTTTTTTTTCAGTGAAGGATCAATACTCATGGGTTAAGCTTCCAGTGAAGCGCTCTTACCAGGGACGGGAATTGCCGTGTTCTCATGCAAAGTGCACTGGAAAGTGGATGATTGTAGATGTAGTTGGGTTAAAATTTAACTCCTTATCATTTCATCTCCTTGACCCATTTTAAATGTGTTCTAGTTTTCTTAATATTTTCTACTTTCTTTTCTATTGAAGTGTGTCTCTTTCACTCTTGTTATTGTTGTTAGGGTGTTTTGTTTGCTTGGGGTGTGCGCATGCTTTTCTGTATATGAATTCCAGGGTGGGTGAATTTATAGAGGCAGTAACTGGATTAATGATTTCTTGGGGGTACGGTAGGTGAGGTTGGGGGGAAATGGGGAGCTAATAATAATAAGCACAAGAAAGAAGAAAATGGTCTAAAATGGATTGTGGTAATAATTGTACAACTCTTCTTGATATGACTGAACTGTTGAATTGTATGTTATATGGATTATGTGCTGACAAAACTGTTTTTTAAATAAACATTTTGAAGGCTCGTACAGCTCTTGTAACAATCAATTGTATCACATTTGTGCATATGTTGCCATCATTATTTTCTAGACATTTATTTTCTTTTTTTTGTATAAGAAAGAACTTTATGTATAAGAGCAGTTGAATATTGAAAAAAAAAATCCCAGCTTAGTACAGATCAAGTCCATAAGTCTGATATTAGCCCATATGTCTAATGTGAAAACACATGCAATGAAGCCAAATGCAGGAAGATCACAGACCAGTGGGTGGGAAGTCTTGTGGATCCAGTGGTGGTAGAAGAATCTCATCACTAGCAGGGGTCTCCACGTGGCTTCTCCAGCTCCCAGGGCCTGGGGTCTACCAGTGCAGTGGATTTGTCTCGTCAGTAGAGCATCTCTAAGGGAGTGAGCATAGAGAGAGTGTCTTCCACATCCAAGGAGGAAAAATAAAAATTCCCCAAATTCTCAGGGGAAGGCCATGCCGACACAGAGGTCTCATTGGTTATACCTTGATTCGCAGGCCAGACTCCACCCCTTCACTCATAATCCTCTCACATTGACACCAGCTTATGTAACTCCCACAGTCACCATCCATTAGAATCATCTCCAGGACAGCTAGTTATCTTTGTTGGTAGTGGACAGTTGGATGACTAGATCACAACATGATAAATGGAGAAAAGATGGGACTTGTCAAGGGTTTCATCATGCGTGGAGACATTTATTTTCTATTGAGCCCTTGGTGTTAGGTCCTCCCCCCTCCCCCCACAGCCCCTTGATAAATTAAAAATTATTATAATTATCATATCTTACACTGACCTCTATCTCCCTTCCCCCACGGTTTCTGTAGTCCCCCCCCCCCCGAGTGTGTGTGGTTATGTATTGATCATCGTGATTGGTTCCCCTTTAATAAAACTGTTTTTAAAACACGAGTAAAAAACCCTCAGATTTGGAGAAAATATTTACAATACATGGATATGAGTTTTTTTTAAACTTACATGTATAAAGAATGATCCAAATTCAGAAATAGGAAAATGGGCAACATATTTGAACAGATGCTGACTTAAGATCGAGTCCATGTTGTCTCACAGCGATCCTCCCATGGGTTTCTGAGACGGTGGACAGCAGTAGAAAGCCCAGTCTTTCTCCCACGGAGCTGTTGGTGGTTTGACTAGGTGGCTCCCAGCCTGATGCATAGCCATCACACCACCAGAGCCCCAGTAAGATAACATGCAGATGGCAAATGAAGGCATGAAAAGATGTTCAAATGTTTCCCATTTACCCGCGACCGTCGAGTGGATTCTGACTGAGTGATCGGATCGGGGTTTCTTAGACTGTAAATCTTTATTGGAATAGACAGCCTCACCTTTCTGTCCAAAGGTAGCCAGTGGGTTTGAAAGGACAACCTTGTGGTTACTAGTTCAATCCCTAACCTACAACATCACCAGGCTCCTAAGTCATCATGGAAAGGCAAAGTAAAACCGCCCTGTGATACCGTTTGGGCAAAACCCAAATGAAACAACATAATCAACCTAACTCAAACAGCCATTCAGATCTGGGAAGATCAATTAGCAAGGCCGTGGAGTCGCAGAAAAGGACAGCTAGCTGGGGTGGAGTATGGTGGACCCCTTTGGGAGGGCTACGCCAATTCTTTTCTCTTTTCCTCTGGAAACTCAACTCTATGTGGTAAACAATAATGTTGGGGCCCTGCCAGCCGTTTTGTAGAACAAAGTACTGTCTCCTGACCATTGCTGATGGGCCTAGGTGTAGACACCAAATCTAACTTGGGCCAATGAGAAGCAATTTCTCTCTGGAGGGTTCCTGTCAGTCATTTTTTATCACATCATACTTGCCCCCAGCACATTTCCTTGATTCAGGTAGAGGTCTATTCGAGATTGGAAGATTCGTGGGAAATTTTAAAGCACTAGGTAAAAACAAAGAGCAACCAGTCCCGTGCAGTGAGGGCAGGACTGTGTTCCACGGGGCTTTGAAAGCTCCAATTTCAGACGCAGATCATCAGTCAGGCCTTTCTTCCAGGACACTTGCAAATAACGGTAGACTCCCGCCTCTAACCATGTGGTCAGCAGCTGAGCTCATCAATTGTTTGCAGTAGCCGGGGACCCAAACCCAAGCACTGTCACCACTTTTGACAATAATCAACCCAAGGCTGGTCTTGTTCCATCTGTAGCCCAGCCTCCACTGGATTCTTTTAAAGCCAAACCAAGCATCACTTTATCTTATGTATCAAAGAGTTGTAAAAAACACAATAGCATCAGATTGTAGCAATCACAGTACCATTATCACACTAAAAGATTTAACAAACACTCCTGACACCATCAAATATTCTCTCAGGATTCTCGTTACGCCCACTTCCTCAACATTTTAAACATTGGGTTCTAATCAAGAATCCCCACACTCTTGGGTGTCAGTGTGTTATATGGTGGTGGCTGGTCTGTGGCCGTGATCCTGAAAGTTAGGCTTCCAGGATTTCAGTTACCAGCAAGATCACCCAAGGTGAGCAGATTTCAGCACTTTCCTGCCTGAGAATAGACGCAGAAGGATTACTAGGTAGTCCACTTCGGAAGGATTCGGATCTGCACACCTCATGAATAGCATCAAGCTATTGTCTGATTTAGTTCCAGAAGGTGAGCCCCGTGGATTGGAAGGCACATGAAGAATTATTGGGGAAGTTGCTGCCTTCCCACCCCTCCTACCCACCAAAGTCTGTTTCTTTGGGTATGAAAACCTGTATCTTCATTTGGTTTTATAACAATGGACTCATACAATATTTGTCCTTGGGTGGTCGGGTAGCCTCCATCAGCGTAATGTCGTCCAAACCCATCCGCGTAATGAGGCGCTCCACAGTTGCATCGTTTGTCTTTAGTATGGTGTAGTAGCTTGTTGTGCGTATGCATCAAGGGTTATTTGCTTATTCTCCCACTGGTGGGCATTTTGGTCATCTTTATCTTCTTAGGAATTTACTAGTGCTGCGATGAACACGAATGTGCTTGTATCTGTACATGGCTTCTTGTTTCTTCAGGGTGTGCACCAACTAGAGGGATTGCCTGGTTATATGGTATTTCTAGTCCATTAGGAGAGAAATCACCAGACCGCTCCCCACCGTGGTAGTAGTTTTACAGTCTGACCAGCAGTGTATGAGGTTTCCAATCTCTGTGCACCCAACAGCGGTTCTCAACCTTCTTCATGCCGCGTCCCTTCCATACAGCTCCTCATGTGTGGTGACCCCAACCATCACATTATTTTCATTACTACTTCATCACTGTCATTTTGTTACTGTTCTGAATTGGGCAACCCCTGGGAAAGGGTCGTTTGGCCCCCAAAGGGGTCACGACCCACAGGTTGAGAACTGCTGCTCTACTGTGTGTGTGTGTGTGTGTGTGTGTGTGTGTGTGTGTGTGTGTGTATTTAAATCACTACCAATGCCGGTCAGAAATGGAATGTCCTCATTGTTTTGATTTGCATCTCTCCAATGGCTAGTGATGTTTGAGCATTTCTTCATATATTTGTTGGGCACCTGGATGACTTCTTTGGTGAAGTGTCTGCCCCCTTTTAAAGAGATTATTTGTATTTTTCTTGCCAACATTTTCCAGTTCTCTGTGGGTGTGAGAGCTCAGACTCTGGTCTGAAGTCTGTGCCCCAAAGTTTCCCAGTCTGTGGGTTGTCTCTTACTCTGTTGGTGAAGTCTTTGACACACACAAAGACCTTATTTTTAGGAGGTTCTAAGGTCAGCTATTCTGTTACCTACTGTGTGTGCATTTTTCATCAAATTTGTTTTTTCGCTTCTCCTTTGTGTAGGGTCCTTAAGTTTGGCACTGTCTTTTTCAACGATAATCTCTATATTTGTAGGGTTTGTATTTAAATAGTCAACCCATTGTGAGTTCACTTTTGTATATGGAGGGAGGTGTGGGCCATGTCGCACCCTTTTACAAAGGGAAATCCATTTTGCCAACACAATTTGTTGAAGAGACCATCTCTTCCTCATTTAATGTGCCTTGGTCCTTGGTCAAAAATCATTTGTCAGAAAAACACATCAGCTGTTGGTAAGCAAATGGACTTATATCTGGGTTCTTTATTCTTGATTTTTCTTTATCCTATTAATTGGTCTAAATAGCTGTTGTTGAACCAGTACCAACTGGTTTTGATTAGTGGTGCTGTGTGGTATGTTTTGAGGTTGGGACGTGAGAGGCGTCCTGCTTGGTTCTTTAGAGTTGCTTAGCTTATCCCAGACCTCTTTCCTTTCCATACGATATTGGTGATTAGCTTTTCCATCTCTTTAAGAAATAACCTGGATCAGAATTTCACTATATTTATAGATCACCTTGGGAAGGAATGACATTCTCACAATATTCAGTCTTCCCACCCCTGAATATGGAATGTTCTTCCACTTCTGTAGGTCTTTCTGTTTTCTTGCGGTTGTGTTTTGCAGGTTCCTTTGTAAATTCCTTTGTTTCTCTGGTTAGGTTTATTCCTAAGGATATTTTGGGCGGGCACTGTAAATTACACTGGTTTCTAGATTTCCTTTCTCGACTCTCTTTGATCATATGCAGGAATCCAGTTGATTTTGGTATACTGAGCTTGTACCCTGCTGAATCTTTCAATAACTTCCAACAGTTTCTTTTTTCTTATTGATTCTCTAGAGTTTTCTACAAACAGAATCATATCATCTGCAAAGAGAGCTTTACTTCCTCTTTGACAATCTGGATGCATGTTATTTCTTTTTGTTGTCTGATAGCCCGGCTAGAACTTCCAGTACCTCACTGAGGAAGGGTGGTGTTTAAGTGCACCTTTGTCTCGTTCCTGTTCACAAAGCCAGTGCTCTCAGCTTCTCCCCATTGAGCAAGATTTTAGTGGTAGGTTTTGTGTACATGGTCTTTATTATGTTGAGAAAATTTCCTTCTATTCCTATTTTGCTGAGTTCTTTGATACAGAAAGGGTGCTGGATTTTGTCAAATGTCTCTCTACAGCAATTTAGATGATCACACAGTTCATAGCCCTTGTTTTATTTATATGGTGGTTTACACTGATCGTTTTCCTAATGCTGAGCCATCTTTGTATGCCTGGGACAAAACCCCACGTGTTCATGATGCATTTATAAGTATATCCGGTGCTATTCCACTGGCTAGGATTTTGTTGAGAGCTTTTGCATCTGTGTTCGTAAGGGATACTGACCTGTGATTTTTCTAATCTAGTATTGCCTTTGCCTGGTTTGGGCCTCAGAGTGGTGCCTGCCTCACAAAACAAGGTGGGGTTACGGTTCTTCTCTGCATTCTGGAATAGTTGGGTGGGGCTGGAGTTTAACTCTTCTCTGAATGCTTGGTAGAATTCCCCAGTGAAGGCGCCTGGTCCTAAATTTTTTCTGTTGAGAGTTTTTAATGACTGGATCTATTTCTTATTTTATTACGGGGCTATTGAGGTTTTCTACATCAGTCCGTATTAATGTAGGTAAACAGGGTTTCTAGAATTTCTTCTAGGTTTTCAAATGTGTGACGTATAATTCATTGTCTTGGATTTCTTATTTTATTTCAGTTGGGTGTTTTTTCTGGGGGGGGATATCTACCTTTGCATTTCTTTTTTGTGATATTTATAAGTTCTCCTTTTTCAAGTATGTCAGTGTTTTTAAAAAATATTTATTTTTATTAGTCTTTTCAAAAAGCCAACCTCTTGTCTTATTGATGTTTTGGTTATTTTTCTGTTTTCTGCTTAATTCATTTCTACTCTAATCCTTGTCTTTCTTTTCTGGTGGCTTACGTGGGACTGTCGTTTTATTCTAGTTGTTGGTGGCTTACGTGGGACTGTCGTTTTATCCTAGTTGTTGGTGGCTTACGTGGGACTGTCGTTTTATCCTAGTTGTTGGGTTAAGGGGTTGATTTTGATCCTTCCGCCTTTTTTGGAGGAATCTGCCTCTCAGGACTTCTTTTGCTGCGTCACCAAGGCATTGGGATGTTGCAGGCTCATTCTCATTTATTTCCAGCAATTTTATGTTTTAATTCCTTATTTCTTCAATCACGTAGTACCTTCTAAGCAGGGTGTTGCCCGGCTTTCATGTATTTAATTTCCTCCCTTGATCTTCCTATTGTTGATTTCTAATTTTATAGCGTGTGACCCAAGAAAACGTTTATAATATGCGTGTACTGTAAAACGTCTTACAGCGTTCTGTGGACCTTATTGTGCGCCCTTCTGGAGCGTGTTCCAGGCACCCCCGGAAAGAGCGGTAGATGGAGTGTCAGGTATAGTCCTAGGAGGTCAAGTTGATTAACTGCGGTCTTCAGTTCTTCTGTATCTTTAGTGAGTGTTTATCTTAATAGAGATTAATATTGCCACTTCTGATATTTTTGCCATTAACTTGATCTATCTTTTCCATGTTTTGATTTTTATCTTTGTGGTTTAAGGTGTTCTTCTGAGAAGTAGTATATTGCCAGGGTCTATTTTCTTATCCAATCTGCTACTCTTGATCTGTAAGCCAAGGCATTTAATCCATTTACATTCAGTGTTATTATTGACAGGTATGAACTGAATGCCATCATTTTACTGTGTGTTTTTGGTGGAAGTATAGGTTTTTGGCTCCTCAAATTTTCTGTGCTGAATTCACATTGTCAATGCATTTTGGTGTCTTTCTTTTCTTAACTGTATTGTTTACTAAGTCTTGTTATTTTTCTCTTTTTTCATTTTAATAAGGTTTCCTCGTTTTCTTTGAGTTCAATTTGATTTTATTACTTTATTCCCAAGTGAGTAAGTCACTTTTCTTTTGCCAACTAGTTGACTCACTATCCATGAGAATGTTTTCTATTTACACAGTTCTACTCACTTTGTGATTCTCTTCACCGTGACACGATCTCTCTCCCTCCTTATGTCCAGTCTTAAAGCTTGTCTTGAATACTGCTTCCGTGGCTGGATTTCAGATTGGTGGTGTCTTGTATGTTGATCTCAGGCTGATGTATACTGCTTTGGCTAATTCTCTGACCAAAGAACTTTTCTTAGTATTTTTAAAGGTTTGTACTTTTTTATTGTTGTTTTTAATCATTTTATTGGGGGCTCATACAACTCTTAACACAATCCATACATACATCAAAAGGTTTTTATTTTTAAACAAATTCCTTTAATTTTTTCCTTATCTGGAAAGGCCCTAGTTTCTTCCCTGTATTTTGGATAACTTTGTTGGATATATGACTCTTGGCTGACACTTTTTCCTTTCTGAGTTTCATATACATCAGCAGTTCTCAACCTGTGGGTCACGACTCCTTTGGGGGTTGAACAACCCTTTCACCCTTTCACAGGGGTCACCTAAGACCACCAAGACACCACTCCTCTGTCTGTTCCAGGTGGGTCTGCCCACACGCAGGCATGCCAACATAAGAGTACCCAGTGTGAAGACTGATATCCATGCTAGACCATGCTTCAAAATTTCATTAGAAATAAATATTTCACAATATATAAATACATCTTGTTTTTTTGTGATGAATCACTATGCTTTGATTAGGTTCAATTTGAAACAACGAAAATATGTCCTGCATATCAGATATTTACATGGCGATTCATCACAGCAGCAAAATGACGTAGCAATGGAAATAATTTTATGGTTGGGGGATCACCACAACATGAGGAGCTGTATTAAAGGGTCGAGGCATTAGGAAGGTTGAGAACCACTGGTATACGTCATCCCATTGGCTGTATGGTTTCTGCTGAAAAATCTGAGCTTATTATTATCGGTTCCCCTTTGTAGGTGAGTTGTCTTTCTTCCTGGACACGTCTCAGGATTCTTTCCTTGTCCTTGATACTGGACAGTCTGCTTGTGATATGTGGTGAAGATTTTCTTTTGTGGACTATCTTGTTTTGGGTTCTTTCAGCTTGATTGGTTATTTCCCCTACCTGTTTTGGTGTTACGTCATTTTCTCTCAGCGGTTCTTGGATTTTTTTCCCTGTGTTTTTATTGCTGTTGGTTTGTCTTTTCCTGCTCTGTACTACTCTGTTCTTGCGATATTTTTTCTCTTTTTGTTGTTTGTTTCTTCTTGTTGACTGACATCAATAGATTTGTCTCCAAGTTTACTAATTAGGCCTTCCATTATGTCCTTTCTGTTGCTTTGCTTTTCAAAGTATTGTCTATGTCTAATATCTTGGCATTCATCTTGTGTATTTCTGTTTGGCGTCTTTGGAAAGATGTGACTCATCATTTATCCTGTCACCGTGCTCCCATGTGCTCCCCGAATTCGTCTGCGGTTTCTCTAGAAAGTGCTGGAGGAGCCACTGCGGTGCGACCGGGGAGCGTGCGGCACTGATGCAGAAAGCGCTTTCAGTGAGAAGAACACACTTGAAGAATCTAAAAACATCAAAATATCAAAGAGCATCTCCTCAAACCACAATACTATAAAATTATAGATCAATAACAGAGAGACGAATGGAACAAATTAAGTATATTGAACCTGAATAACACTCTGCTTAGGAATTACTGGGTAACAGAAGAAAATTTGAAATTCCTTTAATCAAATAAGAATAAAAACACAACATACCAAACCTTTAGGATACAGCAAAAGCAGTGTTCAGTGGGAAATATATAGTAGTTAATGTGCACATCAAAAAAGAAGAAAGACCATCATGAACACCTTAACCCAACACCACCAGCAATTAGATAAAGACCATCAAAATAAACCTCCAGCTACCAAAAGCAACAATAAATAGTAGTACAGAAATAAATGATCCAAAGTGAGAAAGAAAATCCGAGGACTCAACAGAACAAGAAGTTGGTTCTTTGAAAGGATACATTTACAAACAACTGTCAAATCTATTAAAGGGAAAGAAGGAGAAGATAAACTGACATGAGTAATGTGTGAAATGGCAATGTTACAACAGAACCCATGGCAATAAAATGGATAATATCAGAATAGTCTTAATAACGATCATAGGGAATGTGGAGAAGAATCCATGCATTTGGATTGTGGTGCTGGAGAAGAAGATTGAAAGGACCATGGACGGCTGAAAGGACAAACCCGTCTGATTGGAAGAAGTAAGGCCAGCATGCTCCTTAGAGGCCAGGCCGGCAAGGCTTTGTCTTAAATACTCTGGACGTATTGTCAGGAGAGACCAGTCTCTGGAGAAGCGCATCATATTTGGTGAAGTAGAGGGCCAGTGAGAAACAGGAAGGCCCTGACCGAGATGGATTGCCACCGCGGCTGCATCCATGGGCCCGAGCAGAGGGCCGATTGTGAGGACGGTGCGGGACTGGCCAGTGTTTCCTTCTGTTGGGCAGGGGGTCGCAATGGATTGGAGCCAACTCAATGCCGCCTAACAAAAGCAACAACAACCCTTAACTCTTACCTGTACCCAAAGCAAACCGTTTTTAAAAGAACCGTTTGAATGGCAAGTTTTGTCTCTATAAAGAAGCTTCAAATGGCCCACGTCACTCAGTCAGCATCCGAGAATTCCTCCCCCTTTCAAGTGGCAAGGTTTTAAACGCCAAGTCAGATGTATCACTTTAATCTGCTATAGTCGTCTCTCCGATACTCTCTGACAACTAGGCTATTCCCATCCCTCCATTATGGGCAGAGGCAAATCCCTGGAGGCGTATTCCCCGTGCTGATCCTGCAAATGTATTTTGGGCTTTCACTGCACCCCAGATTCTCACACTTTAAGCTCTGACACTATTGGCTTGCTCAGATTGGATTACCTGTATACTCGAGTATAAGCCAACCCGAATATCAGCGGGACAGCGACTTTTACCACAGAAACGGCATTAAAAATGTGCTGGGAAGCTCGGGTTATACACGAATGTACGATGTACAGTCCTTGGATCAGGGATGTTGGTGTGCTTCTTCTAGGCAGGCTTGCTAACGGCTCACTTCTCGGGGCTGCTTGTTTGGAACAAGCCTTTAGAACCCCTGACATGATTCTTTCTGATAGAAGGGCACCATCTGGTTTCTTCAGCCCACTTTGCTATAGCACCCTTATCTTCTGTATGTGTGATTTCAGTAGGGAGACATGAACATCTTTTTCCGTTACAAGAGGCTTTTCCGGGTTGCCCTCTCGTTGTTATTCTAGAAGCAGGTCGTCCAGCAGCAGGGGGTCGGGTGGGGCAGCGGGGTCTGGGCCTCTCTAAGCCCAACACTCAGAGGATGGCTGTATAATGGTGCAAACCACAGTCTGTCGCTCAAGAACTTGTTCCTAACCCCGGTGCACACGTTTCTCCTGATTGATTTGATCACTCAGGACGGTTTGTTTGGTGACTGCTGGTTGTCACTGAGTTGGATTCGATTCACAATGGCCTTACCCGCAACAGAATGAAGGATGCCTGGTCCGGCACCATGGGCACCATCGTTGCTGTCTTTGGGTTTATTGTTGTGCCTACTGCGTCAGCCCATCTCCTGAGGGTTTCTATCCCATCCCTCTTCCTTACCAAACATGCCGTTCCTTTCAGAGAGGCCTTTCCTAATGACCTGTCCGAAGCAAGTGAGGCTAAATCTTGCCATCCTCACTTTTAAGGATCGTTCTGATTTTTTTCCCCCTCCAAGACCAACTTTTGCATTCTTCTGGCCAAAAAACCAAACTCATTGCCTTACAGTCAATTCCAACTCATAGTGACCCTACAGGAGAGAGTAGAAAGTCCCCTGTGGGTTTCCTAGGCTGTAAATCTTTATGGAAACAGACAGCCTTGTTTTTCTCCCCAAGGAGTGGCTGGTGGGTTTGAACTGTTGACTTCATGGTTAGCAGCTCAATACATCACCCACTAAGCCAACAAAGCTGTCCTGTCAGTCTACCGTATATTCAGCATTCTTCACTAACATCACAGTCTAAATGCATCAGTTCTTGTCTTCCTTTTTTTGGTCCAGTTTTTGTATCCATTCGAAGTGCCTAAAAAGACCGTGACTTGGGTCAGGTGCACCATGGTCAGCAAACTGACACCTGTGCTTCTTAAAACTTGATTGACGTCTCTTGCATTTACCCGGTGCACCATGTCGCCTGATTTCTTGGCTCCACTTGGGTTTTCAGAGTAGTGTGGCGAGACCCCTATAGCTCCCTCTCCCCTCTGCACATAGTTGCTCCTATCCCTGGCATCTCGCATTCCTGTGGGACATTTGTTACAGTTGGTGAACCAGTGTCGATGTAGTATCATTAACTAAAGTCCATAGTTTACATCGAAGGTCACGCTGGTTGTTATACAGCCCTGCGGGTTTTGACCAATGTATAAGGCCATGTGTTCACAGATACAGTAGCATACGGAGCAGTTTCACGGTCCTGAGAACAACGCGCTCCGTCTATTTATCCTTGCTCTCACCTTGAGCTCCTTGCAACCACCACTCTGGTTTTGCCTTTTCCCAAAGGTCAGCTAGTTAGAACCCATTTGTTTTTCAGGCTGACTTCATCCACTTAACAAGACACCTTTCCTGTTTTTCTGACCTCTATCCTAGGGTTTTTGTTTGTTTGTTTTGTAATTTTAAAATGCTATAAAAACGAACAGAATAGTATTTCCTGAATTTTATTAAGCCTAACGTATTTACAATCTGACCTTCTGCAGAAAATATGGGTCAATGCCTGTTTTAGAAAGAATGCTTGGCATTTAATAAACGAAGAAAGAATAGCAGGCAGCAGGCACAGCGGGTCTCAGGAGTGGCCCTCGGCGCTGCTGAAGTCATTTGGCAGAACCCTGATAGGAAAGCCTTAGACCAACGGCGCCAGGGACCACACCTGGGCCTTTCCCACGGTTCATATAACACAAAGAGATGGCCACACTTCACCGGGGCCTTCGTGTGAGCTTCCAGGAAGCAGCCACTCCATCTGCAAGTGTGCTCAACTGTAGAGGCCCCCGAGATGATCGCTCAAGGACAGACAGAAGAAAGCGCAACAAAGCACCAGGAGAAGCATCAGTAAAACCGAGGGGGCGAGAGCTTCGGAGGGCCCATTTGTTTCTTTCCTTTTTTAAAAAGAACAAAGATCGTTTGCTTTTGTGATTCATATTAGTGGGCAGCACCGTGAGTGCACTCATAGGCTAGCAGACGACAGTGCTGTGCGCTGTCACTCACGTCGGGGCCGAGGAGCAGGTTCTGGTTCGTAGCCAGCCTGTACACCGGCATGAACTACGGCCTGGGACAGCCCCATCCTCACAAACCTCGCTCGGTCTGAGCCACTGTTGCAGTCTCCGGGCCAATCAGTTTCGCTGAGTCGTCCTTGTCTTTTATCCACTTTCTCCTGTACCAAGTATGAGGTCCTTTCCACGCCCTGCTCTTCCCGAAGAACGTCTCCAAATTACGTGAGATACAGTTTTACTAGTCCCACGTCTAAGAGACGTTCTGGCTGTCCTTGCACCAAGCTGGATGCGTGTGTTCTCTCGGCAGGCTGGGGAGCCTTCGGTATTCCTTCTAGCACCATCGTTCCAATGCGCCCCCTTCCTGCGGTCTCCCTGAGGGCCCGGCCTTCAATGCATAGGACGCGGTCGAAAGCACCAGGGCTTGAGTCAGCTGCACCCTGAACCTCCATGTGGCTTCCTGGCTTTTCCACACGCGAACGAAGTCTTTGCAGCCCTTTTGCCTCACACAGTACGTTGCCTCCTTTGTGACTGCCGTTTCCATGGACCTTGATTATGGATCCACTTAAAGTGAAATCCTGACAACTCCCGAGTCTTCCCTGGGTGTCCTGATGGTGTCTGTTGGCCCCGTGGTGAGGACTTTGGTTTGATTGACATTGAGTACTAATCCATGCTGAAGGCGCCGTCTTTGAGTCCCACCAGCCAGTGCTTCAAGGCCTTCTCTCTCTTTCAACACGCAGGGTTGTGTCATCTGCACGCTGCTTGCTTTCAATGTTGGAAACCACATTCTCTTCCATGTAGCCCAGCTTCTTGGATGGTTTGCTCCATGTACAGGTCGGATAATTATGATAAAAAGGATGCAGCCCGGAGGCACACCTTTGCTGATTTTAAACCACGCCCCATGCCCTTGTCCGAACGACTGACCACCTCTGGGTTCGTGTCCAGGTTCCACGTCAGCACAATGAAGGGTTTGGGGATTCCCATTCTCAAGGTTATGGCAGCTAATTATGATCCACACAGTTGAACGCCTTTGCATAGTCCACACACCACAAGTAAACATCTTTCTGGAAACGTCTGCTTTCAGTCAAGATGCATCCGATGCCAGCAATGGTCGCTTTCCTGCCGCAGCATCTTCTGAATTCATTTTTGACCGCTCTCTGTCCATGTACTGCTGAAATAGTTTCTTCAGCAGAAGTTTACTTCCATGGAAACGAATAATACTGTTCAATACTTGCTGCTTTCTACTGGATCACCTTGCTTTGGAATAGGCACCAATACGGATTTATTCAAGACACTTCCACATTTCTTATAAGTGGGTGAATGCGTCCAGTGCGTCATCAGCTCGCTGAAGCATTTCAATGCTATTCTGAAGTTTCTCGGGCTCGTTTTCCCTAGAGACTGCAGTGTAGTGTGGACTTCTTTTCGTGCCGTTGGCCCAAGCTCTTGAACTCGTGCAGCGCGGCCAGTGCTTTGTGTACTGAGACCCCGCGTGCCCCTCCTGGTGTCTTCTGATGTCTCTGTATCACTCGGACGCTCTCCAGAGTTGCCGCTGGGAGCTGTTTTTCTTCAGCCCTTTCAGCCTAAGAGACGGTGCGCGCGTTTGTCCTTTTGGACCTTCTAACTGCAGGTCTGTGCATATTTCATTATAAAACCTGCTCCTCTCTCAAGCTGCCTTCTGAAATTGCCTGTCGAGCTCTGAGGGCGTCCTTGCCTCCATGGGCTTTGCCTGTTCTACATTCAAGGCACGTGTTAGAGGCTTCTCTCACTTCTGCTTTGGTTCTTTCGTGTTCTTAGATGACTCTGCTTTCTCGCCTTGATGTCAGCTGACGGGTGTTTGGGGTCAGCGTGTCGAATCTGTTCCCATCACGTTCTCTAACTTCAGGTGGGACAGATTCAAGGTGGTGTCTTGGCCCACAGGGCCTTGTTTTCCTTTCCTTCAGCCTGGCACACAAGCTCCTGCGGTCCTTCCTCTGGCCGCTCTTGGCCTCGGCCGCCTGCTGACACTGAGCTTCTGCTTGAACTTTCCCCCAAAGGCGGTGAATTGGACTCTAGTGAGGCCCCGGTGGCGAGTCGTCGCGGCCTCCTTCCTGCCAGAAAAGTAGGAATCCCAGGGCCTCGCCTTGAAGAAAGCGATTCACAAAGTAGACATATGTGAGATCCACAAGAACAGAAGAAATAGAACTAAAACGACTGTGCCGTTTCAAAAACTGTTTGCAAAGAATACGTCGTTGGTCTCGCAAGTTCTTAGCATTCAATCTGCAGATTTGTCTCTGTCCCCACGGCGATGCTCTCCGGCTCTATTCCTTCCTCTTCGTTCCCACTGAGGAATTCCAAGCTCCAGTCACGGTCAATACCCACAGTCTTGAGGGAGGGCAAAGGACCCAGCAACGTCTCCTTTCCTTCCACGGCGGGTTCCTCTGAGCTTGAACCAACTCAGACACAGCGACCACCACAGCCACAGCAGGGGGCCACCGGGGGAGCAAGGAGAGTAAGCGCATCCTCTGGTCCACGGGCAAGTGTGAAAGTGCAGACAAGGTCAAAGGCCCCACGGAAAAGGACTTGCCTCCTGCACATTCTCTTCCCAAGCATCGCGTGCTCCTGACTTCCCAGAGGCTTCCATCCAAGCATCTAAATAATAAGTAAACTGCAGGCAATCGGCACCATCATCTCTCTCTCAGCAACTAGTGGGGTAGATCAAGGGTGAAGGGTCACACCTGGCCCGTGGTTCTCTGGGGGCAGCGTAACTGCTTTGCACCGCTTGTCCTGGGCCAGCATGAGCTGGACGCCACTGCCGTCAGCCAACCCTTCTTGGTCCAGACGCCACAACTGAGTCCCTCTTGTTACCGGATCCTGCTGGCCCCAATGGGCTTCAGATAATGGGGAGAGAGAATTCCACCGTGAACCCAAACCAGTGTTTGCCAAGCCAGGCAGCTGCAGGAGGTGGGAGAGGGAGAGATCAGGGAGACAGCCCTGAGACATTTGCCTATCACGACACACATAACCGACGATAATATTCTGTGACCACGCCCATTCAGGGTTCAGGGATGGGGACGTTCTGGAGTGGAGGACCGGCAGTCCCCATTCCTGGCCAAAGCTCCTTTTTTCTGCTCTGACTGTGCGTGGGAAGGGCTGGGAGGGGGTCATGTATTCACTCACCGAGGGTCTAAATGCTCTTTGCTGGTTCACCTGCAGAAACGCACTGTGGGCTGCAGGATGCTGAGTTCCTCTGAGGCTTGATGTGGACCAGATAACTCACTGCCAGGAAAGCAGCTCCCACCTAGCAACTGACCGGAGTCCCTCCGTGTGAGCTGCGGGGTCCCCGTGAGGTCGTGGCTGGGCTTGAGGTCCCGGAGCCCAAGGAGGGAGGGAGCTGCAGCGGCTTGGGGACCCTGACTTTAGAAGTCCCACACCAGCACTTCTCCTTCATCTACTCACTAGAAAAGACTCACAAAAGGCCCCCCATTCCCACGAGGAGGGGCACTAGGCTCCACCTCTTGAAAGGAAGAGGGTCCCAGACCTGCGGGCAAGTCTTAAAACCACCACAGTCAGAAGGTGACAAGACTTCATTTTTGTTTTTTAACCCTGAAATACCCAGCTGCAAACAAGAGCTCCAGAATCTTATCAACTTGGACATTTTGTGCTTTACTTTCTCTTTTCTACTTCTCGGAGGCCATACCCCTTCCATTAAAAAACAAAACAGAACCAACAAACAAAACCCGCTTTAGCCAAAGAAAGACAAACTGGCCCCTGGTGTTCCTACTCCTCTGGGGGATGGGAAGGAAATGAAATAAACTCACCAGCCCTGACATGTGACAACCCAAAGTTTCCGAGGAGACCGCGCTCTGTCTAGTTTTCAGTGGCTGTTTTTAGGGAGGAAATAGCTGGGCTTTGGTCCCCAAGGCACTCTGGGGTGGACTCTCACCTCCGCCCTCCAGGGAGCGGCCAAGTGCACCGGTGTTGGCAGCACACAATAACTCCCGCAAGACATCGCGGGTTTCAGAAGCCTAGCTGCTGCAAGATGAATCTGGAGGCCTTGAGTCCACGTTACTGGAACCAATTATTAGAAATATGAAAGTTGAGGCCAGCAATCAAGAGCTAGAAAGCCCTGATGCTTTACAAGGACTTAAAATCAATAGTTTTAGAACGGGACTGAAAGAAAGGGAAAAAGCCTCACATTTCGAAGTTGAACCGGCGGCTGACATTCCAAGAAAGATCTCTAGTCGTGGGATGATGCCCTGCGTCCGCACACGTCCAATTTCATGTAGCTGCGACCAAAACAGCCTTCAAAAGCCATCAGATGAAAGAACAACTACTTCAGACACAGCACTAAGAGATGCTTTGGAGGAAAATTTCCATCTCCCGGAAGCATAAAGCTGCTCTCACAAGAAACCAAAGGATGGAGAGAGAAAGCAAGTAAACTTATGATAAGGGCGTGGGGGTGGTGGTGGGGGAGTTAAAATAAAACAAAACCTTCAAAGAGAATAAAATTGAGTCTCTGAGTTGGTACTTGAGATTCAGCTGCTTGCTATCCAAGTAGAAAGCAAGACCAATGGAGGGTCGGAAGGCCATCGAGCGTCGGAGGACCATGGAGGGTCAGAAGACCATGGAGCGTCGGAAGCTGGGACTAGATCCTTGGCAGAACAGGCACCAGAACATGGAGACTCCCAGGAGGGGAATCAAAAGGAATTTTGAAAAAGTTGACTGATGAGCTAAATATTCATCTTGAAAACTCTTGAAGATGAGAGGCACTGATTGTACACTAAATTAGCTGAGGAAGGTACAGTAATTAGGGCAGGGAAGATCACGTTTAAAGTCTCCCAACGAGGAAGCCTCCCTGCACCCACACGAAACACTGTTTCGATGGGAGAGGCACAGCGTGGGAACTTTAGTCACTCCTGAGCTGGAGAATGAAAACGGACTAACCTCGAGTGAACTGACCCGGAGCCGACAGACGCGAATCTCTCTGCAGAGAGCGACGCGCTGTGTGAAGAGCGTCTGAGGAGCATCCAGGCCGTATGTACTTCCAAGACAGATTTGGTGGTTCTTTTGCCAGGCCCTGGGATTTTCAATGTTCCTCACCAGGACTCTAATTCAAATGCCTTGATTCTTTGGTTTTCCTTGTTCAATGTTGGACTTGGACATGCATACAAGGTGACTGACAACACCGTGGTTTGGATAAGGCACACTTTCATTCCCAAAGCAGCATCTTTGCTTATCAACAGTGTAAAGAGGGCACATGCAGCAAATCTGTCCGGTGCACCGCACCATCTGCTCTCTTGACTACTGGTTCCGTGAGCAACGATTGTGAATCCGTGCAAGACAGAATCCTTGACAATTTCCTCTTTTCCCTGTCTATCATGATGCTACTTCTTCTCAAAGCTTGTTGTGGTCCACCCAGTAGAATACATTGTCATAATACAAAGTAAACATCTTTCTAGGATTCTCTGCTTTGAATCAAGATACGTCTGATGTCAGCAATGCTATCTCTTGTTCCAGGTCCTCTTCTGAATCCAGTCTGAGCCTCTGGCAGCTCCCTGTCAATGTATTCCTGCAACCATGAATCTCTGGAAAAAATTTTATTTATTTTATTTTAACAATTTATTGGGGCTCATACAATTCTTTTCACAGTTCATACATATACATACATCAATTGTATAAAGCACATCTGTACAGTCTTTGCCCTAATCATTTTTTTCTCTTTTCTTCTTTTACATTTTATTAGGGACTCAAACAACTCTTACCACCATCCATACATATACATACATCAATTGTATAAAGCACATCCATACATTCCCTGCCCCAATCATTCTCAAGGCATTTGCTCTCCACTTAAGCCCCTTGCATCAGGTCCTCTTTCCCCCCCCCCCTCCCTCCCCTTCCCCCCTCCTTCATATGCCCTTGGTAATTTATACCTCGTTATTTTGTCATATCTTGCCCTATCCGGAGTCTCCCTTCCCCCCTTCTCTGCTGTCCCTCTCCCAGGGAAGAGGTCACATGTGGATCCTTGTAATCAGTTCCCCCTTTCCAACCCACTCACCCTCCACTCTCCCAGCATCGTCCCTCACACCCTTGGTCCTGAAGGTATCATCTACCCTGGATTCCCTGTACCTCCAACCCTCATATGTACCAGTGTACAGCCTCTGTCCTATCCAGCCCTGCAAGGTAGAATTCGGATCATGGTAGTTGGGGGGAGGAAGCATCCAGGATCTGGGGGAAAGCTGTGTTCTTCATCGATACTACCTCACACCCTAATTAACCCATCTCCTCTCCTAAACCCCTCTATGAGGGGATCTCCATTGGCCGACACTTGGGCCTTGGGTCTCCACTCTGCACTTCCCCCTTCATTTAATATGATATATATATACATATATACACATACATATATACATATACACATATATACACATACATACACACACTTATATCTTTTTTTTTTGCATGATGCCTTATACCTGGTCCCTTGGGCACCTCGTGATCGCACTGGCCGGTGTGCTTCTTCCATGTGGGCTTATTTGCTTCTGAGCAAGATGGCCGCTTGTTCACCTTCAAGCCTTTAAGACCCCAGACACTATCTCTTTTGATAGCCGGGCACCATCAGCTTTCTTCACCACATTTGCTTATGCACCCATTTGTCTTCAGCGATCCTATCATGGAGGTGTGCAGTCAATGATATGATTTTTTGTTCTTTGATGCCTGGTAACTGATCCCTTTGGGACCACTCGATCACACAGGCTGGTGTGTTCTTCCATGTGGACTTTGTTGCTTCTGAGCTAGATGGCCGCTTGTTTATCTTCAAGCCTTTAAGACCCCAGTCACTATCTCTTTTGATAGCCGGGCACCATCAGCTTTCTTCACCACATTTACTTGTTCACCCACTTTGGCTCCAGCCGTTGTGTTGGGAGAGTGAGCATCATAGAGTTTCTGGAAAAATTTTTACTTGCATATGCTATTGTTTTATAATTTGAGCATCCACCTTTCTTTGGAATGGGTATAGATATGGATCCTTTCCAGTCAGTTGTCCAGGTCCCTGTCTTTTAAATATCCTGATAGAGGCTGGTGCTTGCTTCTAGTGGTTCATCAGCTTGTAAAAATATTCCAGTTGGTATTCCAGCAATTCCTGAAGCCTGGGTCATGGCTAGCACCTACAGTGGAGCTTGGGCTTCGTTGGTCAGTACCCTTAGTTCTTGCTCATTTGCAACCTCTTGAAATGGATGAATTTCGACTAGTTCTTTTTGGTCCAGTGAATCTGTGTATTCTTCCCATCTGTGTTAGTCTGTTCACCTAGAGAAACAAATCCATAGACACTCATATGTGTAGAAGACAGAGCTTTATATAAAAGAGCAATTGTATATGAAGAAAACACCCTAGCCCAGTCCAGATCAAGTCCATAAGTCCAATATCAGCCCACGTGTCTGATACCAATCTGTAAATTCTCCTTCAGACTCACGAACACATGCAATGGCCCCGAACGCAGGAAGCTCACAGGTCAGTGAGTGGACAGTCTAGTCATCCCGTGGCAGTGGCAGCATCTCAGCACTGGCGTGGTCTCCACTTGGCTACGCCAGCACCTGGTCCCATCAGCATAGCTCCATGTGGCTTGTCAACGGGAAGAGGAAGCGGAGTATGGGTCTGGCTTCCAGCGAGCTATTTATCTCCACAGCGCCTCCAAATGAGGTCATCAAGCGGTGACCTGATTGACAGGCTAAACTCCACCCCTTCACTCTCCATAGTCTCAAGTTGACACCAGATGATGTAACGACCACACCATTGTCTTTTGGTGCTCCCTGCCATCACTTAATATTTTGCTGAGAGAAACCTTCAATATTTCAACTTGAGGCTGGAGTTGTTTCTTGAGTTCTTTCATTTTAAGATGTGCACACTTCGTTCTTCCTCTTTGGTTTTCTAACTAGGACTTTGAACATTGCATTATAATGTTTGATTTTGTCTTCTCGGGCTGCCCTGTGAAATGTTCTGTTCGGCTCTCCCACACCATTGTCTCTTCCATTTGCCTTAGCTACTCTATGTTTCGGAATCTCTCCTGACATCACTTTATTTTTAATGAACTTCTGTGTTCTTCATGGACGATATTCTTGATGTCCTTCCATAGCTCATCAGGGGTTCTTCGTTAGTTCTTTCAATGCATCAAATCTGTTCTTGGATGTTCTTGACATTCAGGAGGGTTAGACTCAAGGTCATATTTTGCCTCTCATGGACGTATTTTAATTTTCTTCAGCTTTAACTTGAACTTACATATGAATCATTGATAGTTTACTCCATAGTCAGCCCTGGTCATAGTGGCTGATATTAAGATGTGTCATGGTCTCTTCCCACCGATGCCTGGCTTTTGCTGCTGATATTGAACTTCTTTATTGCATCCTCCCATAGATGCAGTCACTTTGATTTCTGTGTATTCTACCTGGAAAAGTCCATGTGGAACTTCAGTCTTCTGTAGGGTTTAAAAAGTTGGTATTTGCTGTAAAGAAGTCATTGGTCTTTGAAAATTTTATCATGCAATCACCAGTCCCATTTCTATCACCAGATTACATTTCCAACTAGTGCTCCTTCCTCTTTTGCATCCCAACCACCAATAATTATACCCGTGTCTCAATTGCATGCTTGGTCGGTTTTCAGACTGAAGATGTTGGTAAAATTGTTCAGTTTCTGCATCCCTAGCTTTGGTGGTTGGCGCATAAATGTGAATAGTAGTTGTATTGACTGGATTTCCGTGTATGGGGATAGATATCATACCATCAGAGACAGCACTGTGCTTCTAGATAGATCTTCAGATGTCTGTGTTGATGACTGCAGGGCCTCCTTCTTCTTGAATCTGTCTCTCCCAGGATAGTAAACCACATTGTTTTCTCTTTCAGAATGGCCAATACCGGTTCACTTCAGCCCACGACTGCCTATAAGATATATCTTCATATGTTTCATTTCATTCTTGATAACTTGCCATTTCCCTAGGTTCAAACTTCGTATATTCCAAGTTCCATTTAGTACTTGATGTTTAGTCTGGACCCATCAGCCAATGAGGGTCCCAAAGGCTTTATTCCACCCACATTATAATCAACTCTACTTTGAGAAGGCACCTTTCTGTCAGGCATATTTTGAGTGCCTTCGGACTTAACGGCCTCATCTTCTGTTACCCTCTCTTCCACGGCTCTCCTTCTATTCAGGAGATTTCCAGGACTTGACAAGGCTTTACCCAGAAGGCCTTCAGAGACGAATTCCTCAGACACGGGCAGCCTGTTCCTTTTTCGTAGCTTGTTCTTAGTCCGGAAGCTCTGCCGAAACTTGCCCACTTTGGTCTTGTGCCATCCTCACAACTGTTAACTTTGAGCCCAGGGTTGCAGCCACCGTGCCAGTCCGTCTTTCAGAGGGTCTTCCTTTTGCTTCCCGTCACCTTTACCAAGCGTGATGTCCTTTTCCAGGGCCTGCACTCTCCTGACGACATAGCCAAAGCATGTGAGATAGAGTCTCGCCATCCACACTTCTGGCTATACGTCTTCAAGACAGCTCTGTCTGTTCTTCTGGCAGTCCATAGAACTGTTCTTCGCCAGCCCTGGAATTCAAATGCGCCCAGTATTCTTTGGTCTTCCTTAGACAATGCCAAACGTTCGCATGCATATAAGGTGAAAATATCATGGCGTGGGTCAGCTGAACCATGGACCTCAAAGTAACAACCTGTGTTTCAACACGTTAAGAGGTCTTAGGCAGCAGATTTCCCCAAGGCAATGTGACATTTTCCCTCTCTTTTAAAAAAAAATAATCTTATCGGTTTATGATTCACCTATCATACAATTCATTAGTTCAAGCATATTAGAAAAGTTGTACAATTGCCACTTGATCTATTGACTGCTTCTTCCATGAGCATGAATTGTGGATCCAAGCAAGATTAAATCTGATTTGGGAACCTCCCTAAGTGAGCCAGACTACCTTAAACACCCTAGTTGCAGATTAAAGGAATGGATAGCCAACTTTGGACTTAAAACTGAAATGCCCTCGTGTGAGAAGAAGGTGAAAGTCATGGGACTTTGGTTCAAATCTCTTTCTTTTGAGGTTGTCTAGTAATTGGAATTTTCAGACTGCCATGAGTTTGCCACCCTCACCTTTCCTTTGCCTTTTGTAGCACGCCTGAGTTCGTACCACAGTGTCACCTGAGAATGAGCTTCATGCAAAATTTCCCTGTTGTCTAATACTCATTGTTTTCTTTTTACAATTCAATGTTTTAATGTATTAAAATAGTAGTGCAATCATCACCACAATCAATTTTAGATCCTTTCCTTCATTCTTGTTTCCATTACTATTAGCTCCCCGCTTCTCCCCAACTTCCCCTATCATAACCCTGAGGAGATTTTTTCATCTAGCTACTGTCGCTATACATTTGCCTATCCTGAATTTCATTTAAAGAAAACCATATTTTAAAAAGCCTAAAAAGCAACAACAACAACAAAATAAAACACAGGAAAATAATCTCAATCCAAAAGGGAGCAGAAAACAATAAACACGAGATCAAGCTATCGATGGTTCAAAAGCGGAGGCAAAGGGGAAGATGATGACTTCTTACCTAACGAGATCCCGGTCCACTTCCATTTTGCTTCCCCCTTTTCAGCCACTGGGACCAGTATTTAGATCTGAGGGGTTAGGGATCTGGAGGATGTTTTAAAAATTCATGTAGCTATTTATTTATGTTTCCTGTTAAATCCTCCATTTGCTGTTGTTGTTGTAACCACACTTCCTGTCCCACCACTCACTTTCCCCATCCCTGGCCTCCTTGCATCCCTCAGAGTCTTGTCTGTCCCTGTATAAACCACACTTCTTCTTTCTTTCGGCTCACAACAATGGTGGGTGATGTTAAATCTTTATCCTTGTAGAACAAAAAATCATATCATTGAAAAGGTGGGTGAGTGCAGAGTGGTGACTCAAAGCCCATTGGCAGCCAACTGGACACCCCTTAATGAAGGGTGGTGGGGAGGAGATGAACCAGTCAGGGTGCAGGGAAGCAATGATGAAACATATAACTTTCCTCTAGTTCCTAAATGCTTCCACCACCCCCTCTCTATCATGATCCCAATTCTACCTTACAAATCTGGCTAGACCAGAGGATGTACATTGGCACAGATAGCAACTGGACACACAGGGAAACCAGGACAGATGACTCCTTCAGGACCAATGGTGAGAGTGGCGATGCCTGGAGGGTGGAGAGAATGTGGGGTAGAAAGGGGAAACTGATTATAAGAATCTATGTATAGCCTCCTCCTTGGGGGAGGGCCAGCAGAGAAGAAGGCGGGGGGGAGACATCGGGCAGTGTAAAATATGACAAAATAATAATAACTTATGAATTATGAAGGGTTCATGAGGAAGGGGGTAGTGGGGAGGGAGGGGGAACATGAACAGCAGATATTAAGGGCTCAGTAGAAGGCAAATGTTTTGAGAATGATGATGGCAACAAATGTACATATGTTCTTGACACAATGGATGTATGTATGGATTGTGATAAGAATTGTATGAGCCCGCAATAAAATGATTAAATAAAAAACAAAAAAATCCCCCAAAATTATACTTGTAAGATATGTATGTTTGCCAAGCATAGTGCTCTCTGGTTTTATCCACTACATGTCATGCAGTGTTTAAGAGATTTGTTGCTTTTTATGGCTGTATAAAATTCCATAATATAAATATACCAGGGTCTGTTAATCCATTCTTCTAGAGCTGGGGCTTTGGTCGTTTCCATGTTTCTGCCGTTGTGGAGATTGCTGCAGTGAGCACGGGTGTACATGTGTCTGTCCAGGCTATACTCTCAATTTCTTTGGGGACTACATCCAGTAGAATGATGGCTGATCATAAGATACTTGGACTTGAATTTATTTAAGGAAATGCCATACTGATCTCCAAAATGGCTGAATATTTCTACTGTCCCCCGAGCAATGTAAGGGTTCCTCTCTCTCCACAACCTCTCCAGCGTTTGTTGTTTCCCGCTTTGTTGAATTTTACCACAAGTGTCTATGTGAAGTGGTATCTCATGGTTGTTTTAATTTGTATTACTCGTATTGCTAATGTCATGGACATTTCTTCATAGGACACTGTAAGAAAAGAACACCTTTACAGTCATCACTAAGGGGAGTTATTTGAACTGAGAATCAACAATAGCAGACATCAACCTGAGATCAAGACCACCCAGAATCCAAATGGCTTTTAGAAGTACCCAAAGTAAAACAGTCTTATAAAGCTGAAAGTAGGGAACCGGAGATGTCAATCTGCAATGAAGACAACTAAAAAGTAAGCAGAGATAGAAGACATCCGAACAGAGAAGAAGTCACACAGATTCCAAGAGAGGTCAGACTGCTTTATGCTTTCATACCTAAAAGGTCACTTCAAATAAAATGGGTAAGCACAATAAACATTAAAAAGACTTAGAAAACACTAAAACAAAAATAGCAAGAAAAGACACAATCTAAGTGAACTCAGAACCAAAGGTTATCAGGAACAAAGAAGCAGCACCAACGACTACACACATGCACACATGCACACATGCACACGCACGCACACACACATGCGCACACACACGCACACATGCACACACACGCGTGCGCACGCACACACACATACACACAGAGTAAAATGACAGCAATCAATTCATACCTATCAATAAGGACATTGCATGTAGCTGGAATGAATGCACCAGTCAAGATAGGGAAGTCAGAATAGATAAAGCACAGGCCCTATCAATATGGGTTTTTTTGTTTGTTTTTTACAAGAAAAACACCTTAGACACAAAGACACAATTTCGAGTAGTAAAACATGACATTATATGATGATTCAAAGGACACCTGAAGAAGACATAACAAAATAAATATCTATGTACCACTAAGACCTTCAAAATACATTAATCAGCCTCTGATAGAAATGAAGAGAAAAATACACAACTCGATAGTAGTAGGAGGCCCTAATACACTGTTCTCCAGAAAGGACAGAACCACGAGAAACCAACTAAAAACTAGAAAAAAACGGAAAATCACACTCACCGCTCTCGAGTCAATTCTGACTCATAGTCACCCTACAGGACAGCACAAAACTGCTTCTATGGGTTTGTGAGACTGCAGCTCTTCCCGGGAGCAGAAAACTTTGTGTATCCCAAGGAGCGGCTGGCAGTTCTGAACTGCAGTTGGCAGCCCCAACATGTAACCCTCTGTGCCACACAGAAGAGCTAAATAACACAATCCACTTGGCATCTTAGGCATATGCAAAACACTTCACCCAACAAAAGCACAATACATTCTTTTCCAGCCACATGGAATTTCTCCAGAACAGACCATATGTTAGGCCACAAAGCAAGCCGTAATAAAAATTAAAGCATCGAGATAGGACCAAGCATCTGCTTAGCTTAGTGTTCACTATGGAAACTGAACAGCACCTGGCTTTAAAACTACTGGGTAATGAAGACATGAAGAAGGTAGACATGAAATCCCTGGAAACAAATGAGAATGAAAATGCAACGTATCAGAACCTTTGGGACACAGAAAAACAGGACTCTGAGCAATTTACAGTTCTAAATGCACGTATCAAAAAAGAAGAAAGAGCCAGAACTAACACCTTAACCCCAAACTACCAACAATTAGATTAAGAGCAGGAAATCAGCCTTCAACCACGAGAAGAAAAGAAACAATTGATTGGAGCATCAAGAAAGGAATCAAGAAAGAATCAAGACAAAAAGCTGGCTCTTTGAAAAGCAAAAGCAAAAACCAAATTCCCTGGGATAGAGCCACTGACACTCACAGAGACCCTGTAGGGCAGGGTGGAGCTGCCCATCTGAGCTTCTGAGAATGTGACTCTGTACAGGAAGAGAAAGTCCTGTCTTTCTCCCGAGGCGCTGCTGGTGGTTTTGAACTGCAGACGTTGCTGTTAGCAGCCTAATTCATACCACTATGCCACCTGAGCTCTTTTTTTCCCCTTTCTTTTTTAAAAATCATTTTATTGGGGGCTCATACAACTCTTATCACAAACCATCCATCCATCCATCCATCCATCCATCCATCCATCCATCCATCCATCCACTGTGTCAAGTATCAGCTCCTCATTTTCCCCTCCCTTTCCACCACCCGCCCTCTCATGAACCCTTGATAATTTATAAATCATTATTATTTTGTCATATCTTACACTGCCTGACATCTCCCTTCACCCACTTTTCTGTTGTTCATCCACCAGGGAGGGGGTTATATGTAGATCCTTATAATCAGTTCCCCCTTTCTACCCTCCCCTCCCATCACCATCCTGGCATCATCACTCTCACCACTGGTTCTGAGGGATTCATCTGTCCTGGATTCCCTGTGTCTCCAGTTCCTATCTGTACCAGTGTACATCCTCTGGTCTAGCCGATTTGTAACGTAGAATTGGGATCATAATGGGGCGGGGGGAGCACTACACTGCACCCTGATTGACTCATCTCCTCCCTGGGACCCTTTTGTAAGGGGATGTCCAGTTGCCCACAGATGGGCTTTTGGTCCCCAGTCTGCCCTCCCCCCTCATTCACAATATGATTTTTTGTTCCTTGATGGCTGATACTTCATACCTTTGACACCTCTTGATCACACAGGCTTGGTTCTTTGAAAAGAGTCATTACATTGACAACACACTGGCACACTTTGTAACAAAAAGAACTAGCTGACAGTCTACCATCTCAGGAGGTAGCATATGAGCAAGAACCAATGGTGCTGAAGGAAGAAGCTCTAGCGGTACTAAAAGCATTAGCCATAAATAGACTCTGGGAATTGATGGCATACCAGTTGAATTGGTAATTGAAATTTCAGGAAGCTGATAAAGCCATGGAAGCACTCATCGTCTATGCCAGGAAATTCGGAAGACAGCTACTTGGCCAACTGACTGGAAGAGATTCATGTTTTGCCCATTCCAAAGAAAAGGGACCCAACAGAATGCTCAAGCTACAAAACAGTATCATCGATATTGCATGCAAGCAGACTTTTGGTGAAGGTCACCCAACAACAATGGCAGCCCAACCTGGCCAGGGAACTGCCAAAAGTTGAGGCCAGCTTCAGACGAGCACGCGCAACAAGGGACACCATTGCTGATGTCGGATGCATCTCGGCTCAAAGCAGAGAATACCGGAAAGATGTTACTTGTGCTTTCTTGACTATGTAAAGGCATTTGACTCTGCGGCCCATAATAAATTATGGATAACCTTGAGCAGAATGATAATTCCATAACACTTGGTTGTGTTCATGAGGAACTTGTACGTGGATCCAGAGGCATTTGTGTGAACAGAACAAGAGAATACTGCATGGTTTCCAGTTGGGAAAGGTGTGTGTCAGGGCGGTGTTCACTCACCAGACTTGTGCGATCTGTACACTGAGCAAATCCTCAGCAAAGCTGGATTATCTGAAGAAGAACGTGGCTCAAGATTGGAGGACGCCCTTATTAATCAACCTGTGGCATGCAGCTGACACAACCTTGCTTGCTGCAAATGAGGAGGACTTGAAGCACTTGCAGATGAAGACCAAGGACTACAGCCTTCAGTGTGGATTACAACTCAATGTAGAGAATACCCAGGTCCTCACAACTGGACCAATAGGTATCATGATTAATGGAGAAATGGTTGGAGTGGTCAAGGATGTTGTCTTGCTTAGACCCACAATCAGCGCTCACGGAAGCAGCGGTCAGGAGAGCCAAAGATGCACTGCACGAAGTATTTCTGCTGCACAGACCTCTTTAGAGGACCGAAGAGCAAGGATGCTACTGTAGGGCCTAAGGTGCACCTGACCCAAGCCAGGGTATTCTCCATTGTCTTATATGCGTGTGGAAGTTGGTCATTGAATAGGGAAGACCAAAGAAGCATCGATGCATTTGAATTCTGGTGCTGGAGAAGAATATTGAAAGTACCATGGACTGCCAAAAGGACAACCTGATCTGTCTTGGAAGAAGTACAGCCAGAGTGCTCCTTAGAGGCAAGGATAGCAAGACTTCTTCTTTCAACCTATTGTCAGAAGATGACAGTCCCTGGAGAAAGGACATCATGCTGGGTAAAGTGGAGGGACAGTGGAGAAGAGGAAGGTGCTCAAGGAGATGGATTGGCATGGTGGCTGCATCAATGGGCTCTGCCATAGGAAGAATGGCCAGGGTGAAGCAGGGCCGTGGAGTGTTCTGTTGTCTTGTGCATTGGGTCCCTATGGGTCAGGACCTACTGGATGGCCCCTCACAAGAAGAACTGATCAACTTCACACCGGAAACAAGGAGAATATGTCGATATCATGAATAAGAAAAGAAATGGGCAACATCACCACAGAACCCACTGAAATCGAAAAAGATGACAACACCATGAAAGCCTGTATTCAATAATTTTGATAATCTAGAAGAAATGGACATTTCTAGAGAGAGACTATCTAGTTAAACTAACAGATTAATACAGAAAACCTCAACAGACTCATTCCTAGAGAAATAAATGACAAAGTCATTTTCAAATCCATACCCCCTCCCCAAATGTCCAGAATGAGACAATTTCACCGGGAAATTCTACCAAGGAGTCAACACCAAATGTGGAGTTGACACGAAGCCTACTCCAACTATTCCAGAAGATAGAAAAGATTGGCAAACTCTCAAATGTGTATGAGGTGAGCATAACCCTGAAGCCAAAAGGAGGCAAAGACACCGAAAATGACAGCCCAGTATCACTTATGAACATGGGTGCAAACACTCTAAACCAAACCCAATCCGCGAAAATCCAACAACAGTAACAAAAATACATCATGAATGCGTAGCATCTATACTGGGTGTGCAAGGATAGTTCAACATCAGAAAAATAACAAAGTAACCAATCATATAAACAACTATCAATTAATGTAAAAAAGATACTGACAACACCCAGCACTCATTCCTGATAAAAAAAACAATTGACAAAATAGAAACAGAAGGGAAATTCCTCAACATCATAAAAGGTATACAGGAAAAACCAATGGCCAGCATCTCACACAATGGAGAGAAAATGAACGCATTCCCTTTACAAATAAGACCCAGACAAAAATTGCCTGTATCACCATTCTTATTCAATATCGTGCTAGAAGTTGTAGGCAGAGTTTCTAGGTGACAAAGGGAAATTACATTTGCCAAAAAAGAAAGAAAACTCGATTTGCAGATGATCTGATTCTATACATGAGAAACCCCAAAGACACAACATAATCATTGTTGGAACCAATCAAAAGATTCAGCAACATGGCACGCTACAAGACGGGCATTCAAAGATCAATTGAATTCCTGTATACTCAGGAAGAGAACTCTGAAAAATCAATCAAGAAGACGTTACACTTACAGCAGCCACCCGAGAGATGAGCTATTTAAGAAGAAACCTAGCCAGAGAAACAGAAGACTTCTACAAAGAATGCTACAAAGCATGACTACAAGCAACCAGCGTTAGATTATAACCATAAGTCTACATGTACGTTTAAAAAATGAAATACATGTGCCCATTCTAGACCATGTTTACTGTTTAAAGCCTCCAAGATTGCCAGATGCTGGAGGTGACAATACACATGATAGAAAGCAGTGCTCATGCGCTAACCAACTTGTGAATGTCCTTCTGTTATGACTTAGGGCAGTACCGTGGACACAGAATGAGGAAGCAGCCTTTGAGCAGTATTCCTCAAGACTGCTGAGGTTCGTGCAGAAGGGCAGCAGGATGCAAAAGGGGGAGTGTATTCAGGTGTGCCCACATTTGCATATTTAGGACAACCCCTGATGTGTGTGCGTGCGTCTCTTGGCTGTACTACAGGACTACCTTACGCTCAGTGGAAACACCTTGGTGATATTTTAGTAGTTCTAAATCTGTTCATTCTCACGGAAGAATTACACTTAGTGTGTTCTTGCTTTGTCTCACTTTAAAGCGAGCATTAAGGGAATGCATTATGCTCACTGTAACTCTGCCAACAGCCTTATCCAGAGGCTTGCTACCATAACTGTCTTTGGTGCATTTCTTTCTCCCCACCAAAAGGATTTCTTGTCTGTTTGTTTTTCCTGATGGAGTCAGTATATTGTATTCTTGCTTGTCAAAACACTCCTGGTTTGGGGACTTTGAACTGGTAAATATTCTTGATGTGTGAATAAAAACATGAATCCATATTGTGTGACCGCATCCTCCTAAAGTTGTATGCTCAATCATTTATAAGCATACATAGAATGGAGAAAGTCACGGCAAACTATCACATCACCAAAATGGTTTTGGCTGTATCTTGTGTAATTTTTCTCTTTGTTTTTCAGATTTCTTTAGTGTGCAAAAAAACAACAACCCTTGAAATGAAAAAAAGTTATTTTTAAAACTTTCGTAGAGTCCTGATTGCCTATAGAATAAAGTTAGCTTGCTGACAAAAAAGGAACCCTAAGAGACACGCATCCCTGGAAGACTATGCCGTGTTCGGGGATAGGAAGACTTAAGATTATGAACATATCAATACTGGCCCAAGCAATCTATAAACATAAAGCAGACACCACGGTCACTTTTTAAAGAAATGGGAAATTAACCAAGTTTATCTGGAAAGAAAAGAGACTCAGAAGGAGCAAAGTACTGCTAAACAAAACACAGCAGGAGGGCTCTCCTTTCCCTGGCTCAAAATCTACCGCGCGACCGTGGTAGTCACGGCAGCCTGGAACTCATACAAGGATAAACGCAGAGACCAATGGAACAGAAGAGTAAACCCAGAAATAAATCCATCTATCAACAACTGATTTTTTTTTTAGACCACTGATTTTTGACCAAGAGTCGAAACATAGTTTCTAAGGGAAGAGCTAACTTCAACAAATGGTGATGGAAAAACTGGATAAATATGTGCAGAAGAATGAAACAGGACCCATATCTCACTCCATATACAAAAATGTATTAAAGATCTAAATGTAAACCCTAAAAATATAAACATGATCAATGAAAGAAAACATAAGAACATACTCAGAGTCCCGAGGACATGCCATGAACACACTATTACACACAATGAAAAACACAGACACAATAGAAGACTAAATAGATGGCTGAAACCTCCTAAACATAAAAATATATGTGCTTGAAAAGACGTCACCCAAAAACGCAAAAAGAGAACTGAGACTGGGGGTAAAAATGCTTGGCAGTGACATCTCAGACAAGTGACTAATATCTAGAATCTATAGACAATGTCAACACCTCTACATTAAAAAACCACATACGCCAATTGTAAAGTAGGCAGAGCAAACAAATAGACATTTCCCAAAGGAGACATTCAGGTGGCCAAGAAACATTTGAAAATATTCTCACAATCACTAGCCCCCCTGAAAGATGCAAGTCGAAACTATGTGGAGACACCATCTCACGCCAGCGAAGTTCAAAGACACCGAATATAACAAATCCTGGAAAGAATGCCGAGAGATTGGAACCCTCGTACGCTGCTGTGGGAACTGTACAACAGTATCATTGCTGTGGAAAGCAGGATGGCACTTCCTAAAATAAAAAAAAAAGAAGAAAAATGGAAATACCACATAGCCCAGCAATCCCTCTACTTGCTATATACTTTAACAAAATAAGACCTGAAGCACCAACTGATACATGCTTACCTGTGTTCATCGCACCACTATTCACAGTAACAAGGAGATGGAAACAAGTTAAATGTCCAGGGGTGTAAGGTTGTATGCTGAGCAAGTGATCAGAGAAGCTGGATTATATGAAGAAGAGCATGGCATCAGGACTGGAGGAAGGCTTACTAAATAACAACTTGCAATATGCAGATGACACAACCTTGCTTGCTGAAAGTAAGGAGGACTTGAAGCACTTGCTGATGGAGATCAAGAACTGTAGCCTTCAGAAGGGATTACAACTCAATGTAAAGAAGACCCCAATCCTCACACCTAGAACAATAGGTAACATCATGATTAATAGAGAAATGGATGAAGTTGTCAAGGATTTTGTCTTACTCGGATCCATAATCCATCCTCATGGAAGCAGCAGAGATCAAAAGACATACTGCATTAGGTCCATCTGCTGCACAGACCTCTTTAGGGGACTGAAGAACGAGGATGCTACTCTGAGGACTAAGGTGCACCTGACCCAAGCTGTGGTGTTCTGCATCGCATCATATGCATGTGAAAGTGGGACATTGAGTAAAGAAGACCAAAGGACAGATGCATTTGAATTGTGGTGCTGGAGAAGAATTTTGGAAGTACTGTGGACTGCTAAAAGGATATACCAATCTGGATTGGAAGAGATACAACCAGAGTGCTCCTGAGAGGCAAGGTTTGGATACGTTGTTAGGGGAGATACCATACTGGTTAAGTGGAGGGGCACCGAAAAAGAGGAAGGCCCTCGATGAGGTGGGCTGACACGGTGGCCCCAACAATGAACTCAGCATGGGCACACTGGGGAGGATGACACAGGACCAGGTAGCGTTTCATTCTGCTGTGCAGAGGCTCGCCGTGGGTCCAAACTGACTCAAGGACCCGGAACAACAATGACAACACACTGTGGTACATTAAATGTTAAAGAATAATGATGGACCTGTGAAACCCCTCGTGGCATGGAGGAACCTCAAAGATCTTTATTGTGTTGAGTGAAATTGGCCAATCACAAAGAACAAAGATTGTAAGAAACTTCTGTTAGACTTCAAAAATCAAGAATCAGGCTTTGGTGGTTCCCAGTGGCGGGAAGGAAAAGGGAGGAGGAGAGAATCAGAGGTTGGAGGGTGGGCAAGTCCGACGGGGGAAGAGAATATGCAACAGGAGGAGCATGGACAAACACATGGGGGCGGGGCAAGGGACAGGTCTAATGCTGAAGACAAAACTGCTCACCTGCTCTGAAAACTTCCACCTGATTCTCAATGAAAAGGATTTAAAAACAATAATAAAAGAACTAGGAAACAGACATGGCAAGTGTAACTTCTCTCTGAACAATGGCCTCTTTGTAACAGGCCAGGGTTAGATAGTGCTTGTCTACCAGTAACAAACATTTTGGATCAAAGATTCCATAGAAGAATTCTGCTCAAAAGGGGAGAGATGTGTAGCTGAAGTTCAAATTCTCTGAGCGCCAGACATCCTAAAGCCACGAAAGTTGAATAAGCTCCTAGAACTATGGTCCTGAAATCATCTTAAAATTTTTAGCCAAAAATATTTCTTGAAGTCTTCTTAAAACCAAGCAATATCTCATAGCTTAGCTAATAATAATTTTTTAAAAAAATCGTCTTCCTTGAACATTATGATCATTTAAAAGCTCTCTCAAACCCACTGCCATCAAGTCAATTATGACTCATAGTGACTCTATAGGCCAGGGTAGCTCTGCCCCTGTGAGTTTCCTGGACTGTAACTCTTTACGGGAGCAGAAAGCATCGTCTTTCTCCCCCAAAAAGTATCTATCTAGGATCAAACTGACAACATCGACTTGAGTCTTTAATTCTTCTGGGGCAGTGAGTTTACGGAATGGGAGGAACAACGGAGCAATGGAAGGTGAGAATGATCACAGGCACAGAAGAATGAGGTCAAGGTTATTGACTTGTACTTGGAGAAACTGTTGGGAGAAATCTACCTCAGCCAAAATCCTTTCCGAAAACCTTGTAATAATCCTGGTCTGTAAGAGACTGATGGAACTCTGGAAACTATGATTCTTCAATACCCTTCAGGACTAGAGCTGGACTTGCCCCCACTCATGGCTCAACTGTCAGTCAAATTATTGCTGCCGATACAAGATCAACAAACAGAAGTCCATTGGACTGCTACACACATTGGATAAGACCACAGAAGAGATCAAAAAGGCGGTAACGTTCACAATAGCCAAGCACAAATTGAAATATCTAGGGATATACCCGACTAAAAGAACAAAAGATCTATATGAGCAAAACTACAGAACACTATTACAAGAAACCAAGAGCGACCTCAACAAATGGAAGACTATCCCATGCTCGTGAATTGGAAAGCTCAATAAAGTCAAGATGTCAGTTCTGCCCATGGCACTATATAAATTTAATGCAATCCTGATACAATTACCCTCACCTTTCTTCAAAGAAATGGAAAAACTGATTACCAACTTCATATGGAGGGGAAGAAGCCCAGAATTAACAGAGAACTCCTCAAGAAGAAGGACACGGTGGGAGGGCTTGCTTTACCTGACTTTAGCACATACTATACAGCCATGGTTGTTCACACTGTCATTGGTACAGACCAATGGAAAAGAACTGATAACCCAGAAAGAATATCATCAGCACACGGACAACTTCATCTTTGATTAGGGCCCAAAAAATACCCAATGAAGATGCGCTCTTCAACAAGTGGTGCTGGAAAAATTGGATATCTACCTGAAGAAAAATGAAACAAGACTCTTATCTCACTCCATGCACAGGAATAAACTCAAGGTGGATCACAGACCTAGAGGTAAAACCCCTAACTATTAGGGCCATCGATGAGGGAATTGGGACCAATCTGAGAACCTTGGCACAGGGAATACATAGGCTATCGGAAATAGGGAAGGACACAAACACAGAGGAGGCAGAAATTGACAAGTGGGATATACTGAAGATAAAACACCTGCGTCCATCGAAAGATGGATTGTGATTAAGAGTTGTACAAGCCCCCAATAAAATGATTTTAAAAAAACCGATCGCTGCCATCCCGTCCACTCTGACTCGTAGCAATGATGCCCCGTGGGTTTCTGAGGCTCACCTTTCTCCCATGCAGCTCCGGGGAGCGTCAATGGAGTGATGACCCTGTGGCTAGCAGCCCAGCCAAGCGCCCAGACCTATAACACAGGCAGTTCCCAGGAGGTGCACACTCCTTAGGGCACGTCAGTCATGTGAGAGCAAAAGGGCAGCGTTTGCCCAGGGTTGTGAAGTTCAGGGGGCGGGGATAGGGAGGAAGGGCCCATGGGAACAGCAGATACAGAGGAGACGTGGGAGGAGACCTGTTATATGGCGGGGACTGCAGTCAACGCCACAGATCAAAATGCTTCCGCACCGTGAAGAGCAAAGCGAGCAGACGGCTGGCCCCACTTGCGCCCAGACCACACTGCAAAGCGAACAGGAAGAGAAAGGATGCCAGCAACGTGAGCGGCAGCACAGGACCCGCTTCCAAGCCCAGTGCCTCTCCATGTGGGGCTGTCTCTACAGAGCGCTGCCCCTGCTGGCGCATCTGCCCTCTTCCAAGCGCCAGCTCCAGCAGAGAGCAGGGGGGCTGGAAGGCACGTGTCTTCTTGTGGCCTGTCTTTGAAGCATCACCGCTGCTTTCGCCTCTCCATGAGAAGTTCAGCCCACACTCTAGAGCGGGGGAGCTAACCCCCACCCCTGAAGATGCCAGTATATATATGACGTTCCTGCTTGGAGAATAGACAGCATGCGTAGCTGTCATGGTGCTATGACCCCGTGCAGATGGTCGTAAGGACGTGCAATGGCTGCGCCAGACCGTGGAAGTGGAGAAGAGGTCCAGGGATGGATCTGGGGACACTGAAGGCCAGGAGGTGAGGTCAGCCGTTTGAAAAGGAACAGCTGATTCGGTGGGGGAAACCGGAACCGTGCGGGGCTGTGGTGAAGGGAAGGGCAGCGTCTCCGGAAGAATGGGGCTCTCGTCGGTGTGCGGTGTGCGTAGGCACAGGAGCTCAAAGAGCATGAAGGCAGACATGTAATGTCGGCGTGGTGTGAAGAAAACGGTGACACCGCAGGGGTCGTTCCGTGGTGTGAAGGGGACAGAGGGCAGGTGGGAGCAGGCTGAAGGCTGACTGGAAGGTGGAGAAGTTAACCATGGGGCCTGCATTGTATCCTGGGGAGCCCTGGTCGCGTAGCAGGTTCGGCATTGGGTTGCTAATCCAAAGGTCAGAGGTTTGAACTCACCAGATGAGGCAGGCCGCTCGGTGCCGCCAAGATTCACAGCCTTGGGAGTGCGATGGAGTAGTCCTCTGAGTAGTGGCATTAGGAGTCAGAATGGACTCAGGGCCCTGTGCTTGGTTCGATTACACAATCAGCCGGTAGGACCCTCTAAAGCCATCTGACTGGGGTCCACGTCATCCTGACGCCACTGCCTTCAGCGCCGGCACTGTGTCTGCACTGGACATCCTGCTAGCAGCCGGAAGGAGCCTCTGAACCCCACGTTTGGTCATATGAAGAAGCCTCAGTGGCTCCCGAGACTGACCTGGAAGCCCTGAGCCTAAAGCCCCCTAGTTCCTCAATAGCAGGTGAGCCCAGAAGGTCCTGAATATCACTGTGGAGCTCTGCGCTCTTTAAAAAATAACCAAACCAAACCACCACCGATATGAGCCCAAACGGCCGCCAGTACTTTAGACCCGGCCAGGCCGAGGGAGCCTGGGACTCAGTCACAAGTAGCACAGAATCAGAGCGAACTTGACACAATGTTAGCAATGTACCCAACAGTCCTGCACAGTGTGTGTGGTAGAAATGGTCAACTGAGAGCCAGCGTGTGTTTCCACTGGAACACAGTGAAATACGAATTCAATACTAATTCATTAAAAAGAAAAAAATCTGGGGCCATCCATTACCCTGGGCTACATCTCAAACTGCATGCAGGTGGCTACGTTACCTACCTCTCTGTAACCTTCCGTCAACCCCCCACCCCACTACCTTTCTCTTTTTCTCTCCCTCCCTCCCTGCTCCTCTCTCCTCTTGCTCCCTGCACCCAGGTCCTTACATTGTACTTGGGTCTTTCCTTTCCCCTGGGCCAATTCTCTTAGCAGCCTGTCTCAGGGGACGGTCCTTGCCCGGCCAGGCCCTCCTAGCCTCTCCTTTACGTCCAGCCCACCCCCGCTTTCCCCTGTCACCAATGCAGCCTTTCTCTTCTCCCCTGAGATTAGCACGAGGCGGACTCCATACCGCGTCCGTGACCCTGAGGAGATGCGCAGGACTCTCCCCTGGACTGGATTAAACCATGGCTCTTTCTTCAACAGGGACGTATTTCCGGTGGCTATAATGTTTCTTTTAAGCAACACAAGCTCCTGTGGACATTTTATAAGAAGTTTCTTTTTCAACAACAACTGGGCAACAGTCACCTCAGGAGAGAAGACCCACAGAGGGGATTCTTCTGAATCATGGTGACTTCTTAGGCTTGAATGGAATGCTTTCACGACAGGCTGTTTGGTAATCCATTGAAATAATGAGTAACCTTTGGGTTACCGAGGGCGAGGCGAGTTAAAGAATCCCGGATGCTGAAGGAGCAATTAGCTACATATATAGTAATTGGCCTGCTTTCAATTCAGGCACTATTAAAAAAAATCCAAGAAGTCTAAGCACTGTCCAGGCTTTCAAGGTTTTCAGAAAGCAAATGAAAAGAAGCCGGAGCCCAGCCAGCAGCAGGGAGACTCATTAGCTGCATACATGTTAATCCTGGGGATAGAAACTGGAACGCCATCTGTGGAACCCAGAGCCCCAGGCGCCCATCTCCAGCCACCTGCAAGGCATCCCCACCTGGAAGTGCTGGGGCCAGCTCAGCGCTCAGCACCTCCCAATCTGAACTCATTATGGTCCCCCACAGACACCTGCCTCCTCCAGGAGCCCCAAGCTCGGCTGTGCAGCAGCCCGGGTGTCAGAGATTCAACTGCATCCCCCACAGTTATGTGGGGCGACCCCCCCCCCTCAAGGTATATAGAAGTCCTAGCCACTGGGCCCGAGCCTGTTCCTCTGCCCTGAAATAAGGGGCTTCTTAGGTTGTGTTACAGAAGTCCTCGTGGCACAGCAGGCTACTAATCACAAGGTCATCAGTTTGAAACCACCGACTGCTCCAGGGGAGAAGGCCTCGATGCTGTGGTCTCCCTGCTGTTGTTTGCGTCTCTGCTGCATGCCGGGAGCTGCGCTGAGGGCTGCGGAAGCATCCTTTCCTTCTTCACAGCTACCCCATGAGGAGGTAGGTCAGCTTTTCCAGGAATGAGGTCTGACTTTTATGGGCGCGAGGCACTCGGTCTTTTCCATTGCCTCATATGCACGTGGAAGCTGGGCACCGAATAAAGGAGGCTGAAGAGCATCAGTGCCTTTGAATTGAGGTGCTGGCAACGCATATCGAAAGTAGTGTGGGCTGTCAAAAGGACAAACAGGTATGGCCGAGGGAGGAAAGGATGGAGAGACTTTTTCCCAGGTACTTTGGACATGTCTGTTGGGAGAGCCCAGTCCCTGGAGAAGGGCGCCATATTTGGTACCGTACAGGGGCTGCAACAAAGAGGAAAGCCCTCAGTGAGATGGGCGGACACAGCAGCTGCAACAGCGGCTGCAACAGGAGCTTCCAGAGGAGGAGCCATGGTGAGGACGCTACAGGACCGGGCAGTGTTTCATTCTGCTGTGCGGTCAGCATGCGTCAGACCTGACTAGATGGCAGCTAACAACAACAACAACAACAAGATACTTTTAAGGTTTCCAGGAGGCAAAGCAGCCCTAGTGGTGCAGTGGTTAAGGAGATCACTGCTGACTGAAAGGTTGGTGGTTCAAATCCACCAGCCACTCCAAAAGAGAAAGAGGTGTCCATCTGCTTCCATAAAGATGGAAGTCCCCTGGGTGAGTCCAAATCGACTGGACAGCAGTGAGATTTTTTTTTGGAGGGGTGGTGGTGACACAAACAGTAAGTGCTTGTGGAGAATGAATCCACTGAGAGAAGAAAGGCCTGATTATCGGCAGCCCTAAAAAAGATGTCATTCATGAAAACATCTTCGACATAACCAAACACCTGGGGGTCAGGAGCATGGTCAATTAGCAAAACTGTCTACTTCGGTGCATACCCACTGAGGCCTTAAAAGCTCATGATCAGCTATCACAGGTGCAATTGTGGGTCTCTCTCCATCCAGAGGGAAGGAGGGCGAGGAAAATCGAAACATGTGGACCCAATTAGCGCTGTGGATTAATGGGCCATACAGACTTCAGTCTCAAGGACGCTGAGACCAGAAGACCCCAGGGCAGTGGTTCGCAACCTTCCTCACACCGCGACCCTTGAATACAACTTCTCATGTGGTGGTGACCCACTAACCATAAAATTATTTTCGTTGCTACTTCATGACTCATTTTGCTACTGTTGTGAATCGGATGACCCCTGTGAAAGGGTCGTTTGACCCCCAAAGGGGTCGCAACCTACAAGTTGAGAACTGCTGCTCCAAAGGGAGGAAAATGTGGACCCAAGTTCAAGTTCATAAAAACCAACAGGAAACAAACAAACGAGGCTCCCTGGACTGATAGAAGAGTGCGATCCCTGAGAAGGTGGGCTTGTAATCATCCGTCAGCTCTAGGTTTGATCTCCGCCCAATTTTTGGTCAAATAAAAGGCCTCTAAGGGTGACAAGGACCCTGGAGGAACACCTACCTTGGGATGATCCAGCCCTTGGATCAGGACAAGACTCGGCAAGGTTTCGGGAGGAGGCAGAGGACCAGGTCACATGGGGAGGAATACCAGCCATTACTCAGTGGGGATTGCCATCAGTGTTACAAAAGTAGGTGTGGAATGGAGAACTGCAACACCTCCCCCATTTCACAGTGAAAGCCATTTGCTTTGTAAATTGCTGCCAGTGGGGTGCTGTTGAATTGATTTCCAATGACCCAAGGTGAGGGCAGACTGGCCCCCTGAAGTTCTCTAAGCAGCCATCTTCTCGGGAGCAGAATGTCAGGAGCTTCTGGGTAGGCTAGAGCCACCACCGTTTCATTTCGGGGAGAAGGTAACCACAGGTCACCGGAGCTCACAGCCGGGGGAACCCTGCGAAGATGCTCTGTCTGAAACACGTGGGATTCACTCCAGGGCTACCGGCTTGTGTTTTTCATAGGCACGTATACCTGGTGGGCCTTTCCTCGACGAAAAAACGTTTACAGCGCTATTTCATGACTGCATTTTTATCATTATACTAATTATAGTTACACAGATATAATCTAAGTTGGACTAATTATTATACTCCTCAATTTCCTCCCCTTCTGATTAAAACACAATAACGCAAAACGTTCTCGTGGGCTCCGCAAGGGTCCCTGGGGGGTTAAGTGCTTGAGCGAAAACTCGGGAAGGCTGGTGCTGTTCCGCAGAAGAAAGGGCAGACGGTCTGCTATGGGAAAGGCTACAGCCTAGGAAACTACTTTTGCTATAATGTTGCTCTGGGGCGGGCGTGACCCACGCAATGGGTCTGGGTACTTGATGGGCAATGGCCCTTATCCACTGTATGCACTTATGTGGTTAGATAGCGACCCGATGTACAGCAGAGGGAAACACTGCCTGGTCCTCCACGGGCGTCACCAACCTCGATAAGCGGGAGCCCGGCTAGTGAGGGAGGAGCCAGGAGCCCGCGGCAGGACTTCCCTGCACCGGAAGGTCGCCGACCTCGCCCCTCCCGCCAGGCCCCGCCCCTCCCGCCAGGCCCCGCCCCTCCACCCGGGCTCAGGCGCGCGGCCGCGGGGGGCGGGGCGGCGGGCCGCGCGTGCGCACTCCCGGCTATTCCCGCCGCGCGCATGCGCGCTGCGCTTGCTCTCGACCAGGATGGCGGGGGCCACGCCGGGTGCCGTCGCGGAGGAGGACTTTTTCGGGAATGTGGCCGAGTGGGGCGACGAGGCGGACGGCGGCCAGGTGAGGGGACAAGAATGCTGGTTCCGGTCGCCGGCGGGCCGGCCCGCGAGGTCGCCGAGTAGTTGAAGCACAGCCCGTCCCGCCCACTTCCGCGGCCGACGTGCCCCGGCCGCGCCCCCGCACGCCACCGGCCCCCCCCCTTGCCCCAGGGGCACTGTGCCCTCACTTCACCTGTAGGGCTGGGGAGGGGCAAGGGGGGACTGCCTTGCCCCGCCTAGGGGGCCCAGAGGCCCCCGCAGGGCCGGTGCCTCAGTTTCCCCTGGTGACCGTCGGGCCATGATTGGCCCATTCACCTGGAGTTCCAAGGCGAGCAGCCACCAACTCAGGAGTCTGGACCCACAGCTGTGCAGGCACCATCCCCAGGGGAAGGCCCACCTTTGGACACTACAGTCATGGGCCGACTCTCCTACCCCCTTGGGGCAGAATGATACGGGAAGGGGGCCGGGAGAGGGGCCCCACTCTGCTCTGCCCTGAAGCCTTTGATTCTGACCCTTTCACAAAAGCCATCCTTTTAGGCACATTGGGTGGGTTTGGAGCACCCATGCTGGCCTAGTGACTACTAGTTGGACGGCTAACCACAAGGGCAGCAGTTCGAAACCACGGGCCACGGAAACCACAGGGCCAGTTCTATATGTCCTCTAGGGTCACTGTCGAGGTGGAATCCACCCCATGGCATTGATAGGGCTGATTCAAACTGCCAACCCCTTGGTTAGCAACCTGGTGCTTAACCATTGCACCCCCACTGCCAGTCTCCCTGATGTTAGGGTTTAGAATGCGTACAACCTTACTCTAATGGTAAGACTCCCCTGGGGTCTCAGTGAGAAGTGCTCAGCCCCACCTGGGGACTGGGGACCAGTCACAGTCTAGGGCCCAGCCTGGGAAAGTACCTGCTCATAGGAGTTAAGATAAGCTACCTCTGGGAAACAGAAGCAGGCCTCAATTGTGGTTGCATCTGCCTTATGATGGGCTGCCCTTTGGATGTTCTGGTTTTGTTGTTGGGGTAGACGTTAGAGTTAGCAGATAGAGCCCTGGTGGCACAGTGGGTTACCTGTTGGGCTGCTAATCACAAGGTCTGCGATTTGAAACCACCAGGTGTTCCACAGGAGAGCGGATGCTTTCTACTCTTGGAAAGAGTTTACAGCCCCAGCATCCCACAGGTGCAGTTCTACCTTGCCCTATAGGGTCGCTGTGAGTTGGAATTGACTTAATGGCCTGCGTGAGTGTGATACTAATGAGGGGCCTTGGTGGCATAGTGATTTCACGTTGGGCTGCTAACCCTGAGGTCAGCAGTTTGAAACCACCAGCTGCTCCTGGGGAGAAAGAAGGTTTATGCTCTTGGAAACCCTTAGGGGCAGTTCTGCCTTGTCCTGTGGGGTTGCTGTGAGTTGGCATCAAGTTGAAGGCAATGAGTTGGTTGTTTTGTATTTTTTTTTACGGCACTTCATCCACATGTCATACAATTCAGTACTTCAATCATACCCAGAAGAGGTGTACAATTATCACCATATTCAATTCTAGAACATTTTCTTCTTCCTTGTAGTCGTTGTTACTCCTGTAATTATTTTTTTTCTAATTGTGGCAAGAATATACGCAAGAGAACGTTCTCCAGTTCCACAACCTCCACTTGTGTAATTCTTTTCATTTGTTTGCTTTTTTATACTTAGCAATATGTACTAACTATGATGCTGTGGTGCATTATTTGCTGTTGTTATTGTTCTCATGCTAACCCCCAAAGACCAAGATGAGATTGATGAAGACACTGGTAACAGAAGGCAGTAATAATGAAAACTAAAGAAATAAAAGGAGGTGTTTGACTTCACATCAGGACTGTCTTATGATGGATGAGTCATCGGATCTGAACCCTGTCGGTCAGGGCTTCGCTGTAGGATTTTTGGCAGTCCCTGGTACTTTCAGTCTTCTGCACCAGCACCGGGATGCAAATGCATTGATGCTTCTTCAGTCTTTCTTCCTCACATCCACAGGAGGGAGAGCAAAGTGTTTAGTGGGCTGCATGATGGAGCCTCCCATGGCATCATTGGAAGATTAAAGTTGAGTGGAGAAAGGGCCAGGTTTGTGCCATGGAGAGCTGGGCCAGGTGTTTCATGCACTGTCTCTTCCCGCTATCACGGTGCCCATGGTGCAAAAGCCAAGAGAGGCACACAGGACTTGGCTGTCTGTCCAAGGTCACAGAACTCATCACCAGGGGAATAGGGCACCAAACCCAGACCCACGTTGATGTCCTTGCTGGCCCCTGAGATGGTCCGTGGTGCTTTGGTGTTGGGGACATCCTGTTGAGAATGTCATAGTATTTGGCACAATGAGCCTTCAGGTCAGAGTGTAAGAACTGTAAGTGTAAGCGTCTTCAAGGCTGTCTAGACCAGTGCCCCCATTTTAGAGCTTGAACACATAAGCTACCCCAGTGTACCCCAGTGGGAATGGCAGAGCTGGGCATGGTCCCGAGGATGGACAACTTTCTGGGTGACTTTGCTTTGGCTTGTTGATCATAGAGGTCACTCATTGATGAGAGAGGTGGCCCTGATGTTCTGGTCTCATTCATTCTGGTAGGACTCTGCTTAGAGGATGGAGAGGAAGGTGACAGAAAGGTGGCAGGAGCTGGCTTTTGAAAGCTAGTGGTGGGTCAGTGTTTATGTCTCTCACCCTGTGCACTTGACTCTGTTATCTGGTTTCTTGGAGGGAGGAAGGAGCCCACTGGGATGCTAAGCCCAGAAGGCAAGCGTTCCTAAAATGTCAGGCTGCCCCAGCAGAAGCGAAGCAGCACGAATGAGCCTGGGCTGTGAGCAGTGAGGCGGGAGAGCTGTGGTTCCAGAAGATAACCGAGGCCAGCAGGGAAAGATGATTGAAGGCAGGCCAGGGCGGTAGGGGAGGATTACTAATGTGCATAAAAGCCAGAGATAAAGAGCTATGGGGCAAATATGGAAGAGGGCCAATGGGCATGATGTGTGGGCAAGATGTGGGGCGGGACATGGTGGGAGGAACTGAGGTCGGTCCCAGGTTTCCAGCTTTAGGGTAGCAAGCCGAAGGCGGAAGCTGGGGTGAGGCCGGCTGAAGGCCTGCGGAGTGAGGGCTTTGAGCAGAACAGACTGGTGAAGACATGAATCCAGAGCCCAGGGGCGAGAACGGAGCTGAATTTCCGCTTCATACACAGGGAGATTGCCAAGGGGAAGATGCGGTCTTAGCAACTGGACAGGACAGAGTCTGGGTGAAGTAGTATTGCTAAAGTCTCCCCACAAATGCCATCTTGGAGGAGACACCCCAGGCTCCCCGTGAAGACTTCATGCCCTGTCTGCACCCACAGCACGTTGGATCCCTCAATGTTTTCAACCTTGCTTCTACGACTGGTCTTGTGCATTCTCCTGGTAGCCCACGGGACCTCCATGGGTCTCTTGCAGATAGTTCATCTAGACCAGCGGTTCTCAACCCGTGGGTCGCGACCCCTTTTGGCGTCGAACGACCCTTTCACAGGGGTCATCCTGTTCATAACAATAGCAAAGTTTCAGTTATGAAGCACCAGTGAAAATAATCTTATGGTTGGGGGGCGGGGGGTCACCGCAGCGTGAGGAACTGTCTTAAAGGGTCGCGGCATTAAGAAGGTTGAGAACCACTGATCTAGACCAAGGTTGGACAAGCTGTTCTGGGAAGGAACAGAGGGTAAATACCCTGGTCTGTGGGGCTCTCCCTGGCAGTGACCGAGCTGTGTTATCGTAAGGGGTAGGCAGGTGATGCAGCTGCTGTGAGGGCCAGTGAGTCCACTCCAACTCCCAGCCACCCCTCTGACCACGCAAGGAGGCACTGCCTCATCCTCCACCGCCTGTGCAATGGCTGGCACTTTTGAGCACTGTGTTGATCCATCTCATCGAAAGTCTTCCTCTTTTTTGACGACCTTCCCTTTACCAAGCATGATATCCTTCTCCAGGGACTGGCCCCTCCTAATAACGAGCCCATCGTTTGTGAGACAGAGTCTCACAGTCCTCATTTTAAGGAGCATGCTAAAGACAATTTTTTTTTGTTATTCTGGCAGCCCACGGTTTCTTTGATATTCTTTGCCAGCACTACAATTCAAGAATGTGTCCACTCTTGGGGCCACTGAAAGTGCCACAGCTTGTCCGGTGCATCGGAGGGAGCAGCCCTCAAAGTGACATCTGTACATTTTGACACTTGAAGAAGGTCTTTTGCTGCAGATTGGCCCAATGTAATCTGCTCTCTGATACCTTGTCTGCTGCTTCTGTGCGTGTTGATTGTGGATCATAGAGGAACATGACATCCTTGACACTGTTGAGTTTTCCTCCGTTCATCGTGATGCTGTTGATTGGTCCAGGTGTGAGGATTTAGACAAGAGTGCGAGAATGAACATGGCTCTCCCAGTAAAACTTCATGTACAAAATGGGAAGGGGGGCTATATTTCACCCGGGGCCGTAGTTTGCTGACCCCTGGGCCAGTTTGTACTCCAGACGCGTTTGTGAACTCCTCGGATGGACAAAAGTGTGTCGTGTACAGTTCTCACACGTACCCTGGGATGATGAGCCACTGCTCAGGACAGAGGGAGTGTGCACAGAACACCTGCTTGTCGGTGAGCACTTCAGTCTCCAAGCTAGACAGCGCCTGGAGCCAGCACCTGGCTGTCACTTGCAGATAAAGGAGCCTGACCCTTCGGCTTGGAGCCTTGCTTGAGGGCAGTTGCCCACAAGCAGATTGAGGCAGAAATCAACCCAGCCTGCTGATGATCTAAGGCATGCCAGCGCCACCCGCTTCCTGACAGTCAACAGTGTGGTGCCTCCAAGGATCACTTTGTAAGCCTGTGGTTACGCACTGACTTCTCACAGCGGCCCTGCAGGGCAGAGGAGAGCTGCCCTGTGGAGCCTCCTTGGCTGCTGTCGGGATGGAAGCAGACTGCCGTGGCCTCCTTGGGATTGCCCAGCTTTGGGTTAGCAGCCGAGCACTTAATCACTGTGCCACCGGGGCGACTTAAGAATTTGTTTAGAAAACAAAGAGCTCTGTCTGAAATACCGGCTTTGAAAATCATCACAATAGGCCATGTATGTTGGACTCTCACATAGAATTGTATACTGTGCTAAAGCACCCACTGCCCACAAAGAAACTCTGACACGCAGTGGCCTTAGATGGGTCCTCCGGGACACTCAGTCTCTATGGGAGCAGACAGCCCCACCTTTCTCCCACCGAGTGGCGGCTGATCCTGCTAAGCATCTCCCGGTGCCCCCCGAGCTGTGCTCAGCACTTGCAGATTGAGTTCCTGGCACCCGCATAGCAGCCTGGTGGGAGGCAGGCTGTTGTGACCTTTAAGGGACAGGAGGAAGCAGAGGTTGGGTCACGCGTGCGGGCTTGAATGCAAACCAGTGCACAGGCGTTTCTGTAGCCACTCCGCACTTGTCCTGCCCACATACCTAGAGGCTTGTCCAAGTCCAGTACATTGCGTGCGTGGAGCCTTCACTGCAAGAAGCTCCACAAGAAGTGGGAAGGCTCTATGGTCATTGGTCGACAGTCCACCCTTTCAAGAGGCAGCACATGAACAACTGTTGGTGCTGAAGGTAGAGGTCCAAGCTGCACGGAAGGCATCAGGGAACAACAAGGCTCCAGGAATAGACTGAATACCAGTTGAAATGTTTCAACCAGCGGATGAAGCCCTGGAGGAACCCAGCTCACCTCTGTCAGGACATTTTGGAGACAGCTACCAGAATGCAGACATTGCCTAGCAGCATCATTAGCATCACATATAAGTCAAAGTTTGCTGAGGATAATTTAAAAACGGTTCCACCAGTGCATCAATAGGGAGCTGCCAGAAATGCAAGCTGAAGAGGATGTGGCAGGACGGAGGTCATTGCTGATGCCAGGGAGGCGCTGGCTAAAGTGCTTACTCGTGTTGGATTGGCTGTGCCATGGCATTGGGCTCTGCTTCACCACACACGATGGGTGACTTTGAAAAGACCAGAACAATTGATTTTGCTCATGCCGAATCTATTGTTCAAAAAGAACAAGAACGCTGCATGGGCTAAAATCACAGGAAAGGTGTGTGTCAGGGTTCTATCCGCTCCCCATACTTCTTCCATCTATATCCTGAGCAAATAAAGAAGCTGGAGTATATGAAGAAGAATGTGGCATCAAGATTGGAGGTAGACTTTTTTTTAGCAACCTGTGGTGCACAGGCTTGCTGCAAGTAAGACGCACTGGAAGCAACTGCTGATGAAGATCAAGGATGGCAGCCTCTGTGGATGATGACTCATGTAAAGAAGACGAAACCCTCACAACTAGACCAGCAG